>NW_022436958.1:5010126-5364237 GCF_009761245.1 Sapajus apella
CAAAAAAAAAAAAAAAAAAAAAAATAATAATGTTACTCTGGTTAAAATCTGTGCAACTTAACTCAAATGGTGATATTCAAGGTTAGAATAAAATAAAATGAAAAAGCCCACCAGAGCTAATATGCATTATGTCTAATTAGCACCCACTTTTTCTTTTTCTCTTTTGGGAGGCATGACAGATAACAGCTACTACTATAATTTCCCTTAACAAAGATAAACCCCAGATTACCCCCTTCCACACCTGGAACCATAAGATTGCAAGATACAATAAAAATGTAAATAAGAGAAAAAGGTCTGAATAAATTTAAGCAATTTGATTATGTCTACCAATATACTTATTTATCCACTACTTAATTTCTTTCACAATTAAAAAAAATTTCTTTCTTTCTTTTTTTTTTTTTTTTTTTTTGAAGATAGGGTCTCACTTCTATTGCTCAGGCTGGAGTGCAATGGTGTGATTATGGCTCATTGCAGCCTTAACTTCCAGGGCTTATATGAGTCTCCTACTTCAGGAGTAGCTGGGACTATAGGTGCACACAACCATGCTTGGCTAATTCTTTGTATTTTTAGTAGAGATGGGGTTTTGCCATGTTGCCCAGGCTGGTCTCAAACTCACGGGCTTAAGCATCTGCCCACTTCAGCTTCCCAAAGTGCTGGGATTACAAGCATAAGCCACGGTGCTGCCCAGCCAAAAAATTCATTTTTTAAACACCTTTTCCAATAAGATAAATCACTGTAGTTTGTAACATTGCTACCACAGTAGTGTTTTTCGTTAGACATTAACGATGTGTTTATGAAGTATCTAACCAATTAATCCTATGAATCTAAATCTATCTTTTTAAATCAACATATGATATAGGACACAAGTTCATATATTATATTATGTGCTTTAATACGACCATTTTTCAAAATTGCCAAGGTAATTTAGAATGGAATTAACAATTTCAATTTGACAGAGATACCTTACCCTTGGAATGATACATGGATACAACATTTCAAGAGAAATATGTATTTATGTCAAATACTTTTTTCTTTCTTTTTTTTTTTTTTTTTTTTTTTGAGACGGGTTCTCACTGTATCCCAGGCTGCAGTGCAATGGCACAATCTTGGCTCACTGCAACCTCCACCTCCCAGGTTCAAGCAATTCTCCTGCCTCAGCCTCCTGACTAGCTGGGAATACAGGCATGTGCCACCATGCCCAGCTAATTTTTAGTAGAGATGGGGTTTCACCATATTGGCCAGGTGGTCTTGAGCTCCTGACCTCAAGTGACCACCCACCTCGGTCTCCCACAGTGCTGGGATTATAGGCCTGAGCCACCACACTGGCTATTTATGTCAAATACTTTCTACTTAAGAAAGGAATAGTTTAGCCAGAAGAGGTAAGTCAAATTATGGCGAAAACATTTGGCTCCTATTAGTAGTCTCAGCAATACTTTTTTCATTATTTTTTTAATTATGTTGAAAGATGGTAGCAAAATTAAAAAAGTTATTTTAACTCCTTAAAATGTGACTACTAGCATGTAACGCCCAGTCTTTTTTTTTTTTTTTTTTTTTTTTTTTCTCGTGTAAATAAATTTTTTTGCCATGGGCCTAAGGGAAAGTCCACTATTGAAAATTGTGTGAACAGCACAAGCATCACCACTTCCTGCCCCCGAAAGATGCTCACACATATGCCCAATGTCCTTGATTTTACATATATGAGGGATGGGATAAAAAAAACCAAAGGTCAAAGAATAATCAAAATTTCTTCTAATGTGTTCTTCAAATTTTCACTTAAAAAAAGTAATCTAAACATTAAGAAAAATTATAACATATGTACCTCCACTTTCAGAAAGCTTTCCCCGGTATATTCTGTCTTCTACAACATCTGTCCAATAAAGTAAACTTTGATTGAAGTGAAAATCAAGTGCTATTGTGTTTCTCAATCCAGGAACAAGTAGACTATAGTCTCTTTTGTGAAGATCAATCCTTCTGATCTCATGACGAATAGAAAAGATGATGAATGCTTCAAAAGGATCTGAAATTAAATTTATTTTTAATAGGCTTATGAAAATATAAACTCTAGTAAGTGGAATAAAATGCTAGGGATTGAAATATATTATTTAAAAGTATAATTTATTATATGATTCTCTGTCTTAAAAGAGCAATTTCTTGTAATCCAAAATTTAACAGAAACTTGCAAAACTTAGGTTTATGTTTATTCATTAGAATAGGTATTAGAGAGTTTTTATTCCTTGGATTTACATACACCTGATAGTGATTAAAGAATAGAAGAATTATTGCCATACAAAGACAAAATGGGACATTTTCTGTTTTTTTGTTTTATTTTTTAGAATTTCAGCTGACAACTTAAAGCTCAGAAACATCACCATAGGAATTGCTAACAATTGGCTAAAACTAACTTTGCTACTCTGAGCTAACTATCCCATACTTACAGATCCATAGAGGAGAAATATCCAACAACAAAAAAGATTTCTGTAGTTGTTGGACTTATAGTTAGGGAGTGCTTCCCATAAGAGAGAAGACGGCAGCTTTCTGCAGAGTCCAAAAACATCGTAACTCTATCATTCCTCACAGACATTTTTAGCCTGAAATAGGTCTGAATAGGGAGAAAGGGAAGAAGCTTTGAAAATGGATATGAGATTAAAGTTTCTTTTAGTATTTTTTGTGCCTAAAAGAATGTTTCAATATCTGAAAGTTACTAAAATTATGTTCTTATTTCAAAAATGTGTCAAACCCTAAACTAATTACTGCGAGACATACTGATGTATATTGTGATCACTTAGATGTTGCAGTTATTTATTGCACAGTATTGTCTTTGCTCTGTGACATTATTGTGAGCAGAGCTAACTGAAACAATATATCAAAAACATGTACAGAATAGTTCCAAATAGCTCTCAATAAAACAAGTACTCTTAAAATGTAATATCCAGGACTCAGCATTTTTAAAATAAAGAAAATGTTTGTGTTGGATAAACAGTTGTTTAAAAGAAAAATACCTAATTTTAGATTATCTCTAATGTTAGTCTTTGATACAGTTTGAATTAATTTTTGTATATGGTATGAGATAGGCTCAGATATCATTCAATTGCATGTGAAAACCTAGTTCTCCCAGCACTATTTCTTGGAACGGTGATTTGTTTCCTCCACTTATGTTCAAACTTATCTCATACCATAGACAAAAACTAACTCAAACTGTATTACAGACCTAAATACAAGAGCTAAAATTACACAAGTATGAGAAGAATACATAGGTGTATACCTTAGTGACCTTCGATTATGCAATGGTTTCTTAGCTATGAGACTAAGACTTAAATCAGTGACTAAGATGATTATAACAGAAAAGATGGATGACACAACGGATGGGAAGGATGTAGAAAAATTAGAACCGTCATACACTGCCAGTTAGCGATGATAAAAAATGCAGTTACTTTGGAAAATAGTTTGGCTCTTCCTTAAAATGTTAAATATTGAGTTACCATATGATCCAGCAAATTCTAACTCTAGTTGTATACCCAAGATAATTAAAGATGTATGTTCACACAAAACTTGTACATAAATATTCATAGCAGCAACATTCATAATAACCAAATATGGAAATAATTCATATGCCCATCAACTGATGTGTAAACAAAATTTTATTTATTCACATGATAGATATATTAATCGGTACAAAGAAAAGAATTACTGTTGTATGCTAAAACAAATAAAAACATTATGCCACGAGAAAGAAGCTAGTCATAAAACATATATTGCATGATTACATTTAGATGAAATGTCCAGAATAGGCAAATCTTTAGGGGTAGAAAATAGATCCCTGGTTTCCAGGGCTGAGGGTAGGTATTAACAGGAAGTGATTGTTAATGGGCATGGTGTTTGCTTTGGGGTGATTAAAGTGTTCTAAACTTAGATAGTTGTAATAGTTAAACTGAACTGTGCACTTGAAAAGAGTGAATCTTATGGTATGTAAATTATACCTCAATCTATCTGTTATTTTAAAAAGTGGTAATGACTGTAAAAACTTGTAAAGTGTATAAAACTGTACAAATACTACTTTTAGCTCACTGTTAACAGTCCAGTTTCATATATATCACTAATTTTTAATTCATTCAGTGTCATTTCTATAACCTTACTCAGATCTGAAAAATTTTCTCTCTACAGGAAGAAAATAAGGAATGCCAAAAATATAGTTCAATTTCTTTTCTGTGCATTTGAGTTAGTTGAATAAAATATTTACTATTAGTAAAATTAATGGAATGATATCAACTCAAAGAATTCAGAAAATAAAAATGAATTAACTCAAGTAAATTTGAAAAGAATAATAAATATAACTTCAGTAATTGATAAAAGACCACAAAAGATATTACTAGCAATTCCAAAGCCATTCGTCTAAAAGAACAACAAAATCTAGATAGACTAGACCTATGGCAGGCTTGATTGTTTATCTGCATATGTAGACATACACACATATATACACATACATATATAGAAATATAAGTTAACAATAGGAAGAGTGAAAATAGAAAAATAATATAGAAAATAAAAAAGATGAGTAAGATATGCCTATTAATAATATGCTTGAAAATATGTAAAATAAGTTAATTCCTAGAGAAATGTGTTAGCAAAATTGACTTAAAAAGAAACAGAAGGCCTGGTATGGTGGCTCAGGTCTGTAATCCCCATACTATGGGAGGCCGAGGCGAGTAGATCACCTGAGGTCACGAGTTTGAGACCAGCGTGGTCAACAGGTGAAACCCCATCTCTACTAAAATTACAAAATTAGCCGGGCATGGTGGCAACAGCCTGTAATCCCAGCTACTCAGGAGGCTGAGGCAGGATAATTGCTTGAACCTGAGGGGAAGAGGTTGCAGTGAGCCTTGATTGTGCCACTACATTGTAGCCTGGGCAACAAAGTGAGATTCCGTCTCTAAAAGAAAGAATAGATAGATAGATAGATAGATAGATAGATAGATAGATAGATAGATAGATAGAAAAATAGATAGATAGAAAAATACATAGATAGATAGATAAATAAATTGAAATGATATATAAGCATTGCAATAATTGATTTAGTAGAAAAAGCATACCCTCCAAACTAATGTGAGAAAAATAAAAACCTACAAGACTAAAAGTAATTTAACAAAGCGGTATTCAAAGTATCTACACAGACTGCTGCCAGTGCACAGACTTAGTTACTAGTCCATAATGAAGTCACGTAATAATTGAGAGTATTTTTAAAAAAATTACATACCAGTTAAAACAGCATGACCATACCCATTTTATTGGGCAAAATTGAAATCCAAAAATTATCAAAACATCACACATGGAGTGCTTCCTATGTACCAGAATTATTTTTAAACTTTTTTTTTTTTTGACAGAATCTCCCTCTGTTCCCCAGGCTGGGGTACAGCGGCATGCAACTCACTGCAACTTCTGCCACCCAGGCTCTAGCAATTCGCATGCCTTAGTCATCTGAGTATCTGTGATTACAGGCATGTGCCACAATGCCCAGTTAATTTTTGTATTTTTAGTACAAGATTGTACTAAAATTTTGTATTTTTAGTACAAAATTGTACTAAAATTTTGTATTTTTAGTACAGGCTTTCTTCATGATGGCCAGGTTCGTCTTAAACTTCCGACTTCAAGTGATCTGCCTGCTTTGGTCTCTTAAATTGTTCAGATTACAGGCATAAGCCACCTTGTCCAATCATTCTTTTTTTTTTTTTTTTTTTTTTTTTTTTAGACAGAGTGTGGCTCTGTCACCAGGCACCAAGCTGGAGTGCAGTGGCACAAGGTCGGCTCACTGCAACCTCCGCCTCCCAGGTTCAAGCAATGCTCCTGCCTCAGCCTCCCAAGTGGCTGGGACTACAGGAGTGAGCCACTACACCCAGCTAATTTCTTTTTTTTTTTTTCTTCAGTAGAGATGGGGTTTCACCATGTTGGCCAGGATGGTCTTGATCTCTTGACCTCATGATCCGCTCACCTCAGCCTCCCAAAGTGCTGGGATTACAGGAGTGAGCCACCTTGCTCGGCTGTCCAACCATTCTTAAACATTTATAAATCCCAATTTATACAGTCCTCAGAAAGCCTTATGAGGTAGGTGATATCACCCCCATTTTACACAGGAAGAAACTAGGGTACGGAGGAATTACTAACTACCATGCCAAAGTCACACAGCTAGTGTGAAGGAGAAGCAATGTGACCCATGATGGTAGGTAGTGTTAGCAAGAATGAGGAAATTTCATAAACTGCTAATGGTAGTGTGTATTTCTACAACTATTTTGGAGACATATTTGACTATACAGACTTGAACATGTGTAACTGATGATACGCGTACACTTGAATATGCAGTTCAACTTCTGTACATTTTCACACATAGACATGATAAGACCATGCACTACAACATAGTTTGATATAGCAAACTCCTAGAAACAGCCTTAAAGGCCACAAATAGAGGAATGAAAAAACTGTAATCTTTCTATAGAGCAGAATGTTATAGAGCAGTTAAACCACAAAACCATATTTATGAGTTAAAAAAAAAATCTAGTTTCAGATGTGTACATAATGTATATAACTTGTGTCAATTTAAAAGCACAGTTTTGTATGATGTTTAAAAACAGAAACTATAAGGATAGAACAGATAAACCAAGCTCACAAAAGAGGCTGTGTCTGGGGATGGAGAAATTCATACGCAGAGGGCTTCAAAGTGATCTAATGTTTTATTACTTTCAGAAAATGATTTAAATTATGAATGATAAATTCTAAATATTAAAAAATACTGGCTGTTGAATACATTATTCTCATTATTTCCAAACATGTTTGAGTTTACTATAAAATGAAAAGTGATTAAATTATATCTGTTTTCTTTGAACAATGACCTTTACATTGACTATCTTATTAAAACTGCTCATAATCTTTTCAAGTTCTTGTATTCTTTATAGTCATCTTATGTTGATAAAATACCTGTTTCATAAATATTTACTTGACTAAAATAAACAAATAAACCAGTTTACAAAGGTCAAAAATCAAACTGTAAATTTTCAAATGATTTTATATTTGAACTCTTAATCTAGATATCTTCTTTAAGTGCCTCTACTTTTAAGATTTCTGTTGATTTATTAGATTATTATTTCCCCTTTGAGAAAATAAAGTTGTAATGAATAATCTAATATGTCATTTCATAAACCAGTGGGAAATCATGAAGATAGAATTTTAAAATCTCATCTTATAATGTTTTTTACTTTAATTAAATGAAACCCTGTAAAAAAAAAAAAAAACAGTATGTGGAAATAAAAGAAGAATTTTCTAGATTGTTTCAATCTTGACATAGCTATATTAACTTATTTTGGGGCAAATCAATTTAGAATGAATATAAATAATACGTGAAGTAGCCATCCATTTTTACTGTTTTCTAACAATTCTTCTAGTATACTAGCTTCTGTTTCATATATGACTGAATTTAACAGCTCAAACCAGCGTATTATCCTCTTAACAGAGAAGTGGCCTGAAATCTTTCTCCTTTAGCATATAACGAGAGATGAGATATGTACAAAATAAAGAAGGTTACAATTTATATTTTTTATAACTGATGAATTTCATGTTTATAAATCTAGTGCATTACAAGAAGCTTTTAGCAAACACTCAGAAGACTCTGGTCTTCTATGTACAATTCTCTTCTTGGTTTTTCTTTTAGTCCCACTACCGATTTGCAGAATGATTTTCATAAGACAGACTATGAAAGCAGCAGGTGAGTTGTCTAAGAAAAAGAGTCCTTCTTCAGATCCTTTCAGGGTAAATTGCTATTACAACCATAGAACTAGCAATTTTATGTGAAATCCCCTGATTCTTTACCATATATATAATATCATCAAACAAAAAGTGATATTGCTGTTACAATGTTTTCTCTCCTGCTACTTCAGAGTTTTTACTGTATTTTCTGTTCTTACATTTAAGAATTTATTTGAACTTTTCTATCCCATCATCAGATACATTTATTTTACACAATAGCAGCTTATGAAGTAGTAAGCGGTATATTATTTATCTGTTCCAATATATATCATGACTTGCTTCTCTTCATTTCTCCAGCTATAGCCATACTGGAGATGAATAAGAGTTAAATATTTCTGAAGAATAATATACAGGTAGGCAGAGGAAATAGAATCTATAGAATGAAAGCCAGGATGGACTTTCAAGTATTATTCAAACTTGTACATATATAAGATTATGTCATCAGTGGTCTTTCATATTCTTTTAAGAGCCAATTTTTTGATTTCTCTTTTAGTAATTTCCAAATATTTCTGGATTTTAAAAATATCTCTGCTTTGTATGTCAAGTTCGTGACTTGCTTTTTTAACTCACCAATTCTTTTTATTAACAAGTTGTAAGAATCTCCATTTGAGGTGTGTGTGTGAGGGAAAGAGGAACACTCATCCAGGTAAGAGGTGGGCTAACAACAAAACCTGCATTTCTAGGATATAGCCCAGTGTCTTTTACTAGATTGTACTAAAGAAATATTTTTATTACATAGATGAATAAATGATAATTGTAAAATCCATGAATGAATAATAAGCCTAGAAGACCCTAAATATGACAAAAATGATTATGGGAGGAAGAAGAAATATGCAAAACAATGAATCAAACACAGGAGTTTAAGTGAGGGAAGCAGATGGACAAAGAGGACTTGTTCAACAGAGGTCGCCATGGATGAAGTTAATAGATGGGTGACTGAAAGGAGACGATATCTGAAATCTCTGAAGTTTAGAACACAGAGTTAATTTCTTCAAATTAGTAAGAAAAGGCAGTAATCTTAATAAGAGAATGGCCAAAGGAACTTAAGGCTAGTGAGTATATAAAGAGGTACCCAAACTCATGAGAAATAAAAACAGTGTAAACAAAAGCAATGACATATCATGTTACTCCTATATATTAGGGGAGAAAACTACAGAGTGGATAATTTTGAGAGCTGCCAAGAATGTGGGAACTTAGAGAGTGCACTGTTGGTACAGATGTAAACTGTGTAACCATTCTGAAGAGGAACTGGTTCTACTTAGTCATAGTAAGTAGAAGCACATGTTGTGATTCAGTTATTGGTTCTAAAGGAATTTTTATGTAGATCTGTAAGAATGCAGGTAAATGTATGTCTATGGAATCATCATTTGAGCGGAGAGTTAGAGGCAACTTGAGTGTATTTACATGGTAGAATGGAAAAGCATAAAATATGTGTACACTATATAGTGATTAGAAGTAACAGAGTAGGTTTAAACAGCACAGTTCATAGAGACAGTGCTGACTAAAAAGAGTAAATGACTATAATATGTATGATAATAGCATTTATATAATTAAAAGATTGTGTATGCAAAAACAACAACATAGATGCATAAGAGAATATATGAACTGTATTGAAATGACTTCCTCTGGAGACAGAGGTAAGGAAGAGGGGTAGTCTTTAGAAATAAAAGTAAAGAAAGAGAGACCAAGGGAGGGCATGAGGAAAATAAAAATATTTCAGATACCAATGATAATACTATGCTAAGAAGTGAGGAGTATAATCAACTCAACCCTTCCTGCCTGATCTTCAAAAGATAAAGAGAGGAAGCGAGATCATAAATATGAGAATAACTGAAGAAAAGAGTAAGGGCCCAACTACAATAATCATTTGCTGCAAAATTTTCATGTCTCATAAGGGATATAAGATATTTTGATTCAATCTCCACTTTGAAAGTGGATACCATGATAACAAAAGTAAGATCATGAAATGTTGGCTATTTAACGGGATCATAGGAGTGTATTGGCTCACAGCACAGAGAAATTGCCTGGATCTTTGTAGTCGTATACAAATGCTCCTGCTTTGGGATCAGGAAGAATAAAGTTCAAAGCCTTTGCTCTAACATCTCTTAGTCACAATCTCTTACCCTGAGCAAATGAAGTGATCTTTCTGGATCTTCACTTCAAAAGGTATAAAATCAGAGTTTTGAGGCATTTATCTGGTTCTTAGGAGTAATAATCATATTTTAGGTGTTTGATAAATGGTAGCTATTAATAACATTATAATTATTAACTTGAAATAAACTACTTGTAGATAAGGTAGTTGTGAAGAGTGTAGAGGATTCAAATTTCCAGAGAGAAAGTGGACGATATTATTATCAAGTCATAGATAAGAGTGATTGAAATATGTTAAGCAGATGATGAAATGAAGTGAAATATGTGAAAGTGCTTTACATATTCTTAGTCATCCATATACTATCATTACTCATGATGAAAATAGCAATAACGTGCCTAAAGTCAAAGCCCACAGTGGATGATGAGGAAACATCAGGTTGAAGAGGGAAAATTAACAAAAATGAAGAAGGCTCTGAACAGCAGATGGAAAGGTTTCAGGTTAATTTCATAGATAATAGAGGGAAACCATTAAAATGCAAACAGAAACTGATATGTAAATGTGTCATTTTCTAAAGAGAGATAAACAGATGACCAGATTTTAAGTCCCTCACAGCTTCATTCTCCTGATGGCTTCACCTTTATCATTCACTTCTCCACAAGGCAGTGCATCTGCTTATCGCTTTATTGTTTATCTTGACCCCTTTCTGTTAATTTTTATCTTCCTGGATCTGGATTTTCCTCTCTCTTTGTCAGTAAAAATACTATATTTTTTTCAAGTTTCAATATCTGCCTCCTCAAAAACTGAAGAAACAAGAAGATAAAAACAAATTTGCTAGAGAGAAGATCGCCATCATCATTAGAACATATGTATCTCCCAGCCTGTGCTATGGTGCAGATGCCACTTAATTGTAGAATGAGATCTGAATCCAAGAAACACTGCAAAGAAAAAATTAAGACCCAAAGAGAGAAGGCAGCAAGGAATTGGAAATAACAAAGATAAGTTGTGATTGTGAGCCCTGAAGAGCAAAATAATACTGCAACTATTGACAGAATTATGGATTCTTGAGGGAGAAGAGAAAGGGGACATTTAGCCAATTAATCATGAGGTGACCTGATGATACCTGGGGAAGTAAAATTAGATAGTAAGAAAAATGATAGGCCAGGCACGGTGACTCACACCTTTAATCCCAGCACTTTGGGAAGCCGAGGCAGGAGGGTCACCTGAGGTCAGAAGTTCAAGACCAGCCTGGTCAATACAGTGAAACACTATTGCTAAAAAAAAAATACAAAATTTAGCCAGGCGTGGTGGCACACGCCTGTAATTCCAACTACTCAGGAGGCCGAGGCAAAAGAATCACTCGAACCTGGAAAGTGGAGGTTGCAGTGAGCCAAGATTGTGCCACTGCACTCTAGCCTGGGTGACAGAATAAGACTCTGCCTCAAAAAAAAAAAAAAAAAAAAAAGGAAAATAAAAGAAAAGAAAACAAATCAAGAAGAAGAAGAAAGAAAAAAAAAAAAGAAGAAAAATGAATGATGTAGTTGGAGATGTAAATGCCACAGCAATCAGCTCTGGGTGATAAGAGAAGATCCAGAGTGGAAAGGAGTTGTCCAACGAAACACAGTTAGAGGCATGTGAAAATTATGCTTCGGGTACTGGACACAGTATACCAAAACACAACCATTATATTTATGCATTTTTGCACTTATGTTTACAATCTTTCTTAAAAATGATTTAAATTAAAAAATAAATATAATTTTAAAAACTCAAAAATGAAAAAGAATGAGAGAATACAAACAAAAAATTTAATGTGAAAATACAACCTGATTCAGGCTGAGACTTTTTAAAAAATGCTATAATGTTATCTGCAATGTTACTAGAAATATGCTGCCACCTTGCCAGTGGGCTGCCTACCAAACAGCAATGAAACCAGAAGAAAATGCAATTGAAACAGGAATTTTTTCCTGACCCCTTCACAGGACTCACAAAAGGGGTGGCTTCTTTACTCAGCCTGAAGCTCTCAACCCCTCCTTGGAGAGGGAGCGCGCAGGTGAGTGGGCGCAGAGGCCAGAATAAATGTTTCTGGGCGCCAGCAGGAGCAGAACTCTGTGTATCCCGGTGGCAGCCTCTAGGGGGTACCCATGAGCCCTAGAGCCTCGGAAGCATATTACAGTGCACTCTTTCACTTAGTCGTCAGTGGATAGCTTAAGTGTTGAACAGCTCTGTGTCACAACCTCCTGTATCCCAAGCTCTTGTTGGGTGTCCAGGAAAAATCAGCTGGTACAATGAATTGGAGATGGTAAATGCAGGGGATTTTATTATTGATGAAAATGGCTCTCAGTGGGATGGAGAGCCGAAAAGGGGATGGAGCAGCAAGGTGGCCATCCCCTGGAGTTCAGCCCTCTCAGGCCAAACTGTTCTCCAAGGTCCTGCCATCAAGCCATCCCTCTGAAGTCAAACTGCTTCTAACCAAAGACAAGCTGCATTTTTTACTCTTCTCCTTTGCTGCTCTGTTGCCAATGAAGCCTGGGGTTTTTAAGGGTACAATATCAGAGGGCAGGCTGAGCCAGGGTGGTTTGGGAAAAGGCAACATTCCAGCAGGAAAACAGAGAGGTAAAGCTTTCACTTTGAGCTGCATGTCCGGGCTTGGGGGTGGGACCCTCACAGGGAACCGCCCTGTTCTACCCAGGATTTCCCTGGCCTCCTGTCCATATCAGAATCAGCAGCATATTTTAGGTGACCATAAAGGAAATCAATACTTCAGAGAGAAGTCATTAATAATTGAATTATAAGTAATAATAATAAATGAGTTAAATTATTAATAAATGATTTAAAGAGGGACAATGTAATTGAGTATTGAGATATAAAAGAAATCTGAGATTTTAGATACATTAAATAAAAATAAAAATTATAAAAGTAGTATTTATGAAAGATCATTTTATTTAACTAATAAGATACTAGGAGTGAACTTAGGGAAAACAGAATCAGTTCTGCAATTCAGCAAAATCCAGACTGTAAAGAATCAGAGAAGGAAAGAGTATAAAGAAATGAAAAAAGATGAGAGAACTACAGAGGAAAACTCAATGGGAAAAAAAGAATGGAACAATCATGGCTGCAATTTGAAAAACTACCTTTTCTTTTACTTTTGAGACGGGGTTTCCGTCTTGCTCAGGCTGAAGTGCAGTGGCACAATCATGGCTCACTGCAGCCTCAATCTCCTGGGCTCAGCCAATGCTCCTGCCTCAGTCGCCTGAGTAGCTAGGACCACAGATGCGCACCACCATGACTGGCTAATTTTTAAGTTATTTGTAGATGGGGGTATCCTTATGTTGCTCAGGCTGTCTTGAACTCCTGGGTTCAAGCAATTCTCCTGCCTCAGCCTCCCAAAGTGTTGAGATTACAGGTATGAGCCACCATGCCCAGCCAAAAGACTGCTATCATCTTTTTTTTATTTTTTTAATGTAAAGAGGGATAAGGACAGGTATTTGATTCAATAGAAAGAAACCATTTTCAAAGAGGGAATCAACTGAAGATAATGCAAAAGAGAAAAATGAGCAAGAAAGAAGAAATTTATATTTTTAAAGTCCAGTAGTAACTAGTCAATTTGTTTTTATTGAACTGTGAATTTGCTACTTTTCTAAAACAGATGGGATAAACAAATTACAGAATAAAGCCTTTTTTTTTTTGCATGCACAAAGTGCATCATACATTTCAGAAAGAGATTTATTACTAGCAGATAATTATTCACTTAAAATGTTTTATTGTAACTTTAAAAGATGAAATATACTTTTGCTTTTCTATAAAATGATGAACAAAACCAGTTGGAAAATATAGCAATCTTAACACTGAGAAATCATATGGTACTGCTAGAGTTTGTTGGGGCTCAGAAAACAGTGCCCCAAAGTGAAGACCTAAGAAGCTACCTCAGAAGCAAAGTCTCTCCCCGACCCTTTCCTGCCTTCATGTCTTTCATGCTTCATTCTCTCCTTAGGTAAGCTGTAGTAACTAGAATCTTCCTTTCCCACAGCAAATCATAGAAACTAGCAGCCCCTTTCTCCAAAGCTGGCCATAAAGCCTAAAAAATATTATTCTAACTTTCCCTGACTATGATGGTTAATATTGAGTGTCAACTTAATTGAGGTATGCAAAGCATTGTTCCTCGGTGTGTCTGTGAGGCTGTTGCCAAAGGAGATTAACATTTGAGTCACTGAACTGGGACGGGCACAAGCACTTTCAATCTGGCTGGGTACCGTCTAATCATTTGCCACCACAGCTAGGAGAAAAGCAGGCAGAGGAATGTGGAGAGACTAGACTGGCTATGTCTTCTGGCCTCTATCTTTCTCTCATGCTAGATGCTTCCTGCCCTCAAACATCAGACTTCAAGTTCTTCAGCTTTTGGACTCTTGTACCTACACCAGTGATTTTCCAGGGGCCCTCACACTTTTGGCCACAGACTGATGGCTGCATCATCGGCTTCCCTACTTTTGAGGTTTTGGAACTCAGACTGGCTTCCTGGCTCCTCAGCTTGCAGACGGCCTATCAGGGAACTTCACCTTACAATCTTGTTAAGTCAATTCTCCTAATACAGCTCTCATCTATCCTATTAGTTCTGTCTTTTTAGAAAACCCTGAAAAAGACACCAACCTTTGTGTTTAGGAGCTGGCCCTAAAGAAATTGAAGACTCTCATTCTAGCAGGGGTCTGGCTCATATCCTGGAGGAAGGAATGCTGTCCAGACAGGTTCAGAAGAATCAGAGCAAACAGGTCTTGCTGGTTCCCTCCCAGCCATCTATTAGCATTAGATCATACCCTTTTTGTCCAATAATATTTCTAAACATCTGTCCATACTTAATTGAGCCTAAGCATAAAATATTGTTAGTTTTTCCTAGATGTTTGGGTCTTCATTCTGCAAGCTTCGGTGTTACATAAAACTACCATCAGGTTCCCACCCAGGACTAAGCCTGGGGAATGCAACCCAGCTGGTGTGAGTCCTGGGGCTTTCCTGCCTAACCATCTGGCAGCTGAGCTGTAGGAGGAATGTGGGCTGAAGCACTAGGACAGGAAACAGTGCCCTTCGCACTCACATGGAATCAGCACACTAAACTGGTGTCTCGGTTTAAGGACTTTGGGCTGAGTTCCCCTTAGAATTGCAGGCCCTAACAAGCACTCTCAGGGCTTGATTTGTCCAACAACAAGATGGAGAACCTATCGCTTTTGCTGAAACAGAAGTTCCCTTTGCTGAAGAACTTCTCCTTGAACAACACAAACTGTTCTGCCTAATGATATTATGAAATCCACACACAAAAAAACCCAAAACTAGAGATGCTATACCTAAATGGCAGTCACCTGAGAGAGCTGCCATCTACATTTGGGCAACTGTCTATCTCATGACCTCTCTGGGAACCAACTGGGAGAACTATCACCCAACTTTGTGCCTAGGGCACTGGATGTGGCAGATATTTCCAAGAACCAGATTCAAAGTATACCTGACAGCTACAGGTCATCAAACTCAACCTCGACTAGAAGCAGATATCTCAGGTCTCAGTAAAGACATCTTGCTGTCCTTGCCTTAAAATTATTCACCTGGGAGAGAACTGTCCTGAGCTCAGCATGCTTCCACGGAGCATCTGCAGTGATTCTCAGATCTGCCCACTTGCTATGGAAGGTAATTTTTTTGAAATAAAGAAATTTCTAGAACTTGAAGCCTATGATAAGTACATGGAGAGGTTCATGGCCACCAAGAAGTTTGCATGACATTCTCCATGGGAGAATGTCCATGGGAACAGGACAGTTCCATGGGAACCTTACAGGATATTGACTTAGAACCTGTTGGAGTGTGGCTGCTTCAAAGTCTCCTGTTGTCAAGGGTATCTGCAATAAAACGATACTCCAAGAGATTATGTTTTACTCAATGATATTTTTTCCCTTTCAAGGCTCTTCTCAATTAAGCTAAAAGAAAGGAAATCAAGAGACAGAAACACCTCTTCATTTGAATCATGGGTATAGCAGTGAGAAAGTTGGTCTTCAAAATCATCATTAGTTTGGCATTAAGAAACCAGTAGATAGCTGCTATTTTTATGGTGACGGAGTGCTGCCTGGTAACAGAATTTTCTAACTCCACACCACAGCTTGAGATTTCATTTAGTTTCAATATGTGAGCTTTCACAAAGTCAGTTGCCATTTCATTTCTATGTTAACACTTCATATTTTTATGAAATTCAAATAATTCATGAGAGGCTGGCGTGGTTAATCTAAGGATTTATGATTTTATACCAGTCCATCAGGTCAATTGCAGTGTTCATACTTGGAATTTAGGATTTACATAAATATGTGACTGTTTGTCTTGATTTAAAAAACTATGCTTTGTCAGAGAAGCACCAATACAATACTAAGAAATATTCCTCAAGGCAGCAGTAGCAAATTCTAGCACCTTATTGACAGAGGGCTCTGAGGAGCTAAAACTCTATATGCAACACTTACAGGATAAGAGCCATTTTCATAATCAAGATTTTCTGGAAGGTTTGTTAGAAATAATGTCTTCTTTCTGGTAATCTTTCCTCCTTTTTGTATTTGTAACTCTACTAATCAAATTGTCTATCAATAAACTCCTGTTATACCATTTTAAAACAAGAAACAATAAACAAAACAAAAAACTATGATCAAATAAATTTGCTATGATTTTCTCTTGTTAGCCTGTCTTTGTTATAGGAGAGTTATCTATGATCCTTGTGATGGGGAGGAAAGGGAACACCTCCTTTCTGCCCCTACAGCTCCATTCTGAGCTGAGTGCAGAGGGGCCAATTCCCTTAGGAGAGTTATCTTTGTACTTGGTCACCTGGATTTAAATGTTGAATTACTCTAATATTAGACATAAGATGTTATTTATTTCATATGGTATGTAACCACTCTAAGACACTCAATCATTTTGTCATCTGAAGCCAATTCTCCAATAATGATAACAAATTTGTCTGTGGTCAATATTTGATCTATTGTTTTTCCATCCGAAACATGTAGATGAATGAAATGACTATTACCATCACAACAAATTGCTGTTTTTCAGGCTCTCAAGCCAATTACTTTCTGTAAGAATATTGAAGAAGAAAGTGTAGAATAAATGTCTACTATACTTGTTCTCTGGGACTCAAATTTTAATGATCAGAAGAAAACTACTGCAAAAATAATTACAAACAAAACAAAAACAAAATTGAAAATAAAAGATTAAAATAATATAATCTCTAAAAGAATACAATATTTCTTAACTGTATATTATTTTCCCAGAATTGGACTGGATATTACATAAAACACAAGAGAAAAGTTTATAACCTGATTTCTAACATGAAGGTTTATATTATTTTATTGGAAGATAAGAAATAAGGGAAGAAAATGTCTAGAAATATAAAACAGCCAATTAAAAATGTGATAACATATATACAAGAACAATATACCCTAGATATAGAAAGAAAAAATAGAGAACAAGGATATTTGGAAGAAGATTAAATTAATGAAAAAAAGACTTGAGACATAAGTCTCAAAAAATATCCAGGATTTCTGGAGATAAATTGAGGAAAGTACAATCTAAGTATAAGAAACAACATGAATAGAAATTCATAATGTATGGGTTCTTAGCAGTCTGATGAAGCATGTGGACTCCTCAGAAAGTTGTGTTTTTAAAAATAACTTTTTACTTTTATTTTTGTAAGTACATAGTAAGTGTTATAGTAGTGGCATACTTATGGGTTATGTGGAGTCCTGATAAGATAAGTATGCAACAATGTTGAACGGGTTCCAGGTGGCGGAGAGCTCCAAGTTGGGGAGAGCTCCAAGTGGGGGAGAGCTCCAAGTGGGGAAGAACAATCATTCTGATAGATGGCTAATCTCATCATAATCAACAACCTTCTTGTTCTGTGGGCGCAATGATCTCATTCCACAAGTGGCTCCCTCTAGCACAACGATATAAAATGTCCTTCCAGCCCCTGCCTCTTTGCAGGCAGCTCCATCTCTGCTGAACTGCCTGTTGCAACCTTGCAATGCATTTTCATACTTTCTCTAATAAACCTGCCTTTCTTTAACTACAACTGTCTTGGCAAATTTCTTTACCCCCTGTGCCACTGGCCCTAGTTACCTTACAGGTGACATGAAATATTTTGATACAGGCAAGCAAGGTATAATAATCACATCAGGGTAAATGGGGTATCCATCACATCCAGCATTTATCCGTGTATAACAAACAATCTAATTATACTCTTAGCTTTTTAAAAATGTACAACTAAATTATTTTTGACTAAAGTCACCCTATTGTGCTAGCAAATACTAGAAAGTTTTTAAAAGTACAAGAACAGAAGAATAAAGTTTTTCAAAAAGTATAGATAAGAAAACATATCGAAATGCAGTTACTGAAATTAAATAATTTTTGAATATAGTCATAAATGTATTTACTTATATATTTATTTTGATAGCATGAAATTCAAACTTTATTTAATACCATATTTATTTGATATGGTGTTCCTTTTAGTCTTGGAAAAAGTTGAAGAGATATTCCCCCCACAGAAAGGATTTTATTAGTGTATTCAATAATAAGATCCAGCAGTGGGTCTAATGAGTCCCATAATTGAATTAGTAATGGATTTCAAAGCCTGAACAGAAGTGATATTTTGAGATATGGTACAACTATAATGTGATATGAATATGTCTATTACTTCTATTGGCAAATTCATGTTGCTGCTAATGACTTCTGTGGTCTATGGCATACATTCACAATAAAAAGAAATGCTAACTTTCAGCTCGAAGTTAAAATAAATCTATAATATTTTCCCAAACAAAATTCCTGGATCTCTTCAATTCTATCTATGAACTTCTAGGTTTCCTGTGGACTCAGACTAAGAATCTGGAAAAGATGACGGGAAGCAATACTACTTTAAACACCCTATGGGTGTGAGGCACAGTCCCTTTCATGCTATTTTTACAACATGCTGTAAGCAAGAAATGGTTATAATTGGCAATGTTACTTGAAAAATGAGAAAACTGAGGCTCAAAAGTGTTATGTAATCTGCCTAGGGTCACATAGAGAATGAATGTCAGTTACACAATTAGAGTTTGAATATCATAATCTAAAGCCTTTGTTTGCCTTTCCCACTGTGAAAAACCACCTAGAGAATCCACACAATGTTTTAAATAAGCAGTTAGAAGATGAACACAGCCAGAGCAAGAAATTGTTTTCAAGAGCAGTAGAAATAACAACTGAGAATGTGGGGCAGGACCCCCTAAAAAGCATACACAGAGAAACAAAGCAAATGCTTTTGCACATGCAAAAACAAGCCCATCAGGGATATGATAATGAAATCAGTGTTTCAGGGAAAAATAATCTGATGGTAACAATTCAATGGATTGCAAAAGTAAGAATTATCATAATATTTTCTCTCCAGAAATTTTGTAGTGTGTCTAAAATGGCACATTATAGTTAAATGTTTTAATCTAAAATTAGCTGAATCCTTTTGTTAATTTTCTGAAGCTGTTTTGGGAATTTTTTTTTTTTTTAAGATTTCTTAAATATAGTAACACACACAAAATATCTACTTACCAACACTTGTGCAACTTTCACCATCTACACCCAGCTTCCAGCCTTCATAACATGAGCACTTGACTGTGTGCTTGTGCTGCTCACACACTTGGCTGCACTTTAGATGATTGCTACAATAATCCACAATTTCACATGTTTTATTGTCTTTGTTGAGTTGAAGTCCTTCAGGGCAGGAACAGACAATTCCTCTCCCAGGAACAACAGAACAGTGGTTGCTACAGCCTCCATTGTTCAGTGAACATTCATCTGTAAAAAGCAGGGAACAGATTATAGGTCTTCTCAATTGCTTTCCTCAGTTAAATACTAATCATTGAACTCAATTTTCTAAGCCTACAATTAGCCAAGATACTATAAATGAATATAAGAAAGACCTATTTGGATTTTTTATTCTTAAGGGGTTGATATAGAAATGATGACAGAATTCATCCAAAGGCCAAATTTAATTCTATATGATATAAATTATAAATGGAAGATTTTCATTTCTGTAAAACTTTGGAATATAGTTTGCTCTATCCCACAGATGTAAAGCGCACTCAATATTTCTGTTATGGCTGGAAAGATTATGCTAAGCCTCTTGGCAGCTGTGCAAAATCATTTGCAGAGGCCTTCAAGAATTGATGCACATACCATGATGATCTGAATATCAGACATATCTTGATATTAATAAATTAACAAGCATATCTTTATACATATATGAATATATACATAATAGCTATATATCTTTTGCAACATTTGTACAGTCTAATCTGGAGTTACAATGCAGAATCGATTACTTTGTCCATTAATGGCTGCAGGAGTTTACCTTTGTTAGGTGAATTGTAAATTGTGCCTCCTATGTTGGTTTATATTATTCAATAATGTCATGGAAACATCATAAGCAAAACACTAAAAAAACCAAAAAATGTTGTCTGGTATTTTGGCTGAAACAATGAGCAACAGTTTTGATTACATAGATAATATGATTAGTTTGTAAGAAAAAAAAAAGATTATCTTTTTGAATAGCATTTAAATATATAGCTGTCCTTTAAATATATTTATTATTCTACTTTATCACCAAATTGCAAGTTCCATGAGGGTATAGAAATATCTATTCTGTTTACCAGTGTATACCTAACATTGAGTAACAAGTTAAAAATATTTGATAATTTTTTTTAAAGTAGCAAAATTGTCTAAAAGCACACGTTGCCCTGAAATTGATTCAGTATTGTCTACTTGAAAAAATTTCAATATGACATGCTTATAACCTTGAAGAAAATGCCAGATAATTGTCTTTGAAACTACATTACCTACCACTGTGTGCCATTAGGTACATAGAAAAAAGGCCGAAAGAAGCTTTGTCTTTCTTGGCTTTAAAAATATTTTCAAATGCATTTCAAACTCTATTTAATTGTGTATGTTTTGAGATGTGCTAAAAAGACTATTATCTAATAATTGGTAAATTGCAATAATATTTATTTACATACAGCAAATACTTCTGGCTGTCTATGAAAATGTATCCAGTACAAAAATTGGCCTGAAATGTAAGGCTTTAAAAAATATTTCTACAGTTTAAAAGCTCTATATGGGTCAACTCTTCTTCATATAATTTTTCACCATCAAAGAAGCTATAGTAATAAGAAAAGGAAAATGATTGTATTAACTGTTTTCTCTAACAATTCAATTCAAGTTTGGTATTATTTTAGAAGAAAAAAATAGATTCAGCTCTTGGTTCTCCAAATATGTTTGTTCACCCATAATCATAAGCATTTCAAAACAGCAGTCATTTCAAAGTATTTACCCCATTTTAGTTCAATTGACATTCTTTTTCAAGAATATTACTGTAAAGAAATGTCACTGTGCCCAGGAGGTAAAAAAGAATTGTTAGAATGCTTTTAGCTTATTTCAAATGTCACTGTTCTCTCAGTACCAAAGTGTCTTTTTCTAATATTATCTGTAGAATGAAGTCACGGATTTTAGGTTAAATGAAATTCACATTGAAATCTGAAATTGAATAAATAAATTTAATGCCACTATTTGCATAAGTAGAACCTGTTAATTCTTACTTAGCCCTAAACGTGTCATTAATCTTGCAACTTCTTTAAAAATTTTTTATTACCTGACAAAGACTCTCTCCATGATCAAATACTAGTCAGGATCCTCTAAGTCCTCTTCTTGACTAGACCTTAGCCTTGGCCTATAAAAACTGCAGACTCTGAGCACAAATTATTTCATCCTCCTGCCCTCACCTCCACCACCCCTCCCCATGCCCGTGGGCCACAAATACATACTAAAAGACTTGAACAATCACTAGCACATTGTTTAGCAGCTTAAATGTGCATCCCTAGAATGACCCCAGCCCCTACATTAAATTGACTCCCTTAGAAACATCACAGTAATAGGCAGATAGGCCCTGGAATTCCTCTTAGAACAGTTGCTTTAGAAAGCTTGCAATTATAAATCCTTTCTCTGTCTTTTTGAGATGTAAATTTTCTACTATCCAGAACTGCCTTCTAAGGAGCCAAGAGCTTTCTCTTTGAAATGCAAACATATGAGAAGGTAACTCTCACTCTCATTCTCCCTCCCAGCCCGGTGGGTATCTTACTCTCACTTGCTGCCACTGCCTCCTAACACAAAGACAAGTCTGTTTTCCCTTCCAGTGAAACATCAATGACCAAAATCAGATGGCACAATCTTGTGGACCAGCCCCCTTAGCCCCCTTAGTGCCTTTTCCTTAGAAAACCCCACCTTTAAAAGTTTCCAGTCTTTAGTTTCAGTGAAGCTGAGCTCAGTTCACACAGTAGTCTCTTTTCTATCACAAGAGTTACTAATAAATAAAATCCTTACTTACTGTTTTACAAGTTAGCATCTGGCTTTGTTTATCTTTGACATATTCTTACAGCAAAGATAAATAGAACTCCATTTTAAAGTCTATTTTTGTTTGTTTCTTAAGTGGAAATCCTTTTTCTTTTGAAATTATTTTTAAAACTCCCTAAAAATAATCTCTTCACTAGAATTAGAAAATTTACACTCTTGGGTTCTCCTTTTCCTTATATACATTGCATATGATCATAGAAAAGGCAATTTAATCCCTTGGCCAGTATTTGCTTTTTGTTTTTGTTGTTCTCTTCATAACTTCACCACTTAAAGAGCGGGGTGTGTAGTTCAATATGTCACAATGCTGCAATTATAATAGTCTTTTTTTCTTCTCTGGTGCTTTCACACCAGATTTCTTCTTATAATCCATTTCAATCTCTATAATCTTTTGACATGTTTGGGCAAAACTCTTTAAGTAATGACTATATGGCTAGATAAGAAGTGGTTTTCAATTCTGAAGTAGACAAAGAAATGAATTAAAGGGAATTTCCTCATTACTCTTTTCCTTTCCCAACTTGGAAAGTGAAGAATAGGAAAATAAGACTGTGTTTCCTTATTTTCTTCATTTTTCTCAATGAGTGTACTTTACGTCTTTTGCCTTTTATTTATTTCATTTAACTTGAAGGATGGGGAAAAGGTAGAAAAGTACTAATATTTTTCAATAGCTGTAGCATCAGGCATTATTACCATGATTACCTAATACCATTGCCTCTATTCTAATTATAAGAAACCAACATTTTAAGAAATAAGTCACCTACTCAAATGATTTAATTAAAGAAAAGAATTTAAGCTTGTTGAAGTCTAGAGTTTTTCCATACATTCTTTTTTCTTTTAAGAGTATTGCTAAGTTTCTTTTAGAATTGTATTTATAACCTTCATGAGCAAAACTCTCATCAACCCATTCCACTACAAATAACAAGCTGGTCAAAAAAAAAAAATGAATACAGAAAAATGAAGTTAGTCATATTTTATTTATAAATTTTGTTGGTTAATTTTAGTTGTTTTTCTTTTTTCTTGGTCTGAATCTTTTTGTATAATTTTAGCATCGTTGAATGAAGACTGTTGCATTCACCGATTCAAGGTTATTTTATAAAATCACGACTAAAAAAAGACATTTTGCCACATATGTTAAAAAAATCGTTCCTTGTTAAATCACTCAGTATGCTATTAATGCTCATTTTCAGTCAAAATATAACTTTAGGCTTCAATGTAGTTGTCTTTTCTACTTTCATTCAGTCAGCTTCATTATTTCCTAAAGTCATTTTCTCATAGCCTCAAGTCATCCCATTATTGTTCTTATCATTTTGTAAACTGTTCTTCATTACTCTCTTGATGTCACCTTCAATATTATCTGGAAAACACATTTTAAAAATCTCTTTGCTAAATCTCTGATCTCCCCAAAGAGAAGAAAATGTAATTTTCTTTTGTATGTGCTGGTTGGTAAGAAAGCTTGCTAGCCAACGGGATTTCAAAGCTCATTGAAATCATCATTTTAACTAGATAAAGCATACTAAAGAAAGCTGCTGGATGAGGACTAAAAACTAGAGAGAAAATTATATCAAGTTGGATAATATTCAATTGGCTTTGTTATCCAGTCTCTCTCTCTTCCTAAAAATCAGTTTCTGTTGTAATGATTAGAAGGCATATCAAAACATATAGGGTGGTGGTGAGCTCTATCCCATACATGAGGAATAACAAGTTTTTCTTGTTCTCAGTGACTCACTTAACAATCAGTTCAACTGAGGGAAAAGCATTGGTCACCCAGAGATCTAAATGATGAACACAGCTCTACAATTAGGTACTTCGATTTAGGCTTGCTTTTTCTGAGTTGTTTTCAGAAACTTCTAATCACATTTAAACTTTTTCTATAGCCTTAGAGTATCTGAAAAATGTAGATAAGTTTCACTGCCAAAAGTTACACTTAAAGGAAATGAATCGAAGAAATGAATGCTACTATATTAAGTAACAGCAAGTAAACTAAAAGGTTGTAGTTTCCATAGAGAAGTCAATGCAGTTAAACATGTAATACCACAGAGATCGCCTTCATCAGAGCCATCAGGACAATCCTTTTTCCCATTGCAGAGTTTCTCTGGCTGCAGGCAGACTGAGGTGTCATTAGCACAAGGATACTTGGGTGGTCCACACAAGAAACTGTCACAATCATCTTCATCTGACTGATCTTCACAATCAATATCTCCATCACACACCCATGCTTTGTTGATGCATCTCCCTTAAGAAAACAGAAATAGCATGTGTTTGATTTTTGTGATTAGGTCATTGTAATAATGAGTGGCCATTATTGTCTTCAGTCGCAGGCAGAATTACGCGTCTTTAGCAAAAGAAAACGAAATCTATTTGCTTATTATTTGACAGTTTATTTTCATGACAGCATTTGAATATTTATTGTCTTGGTCATTAAAGTGCTCTTAGGGTTTGACCTTTGATATTTTCTTTAGTTTCAAGTCATTGCTTGAAACTATATTTAAACATATAAAGAGATAGAGAGATAGAAGGTTTCTGTGACTAATTGAAAGTTTAATCACAAAAATAAAAGCAAATTTTAAAGATACATTTGTATATCAGTGCTTTTTATATCCCTAAATTTAGGTAAATGCTATTGGTGCCTGTCAGAAACCCAAATTCAGGTAGATACCTTATTTTAGCAGGAGAGGTTGTCCTTCTATTTATATTTATAAGCTCAACACCCCAACTCCCCACTCGACATATTTACATGCCCCCTTATAAGTGAATATCAAATGGCATCAACCATTTTGGTAGCTAACATATGTATAGACAGAATTTATAGAAATTTTTTATTGTTTCTAGCAGAAAAAAAGAAAATAATTATTATTTAGTCAGCATGATTCAACAGTAACAGTGTGAAATGCAAAGAGAACAACGGCCATTGTTGTCATTTTTTTTTTGTTTTGTTTTGTTTTGTTTTGAGATGGAGTTTCCTCTTGTTACCCATGTTGGAGTGCAATGGCGTGATCTTGGTTCACTGTAATCTTCGCCTCCTGGGTTCAAGCAATTCTCCTGCCTCAGCCTGTCAAGAAACTGGGATTACAGGCATGTGCCACCATGCCCAGCTAATTTTGTGTTTTTAGTAGAGATGAGGTTTCACCATGTTGGTCAGGTTGGTCTCAAACTCCTGACAGATGATCCACCTCAACCTCCCAAACTGCTGTGATTACAGGCATAAGCCACCATGCCTAGCATTGTTGTCTATGTGAACGGTTCACTGCAAAGTTTTCCTCCTTTCCAAATTGTCTTTCATTTACTTCTAATTAATTATCCTTTCTAGATTATACAATGTTCAGTTGTAACATAAAATCTTTTTTTTTCTTTTTCTTTTTTTTTTCTTTTTTTTTGAGATGGAGTTTTGCTCTTGTTACCCAGGCTGAAGTGCAATGGCATGATCTCGGCTCACCGCAACCTCTGCCTCCTGGGCTCAGGCAATTCTCCTGCCTCAGCCTCTCGAGTAGCTGGGACTACAGGCACGCGCCACCATGCCCAGCTAATTTTTGTATTTTTAGTAGAGACGGGGTTTCACCATGTTGACCAGGATGATCTTGATCTCTTGACCTCGTGATCCACCCGCCTCGGCCTCCCAAAGTGCTGGAATTATAGGCGTGAGCCACTGCGCCCAGCCCACATAAAATTTTTAAATGTACCTAAAGATAAATACTATTGACTGACTACATACTAGCATCTTATAAAAATAACTGGGGTAGGCAGGGCATGGTAGCTCACACCTGTAATCCTAGCACTTTGGGCACTTTGAGAGGCCGAGGCATGTGTATCATGAGGTCAGGAGTTCGAGACCAGCCTGGCCAACATGGTGAAACCCCGTCTCTATAAAGATACAAAAGTTTAGCTGGGTGTGGTGGTGTGTGCTGTAATACCAGCTATTGGGAGGCTGAGGAAGGAGAATCACTTGAACTCGGGAGGCGGAGGTTACAGTGAGCAGAGATCAAGCGACTGCACTCCAGCCTAGGCTACAGAGTGAGACTTCATCTCAAAAAAAAAAAAAAAAAAAAAAAGAAATTTTCGCAAAAAAATAGAAGGTGAGGCAAATATAAGGGAAATGAAAAATATTACACTATGTATGTCCAAAAATCATGTTTTTAAATGTCTTCTCAAATCTTATAGGAAAGTACATTTTTAAATAATTAAAATATAGGGGCAAAATGTTTTATTTATAAAAATATATGAATAATTCCTCACACTATTATGTCAAATAAAAAATATGTAATATATTTCAGTTCCATAGACATGGATAAAATAGAATATTTCAGTTCCACAGTTACAAAAATACATTTGATATTCAAGATATTGTTAATATAATCATATAATTATAAAATCATTAAAATTACATAATGATTACAAGAAACTAAGAATTCAAAAATAGGTAGCTAGTTTCAAAAATAACATAAAAATAGATTTCATATCTACGGAGAACATATACAGAAGAAAAGGCCAATTAAAATTTTACATACAAGAAAGTATTTTGGGTTAAAATGAACAAGAACTATATAAGATTTATACAAAGGAAATTCCAAAATTAAATTCAAATTTCTCAAAGAATATGAAAAAAAAAGCCTTGAAGAAAGATACTGTTTGGTCTTGAATAAAATCAATTATTACTGTAAAGACACTAAGTTTCTTTTAATTTATATAATCCTTTCAAAATAGCAACAATATTAATGCCACCCTACAAGTTTATTTTAAATTAAAAAAATAAAACTTCAAAAATCATTCATAATCTTAGAAAAACAAAAAACAAAACAAAAAACCAGAGGCATCTCAATGAGTAGAAACTATATATGCCAACTATTTAGAAGTAGTTTAAGGTAATAGTAGCTAAAATACTTTTTATAAATGAATATCAAGAAATATATCAACAATGAAAGGGCACAGAGGCATTAGAAATAGGTTCATTTATGTAGATGGTATATGTGTGTGTGTATATATATATATATGTATATGTATAAAGCTGGCAATTCAAATAGTACAGAACAAAATTAATGATGTTGTATCACCTCATTAGCCAATCTGGAGGATAAATAATAAAGCTGAATATTCGCCTGACTTCTTATGCTATGACATATTATAGAATATCAAAGAGGTAATCATTTTAAAATAAGGATGATAGAAATACAAATATTAAACTGAATTTTATAAACATTTTATTCCATTTTGCAACAATAAACTCCATAGACAAAGTCAGTGGACAGTCAGTAAGTCAGAAAGGACATTTCATCATATTTTTAAAAATATTTCATTATATGACAGAAAACGTATTTTTAAAAAATACAAGGATTCTTTTAAATCAATAGGATAAAAATCAATCCAAGTGCAAGATTCGTAAAGAAATAGTAATGGTTTACAAACATAAGATATTGAACCTCCCTTTTAATTAAAAAGGGTAAACTAAAATAACCAGTTGACACCCTTCCTCCCTTCCTTCTCTATTAGACACATCAAGATCAAAAAGTTGAATAATCCAAATCTAGATTTGACAAGGATGTAGGAAACAGCACAAATGTCAAACAGGCTACAAATTATGATAAATTTTCTCTATGGCAATGTCAAGAAATCCAGAAAATAAAACATGTGTCAACTCTTCACCACAGTAATTCTAATTTTAGAAAATGTTTTCATAAATATATTTGCATAAATGCACAAAGATGCTAGGATATGTATTGATGATATGTATATAATAGGAAAAGGCAGGTAACAATTTAAATAATTACTGCAAGCCTGGTGACATCAATTACAATGCATCCATACATTAAAGGTATATGCTTGAGTGAAGAATGTGTCAATCTACATAAGTGAATAAAAACTAACTTCCAAAATTAATTAATTTTAAAAAGGCATAGAACTCAGTGTATGTAGGCTCTGAAATGTTGAAAGGGATTTAGCTATTTATCAATATCTATGACTATATTTCCACACATTTATTAATATAAGTACATGAATACACTTGTCTCTACTTCAATTCTTTCTGGAGGGCTACACAAGAAATAGTTTAAAATGATTGCCTCTGGAAAGAATTAGTAATTGGAAACTTGTAGGAGTAAGATAAACTTTCCATTGAATATTCTTGTGCTGCTTTATTTTCCTTCTCCCATATACTTGCATAAGTTTTCCATATAGTGGCTCATTTAAAAAAATAATTATGTACACACATATGCAATGAAGCCTAACAGATTCAATAGCCTTCTTGTAAAAATTATATGTTGAAGTTACTCTTGCTTTACCCTTTCCTAAGGGCTTTCAGAAATATAAGAAAGCATGAAACCTGCTCCCCGTCACCAAGGAGCTTGTAATCTAGTTAGAAAGACAAGATCAATGCATAATATATCATTGTAGTCTAAAATATGGCATTCTATACTTAAGCATTAAATTGTATGAAGTCATTTGCAAAGGTTCAAGAATATGCACATTTCCATTTTTAGTTTGGTTTATCAAGATGCAACTACCTTTTTTTTTTTTTTTCCAGAGACATCACTAATCCATGATGGCATTTCCAACCCCTGACTCCAGAATGACCTTAGAATTGTTTCAACAGATATATCCATAAATCACTATCAAACTTTTAGAGTCAGAATAGCAGTAAAGCTATGTGCCATCCCTTATATAGATACTGCCTGGAAAAGGTAAACAAAAATCATATTTAGATGACTGTAAAACTATAAAACAAATAATGTCGCCAGCGATATAAATAAATATGAATACATAGCTTAAATGAATTGTATGAGCTTAAATAGCTCCCTTCTTTTTATTGATTTTTCAGGGGCTGTTTAAACCTTAATTGCATCTCTCTGTTTTTATTTGCTTGGTTTTAGTTCTTAGCAAAATGTAGATAAGAAGGTGAACTAGGTAGGATAAGTTTAATTAATTTCTAACTCACGAACATGAATTAGGTAAAACCCAAAAGCAAATGACCTCAGTAAAAATGATTTAAGCATATTGATTTTTACTTGATTCATATCAAGATAAATCCTTACTTAAGTAAGTACCTAATCAAGTCATTGGACATAAAATCTTGAATGAATAAATATCACAGATTTCTTTGTTTAAGCTCCCTTCTTTACGTGTAAGAAATAAGTAGTCATTAATCATAGTAAAATGTATTATAGAAATTATAAGTATCTAATAAAGAGAAAATCCAAAAATCTTTAAAGTTTTTAAAATGTACCTGAGTCATTCAAATAACCAAGTAAATCACTTGTTTACTAATTCTTTTTTAGAAGATGCTGAAAACAATATTAGATAATTAGTATGAATTGAGCTCTACAAACTATTTTCTCATTTATTTATAATGATGTTTCCAACTTGATAACTATGTGTGAAAGACTTTATTTTAGTAACTTTAGTTTTGTCCTTTGAGCAAAGAAAATAAGAATGAATAAGTAACAGCAACAGCAAAATTAAAAAAAAAAAATCCACAAATCCCAGACATTTGGTTAAATACCACTACAAAGTCAACAGCTATAGAAAAACTAAGTTTTTATGATTGTAGAAAACATGCTAGTTTTCCAAAATAAATTGATCCAATCTCTCCTAGACTTTCTCTTTTCTGTGTTAAACTCTTGACCATTTTCTGAAATAGATGTATCTTTTTCTAAACTGACTTGTTTAGAAAATACTTGTTTATATCTTAATAAAAGATAACACATGCTATAATGGGGTGATTTCTGTTCTGGGATGTGACTGGGAGTTTATATTAAGAATACAAATGTTAATATGAAGAAGGGAATCTTTGAGAAAATCTAAATAGATTTACTTGCAACTATATTATTATACTGTCTTTTTGAATAGTAATCTTCTAAACTTTTTTATATTATCAAACTTTAGTGTTACCTACATATTTATTTCTCTAACAATGCTTGGTTTCAATTCAATTTGGCAAATATTTTTTGAGTATTATACGCTTGATTTGCTACTGAAGAATGTAGAAAGATGGGGAAGACAAATTCCTGACCTTGTGGAGCAATAACTCTAGTAATGACAAATATTTTAATATTGAACATATAAAATACAGTAAGATAAAAGCCTTATAACCATCAGAGAATGCTATGGATTTTCAAGGAGGTGGAAAATATATATGATTGGAAGGATAAGAACAAACTTTACTGAGCTACTCTTTGGAACAGTAATTTGAAGGATGGTAGAAAATTTTACATAAGGAAAAAAGCATTTAATATAGATGGCTGACTTATGCATACAGTCTTAACATTCAAATATATACCTTACACAAAATCAAAAGCAAGTAAAAGGACCTGGTAAAGGAAATAAAAATTTAATAGCATAGTGATTACTCCTGCTACTCAATGGGAATATGTCAGGGCATAGATAGTAAAAGAGAATCAGTTCTTCCTTATGTTGACCTTCGTTTCATCTCTAAGTGAATTCATTATAAAATTCTAATTTTTATATTTGCTTTTTATTTTATGCTAAACATAGTTTGTTTATATAATAGTTACAGGTGCAAATTATCATCAGAGCTATAAACACAGAACCACGTACACTAAGTTTAATAGTTGATTTTGGGGGGTAAGTTTGAACATATGCAGTTTTATATGCTGAATACTCAACATTATTTGTTTAATTCACGTAAAATGTGAAACTCTTATCTAAAGGTATAAAGGCAGGAAAGAATGGCAATTGTTTAAAAAAGCAAGAATGAAGCAGTTGGGGGGGCCCTAATTCAAGAAGCGTTTCTTAATCTGATGAAGGTTAAGAAAATTGAGACACTTTTTGAATTAGCAGTGGAGGTTGTCTATATGATTCAGATAAACTTGAACGATTGAAAGACTTTTTGAAAGTATGTGCTTAGGTCACATCTTGAGAGGTAAGAGGAAGCCGAAACTGTGTGTACAGTGGACTGAAGCTAATGACCATCAGGGGAAAACAGTTGGCCACACAAAGATTTGAGTGAGAGATCATGAAAACTTAACCTTAGGTTATGAGATGTGAGTACTGAATGGAATGGGTGATATGGGAGCTACTGCAGTGGTAACCTCAGTAGGACTAGGACATGGAAAATGATTTCAAGTTAGAAGTGTCAAATGGTGCTTTCTGCTTTAAATCTGAGTGTCCAGGGAATTAAATATTCTAACAGAAATGAGAAATTCTTACTCATTTCTGACTTTGAAGAGAAAGTAGAATGTTTAGCATTGCAATGGGGAAAAAACAGGCTGCAAGTAAAGAGTAGATGTCAATGGCAGAGATTTTGGAGGCCTAGAGTTGATGGTTAAAACTAGGCACAGAAGAGATTGCTATGAAGACCTGGCAGAAAGATGAGAAGGAGCAAAACAAATTAAGAGGAAACTGTCTGCAATGCTGGACACATATATGCTTGACAAGTACATTTTTTAATTAAATATAAGGGATAGGCAGAGGAAAAAGGGCAAGGAAAAGTGAAATAAAAAGAGGAGTCTAAATGCTATGTGGCTAAAGAGAAAAATCCAATATGAGAATTCACAAGAAAATATTACAAGGAGAGGACATGCCGCAGGGTTAAGGGTTGCAGAGAAAGAAGCCTAAGTGCAGTACTAACAGTGAAAAATGTTATTCATTAAGCTTATATTGTGCTCTAGGCACTCATTGTACATTATGCCAGTCATTATTACCATACCACTTTACAGATCAGAAAACTATAATGTAGAGAGATTTGGTAACCCATCTGCACTCATGCAGTTACTGAATAGACGAGTAGGACTCAAAACACAGAAGAGCATAAACTGAGAAATCATTCCTGGTGACCATGGAAATAGCAATTTCCATCAAGGGAAGTGATTGCATGTTAGATTGCAAGGGATGAAGGAAATAGTGAGACATAAGACATCTAAGTACTGGCGTGAGGTGATTTAATGACGGGAAGAAGAAAGACAGGGAAAACGTGATAAAATCAAAGAAATGTTTCTCAGGTTATTGAATTAGATATAGTTATGGGGAGAAAGAAATATTAGTGTGGGGAAAAAAATTGAATGCCAGGCAAGAAAAGTGAATAAGCTCCCACAAGGATTAGGAGGTCACAGGATCAATATCGGAAGAAGAGTCTTCCTAGGCAAAAAGGAGCATTGTCTTTTCTTCTTTATAGACAGGACTGAAGGGAAATCAGAAGAACAGGCATACAACAAAAGGTTTAAAACTGTCACTGGGAGGAATCAAGGAAAAATATAGGTTGGCTCATAAGAGGAAATATGCAAAATATTTTATTAGCTTTCTGGCACATAAACAATGAACAGCTCACCATATTATTTACATCAGAAATAAATAGAAGTATTCCATAGGGCTGGTGACAGAAAGAAAAAAAAAAGGGCCATGTTTAGAAAGACTTCATATATAACCCACCATATAATTCTAACAAAATCACTATACCATTATAGGATATTATTGGTTCTAATAATCCAGATTGGTTTTCAACAATGTTTAAATTCATCATTTTACTCTGTATTCACTGATACAGCAATGGGGGAAGGAAAACAAAATCATCAAAAAATATACAAGAATAATGGTTTGCCATTCACAGAAGCCCACAGTGGATTTTCATTGCACAGCAGATCAGAACACAGTATGATAGTTCTGTTACACTCTTCTACTAACGATCACTTGTCTTTAACTTTTAACCCTACTTGGGGACTTGATTTCAAAATGTATGTTGCGTATTTCAATGGAGTCTAGAGTGGAAGGTAGATGAGTCAGCACAATCAAACACTAAACTAGTTTGATTGACTACTCTTGGAAAGGTAGTCAATCAAAAAAGGACACAGTAAAAGTTATGACACCTTCCCAATCATTCTTCCTAGCCACTTTTCCCCATATATAAAGACAAATAATGACAATAGTTTCTTATGAATTCTTCCAGAAATGTTTTCATTATAGAAAGAATAAACTTTTGTTTTCTTTCAGTTAATCAGTATGACATGCTGTGCCCTCTCTTGTGCTCCTTCACTTTTCACCCAACGTGTAATTATAGAGAAGTGTCCATGTCAGTGCATTGTAATGACTTCCAAATATGCAAAGCATTCTACTAGACAGAAATATCATATTTGCATCTAGTGCCCTATTTTGGCCTATTTAGCTTGTTTGCAACATTTAACGATTAAAGGAATTTAATGGCAAATGAACATTTGAAAAGATGCTGAAAATAATATGTCATTAGGAAAATGCAAATTAAAACAGTAATGAGATACAACTGTACACCTATCAGAATGATGGAAATCTGGGACGGTGACAACACTAAAGATTTTCAAGGATATAGAGCAACAGGAATTTTAATTCACCACAGGTGAACGAATGCAAAATGGTACAGCCACTTTGGAAGAGTTCTGCCATTGCTTACAAACACTGAACATACTCTTACCATACTATCCTGCAAATGGACTCCTTGGTATTTACCCAAGTGAATTAAAAACGTATGTCCACCCAAAAGCCTATATGTAGATATTTAAACAGCTTTATTCATAGTTGCCAGAACTTGGAAACAACAAAGATGTCTTTCAGTAGGTGAACAGATTAAAAAATTATGGTACATCCAGATACTGGAATGTTATTCAAAGCTTAAAGAAATCAACTACAAAATTGTGAAAAGACATGGTGGAAACTTAAGTGCATATTACAAGGTGAAAGAAGCCAATATGGAAAGGTCTACATACTATGAGATCCAATGACATGACACTCTGGAAAAGGCAAAACCTTGGAGAGGTTAAAAAGATCAGTAGCTTCCAGGAGCTAAGGGGGAGGGAAGAATAAACAGACAGCGTACAAAAGATGTTTAGAGCAGTGAAATTATTCTCCATGATACTATAATGATGGACACATGTCATATGTTTTTCAAGACCCATAGAATATACAACATCAAAAGTAAACCCTCATGTAAACCATCAACTTTGAATGAGAAAGATGAGTCACTGCTGGTTCACTGATAATAACAAATGTTCCCCTCTGGTGTAGTATATTGATAGCGAAGGAAGCTGTATATAAGAGAGTGGTGGGAGTGTATAGGAAGTCTCTGTAATTTCTGCTCAATTTTTCTGTGAACCTAAAATTAGTCTGAAATATAGTCTATTTTTTAAAAAGTCATAAACATTTTGATGTATAGTACTACCCGTTTCATTCAGTTCTAAATATTTAAATATATGTATTATGGTTTCTTAACCCATTGATTGTTTTGAAGTCAAATACATTTTTAAAAAGTCATTCTGCTGCAGATTTCTAATTTGTTTTGTGTGTAAAGAATGCTTTTTGCAAATTGTCAATTATTTGAAATACTTTAAGACTTCTTTGGAACCTACAATAATGGTCAAATTTGAAAGAGTTTTCGATAACTTCAGTGTACATGGAAGAGTATATGTATATATGTATTAGTTTAATTTTATGAAACATTTAATAAAGCTTTAAATATCTTTGTACATCTCATTTCTCAAATGCATGAATATATCTATATGATAAATATTTAGAGGTGGAATTGTGTGTGTAATTGTAGACGCATTGTAAGCATTGAAATACATTGCTTTCCATAGAGATTCACCAATCTCCACTGAAAGCAACGTGTCTTCTTCCTCTACTCTCACCAACATGGGCATTACTGGGCTCATTTATTATCAAGCAACTGATGTTGAAAGAATATAAACCCACTGTGGTTTTGAACCACATTTTTCTTATAGGTGTTATGGAGTGAATATTTGTGTCCCAACAAATTTCATGTGGAAATCCTAATCCCCAGTATGATGGTATTGGGAGGTGGGGCCTTGGGGAGTTAATCAGCTATGAGAGTGGTGCTCGCATATCATAAGAAGATTGCTATCTGCAAACCAGGAAGAATGCCTTAAACAGACACCAGATATGCCAGTTCTTGATCTTGGACTTCTCAGTCTCTAGAACCATGAGAAATGAACGTTTGCAGTTTAAGCAACCCAGTTTATGATAAGTTGTTATAGCACCATTAAAGAAAACAGTCCCATTATCCACCTTTTCCTATTGCAATTATTCTGCTTGTCATATCTATGCTGAATTCTTGGTCATTTTAGGAGTATTAGTTTTTATTTCTTTTTCTTGAGGATCTCAACATACTTATTGTAAACTTATTTTTCAGACATATGGCTTATTTTCATTTAATCATGAATAATTCATTTTGTAATGACTGATTTTGATGAGATAGCTTTCTTCATGTATGTTACAATTCTGGTGTGCAATCTCATTTGGATCAGAACTTTCATTTTTCTCTCTGACTTTATGAATTCACTTGTCCCTATCTACAGGTACTGCTATGGCCAACCCCATTATTTTCAGCACTCTTGGTTCAGAAATACAACATATATACATATATATGCATATATATGTATATATACATGTATGCATGCATATATACACATGTATATATACATGTATGCATGTATATATGTATATATATATACATATATGTATGCATATATATACACAATGAGATTCTATCCCCATACAATACAATATGGGACTTTTATTAGATTCAATCTTTAAGCCAGACAGAAGTTCGGCTCAATTGCCATGGCTGTGTCCTCCCCTCTCTTTAGGCAGAGGACTTCATTTAGGTAACTACCTCTGGCAGCAACTAGCAGTGATACATATATGTTTTCAACTCTCCTTTCAAAAGCAAATGGATTTCTTTTCAGGTTCTGATTTCCAGTAATGCCTGCCTCCAGAACCCAGCTTCACATGGGACAGCTTTATTTCTATTGACCCTAAGACCTGAGCAATTGTTCATTTCTGCTAGCCTACATACCCAACCTAATAAAGTACTTAGCTTTAGCTCAGCACACCACTTGTTACTGTACTATATTTATGTTACTCAGAGATATATATTTTTTGTTCATCAGGCAGTATGTCCCTTATTTTATCCTGTTATATTTTATCACCACTTCTGTGTGTTGAGAAGTGAAAACAGAGAAGCAGAGAGAAAGTTCGGAGTGTAAACTTGAAGTCTCACCTTCACATGAATTCCCTTTTTATTGTCTTAATGACATTAAAGTACTTGTGTGAACAGACAGCTATTTATTATTACTATCACTACTGATAGGCAATATATTGTTTCTAAGTTTTTACTATTAAAATGTCTCATTGAATATCTTTATGCATATATAACCTTATATAATCCTACTTTTCTTTACATAAATTTCTAGAAGTAGGACAGAAAGATTAAATTTACTTTCCTACATGCAGCTGGAGGGCCTATTTTCCCGTTACCTTGCCATCACTATGTAATATCAAACTTCTCTTTTATTTTTCTAATCTAAAGAAGGGCATTTCTGAGTTTCTTTTCCATGATGGAGTGACTGAAAATTCACTTTCCTTTTCCCCAGTTATAATACAACTGCTATTTGTTAGTCTGGAGTGTTAGAGAACAGATGTAGTACAATGCAATTCTTGGTCAAAAATAGGTCCTTTGAGACTAGAAGCTCTTAAATGATGACTGTTCTATTGTACTTGAAGTTAGCTCTCATTCTCTTCTTTATAGGAATTTAAAAACCTTATTAATGCATCTATGTTTAAAGACCAATAGATGACAATTTATGTATAAAAAAGCTATTATAACTACCATACATAAATTAACTAGCCTAAAAACTTTTCAGTGTTCAAGCTAGCATTTTAAAAATCTTTGAAAATAATCATGAACTCTGGATTGAACATTGTGGGTAGTTTAAAGGTCTCATAGCTTGTCAAACTGAGAATTTAAAGTAAATTTAAAAATATCAGAAGTTTTACAGATGAATACATATTTTAAACATTTACTTATGTTTGTGATTCAGTGTAATGACTGAAATGTTCATAGAAGTCTATCATAAATGTGACTTTGTAATTGTGCAATTCTTCCAAAGTTGGATAATTTGTGGTTTACTATATCCAAACCACAGGTTAAATTAGAAGCAGATGGATGGTTAAATTATTACCTTTCACTTTTTCCTTTTAAAGTGCAACATAAGTTTTATCACAGTTCTATTTTACATTAAATTTTTGCTTACCTAAAAACTATTTGGTAGAAACATCTGAGGTTTAATTAAGAGCATTCTTAAATAGATAATCCAAATCTCAAGTCAACACATATAAAATTTTCCCATAGATTTCAGTTCTCCAAACGTATAGGAATTTAAAAACCTTATTAAATGAGCCATCCTCATCATTCTTCAGATTTGTTTTTATGTTAAAGCATATTCACAGGATGTTGTTTTATAAGTGCTCATTGCAAAATATGAATATATATTTCAAAATAAATCACAAACACTAAAAATATTCTGTTAAATTTACTTAATCCTAATATTTATTGTTTATATGCTTTTGCTGCATATTTATTTTTTCACAACAGAAAGTTCAAACCAGTTTTCACTAATATATAGCTTTGAGAATTTACATTACTGTGAATTTCTTTATAATTTATTTCTGTATAGAAAAATTACAGCCTGGTTTTATGTTTTGCATCTAAATTTGTTTTAATAGCATATCCAAGTAGTTAAAACTCAGGATTTTCCATATTGTTTTATATTTTGTTTTCACAAAACTTTGCCACTTTCTTTTTCATGTATGTTTTAAAGACTGTTAGCTGCTATGTTTTAAGATTAATACAATCAGGAAAATGCCAGAAGTTATATGGGGAAAATATACACAATATATGCATTGAAGTATGTGAACTTGAGTCAAATAATTGGCTCTTTGGCGTTAAGATTACCCTATTAAACAAAACTTGTTTATGACATCAGTAATTCATTCATTTTACAATCATTCATCTATTAATTTTCAATTAATATATGTTCCAAAAAGACCATTTCTAAACTTAAAACTACATTTTTCTAACAAATAACCCTAAAATTATGACTCCTTATGTAACAATTGAAGAGAGTCACATAACTATGAAAAATATTGTTAAAAAAAAAAAAACATTTTGGAAACACAATTATCTTGCTAGGAATAGGCTCCAGGAATATGTATTTATCTCTACCTATGTTAGTTTGCATTTATTTTTCTTATTTCTTATTTGAATCGTTAATTATTACCAAGAAGCATATTTAAGAAAAGAAAAAAAGGGCCTAGCACAGTGGCTCACTCCTGTAATCCCAGCACTTTGGGAGGCCGAGGCAGGTAGATCATGAGGTCAGGAGTTCAAGGCCAGCCTGGTCAAGATGGTGAAACTCCGTTTCTACTAAAAAACTACAAAAATTAACCAATCGTGGTGGCACACACCTGTAATGCCAGCTACTCGGGAGTGTGATGTAGAGAACTGCTTGAACCCGGGTGGGGGGGGTTGCGGAGGTTGCAGTGAGTTGAGATCATGTCAGTGCATTGTAGCCTGGGTGACAGAATGAGACTCCTGTCTCCAAAATAAATAAATAAATACAAATAAAAAATAAAAGAAATAAAGTGCCTTTTTATACCTTTAAATGCACGTTAACCGTGTGGTTTTCACAGCATTTGCTTACACCCTTTGCAAATTCTCACTTGTACTTTTTGGTTGGAATATGTAAATATAGGGAACAAAAGAAATCACTAAGAGTTCATGATTAAACAACTGAAAAACAATTTCACATCAAAGAGAGATCCCAGAGATGATATCCTGAAATATACAGAAAATTATTTCCATGGATTATTTGGAGGATGATACCAACCATTTCACAAATTACACAATAGCTCATTGTAATCTACTTTTCTCTAAACTTCGACACATCATCTGGCATAAAGAGGGAAGAAAATACATTTATCATTTCAACTGGAACCTAGAATATATAATAAAATATAGTAGAATATAAGATATTCTATTAGTATGACTTTTCCATTTGGTTTCCTATTTGTTCACACATACACACACACAAACACACATGAAATCAAAATGAAACACTCATAGTAATAGAATATCTTTATAAAACACAATAGTAGCCTCAGTGACCCTCAAATAAAAGGTTTAAATGGCAGCCAGCATCTTCCTCATAATAGAATTAAGCAACAGTACAGTAAAATTTAGGAAATTAAACACATATAATTCTGTCTTTCCTTTCTAAGTCATCTTCATTTGAATTTTAGAGTGAAGCTTTGTCTACAGAAAGAGGAATGCTACCAGCTGGTTTAGCATCTTGTCTCTTTCTAGATTCTGAATTTCCAGATTCTGTTTTCTAGATTGCCTGGTTTAAAATCCCAAATCTCAAAAATAAATAAATAAAATAAAATCCCAAGTCTGACATATTGGCTCTGTGAACATGAGCAAGTTAAAACTTCTCTTTGCCTTATGAATTCATGCAGAGAGCATTCACAGAATTATGCTAGCCTCATTGATAGTTCTCCCTAAATGCTAGTTTCTTTTATTGTTACATATAGTATGTGAGCACACCTACCAGTAATATAAGATTACTTTTTAAAAAGGTGAGAAACAGATTAAGGATGGTTCAAAAGAACTCCACACTCAAGGAGCCCCAATAGAAGCTAAAAGCAATGTTCACTTACCTGTACTCCAACAGGAAAACTTGGTTTTGTGGTCACACAATCTTATGGTACCATTGCAACCTTTTTCATCACTACCATCTTCACAATCTTTTTCTCCATCACAGCGCCACAGATCAGGAATGCAATTACCATCAGGGTGGCATTGAAATTCATTCCCATTACAACCAGCAGGAGAACGAATCTCTTAATTTGAAATGAGGAAGAGAGAAGCAGAGGGGGGTAAGACAGGAGAGAAATTATGATTTTACTTGAAGGTAGGTTTTTTTTTCCACTTTTTTTCTTTCTTCGGGCATTATTCTAATGCTAGAGATAATATATTTTTACTTTAGATGGTTAATAGCTATAAATGTACTCTAGTGTTTTCTAATTCATTTAAATAACATTAATAGTAAGAGAATGATGGGTTTTTTTTTGCCTCCCCTACAACTTCTGAAAGTACTATGTACATTAGAAAAGAACAAGTAAGATAATTTGTGGATATTCTGTTGTAGTTTTTATTCATGTCTAAAGGATAAGATACTTGAAGGGCTTTTCTCCAAGACACATAAATGAGGTTATGCATTCTAATCTTAATGATAAGACCTTGGCTGACTTTCTTATCTTTCCCTAGGTAATTTCTTTCAAATTATTAAGAGACAAATAACCAAAAACTAATAATTACTTTCTGACTAACAAAATATTTGAAGAATAGCATCCAAAAATTTGAGAAATACACACACACACACACAAAACAGATAATAAATATAACACTGGGTGTAGGATTTCAATTCTAGAATCAGAATAGACCCTTAAATATAATAATTTAATGAGATACTATACACTCATCATTACAAAGATCAAATAACACTATTGTCCCAAATCTGGTGATTAAAGATATGGGATAAATTCTGTAGGTAAGAATAAAAGTAAGAAAATGTAAATGTTGCGATATAGATGTTTTTTCAGTTTAACAATTGAATAACATAACTAATGCACAGTTTATTAAAATTTGTGTTAACATCTAATATGATATATTAATCTATATTTTCAAATACTATTATAAATATTTAGTAGATATTTTTAGACCAAAGTTTTAATGTAACGAATTTATTGTGTATCTTGTATAGTTAATATAAGCTACCTATAGCAACAATTGATCTATACAATTAAATTTGAAGCAGGTTCAAGTGAATTTCTCATTATTTCTTGTGCTGGTTTGGTAGATATCTATGGTTATAAGTTAAGGTTAGATTAATCTAAGGTCAAAGCTAACAATAACACTGATATCACCAAAGCACTCACTTACTCTTTTGAGACCTCTATTTGTTCAGTGAGAATGCATCAACAGGGTTGATACGAGGATTAAATTAGATATCTATAAACGATTAATTCAACTACAAAGTTTTGTTGCTGTTATTTTCTATAATAGAAGTAATTTAGTTCTTTATTTTTTCTTTATTTAAAGACTTTCAGCAACTATAATCTGTCAGATGATACAGTATTATAAAGATACACAAGATGGACTTGACCATACATCCTAAGTGTTGCTAATGCAGTAATGTTGAACTAATAAATAACCAAGGAGAAATAACCCTGTGGAAGCAAGTGTAAAGAAGTTCTGTTGGCTCAAAAACATGAACCATAATTCATAGAAAATCATTAGGACCAATTTCAAAAGTTAGGACTGCTAAAAATACACGCAATAATAAAGCATTTAGTTTTGGCTTGCTTTAAATCCCCTTCTAAAAACAAAAATTTTCTTTTTCTAGTTTTCTAACTACCTAACTCCTTCTCACTTTGGACATATCATCTTTATGGTTAAAGAAAATACTTGGTTTACACATATACAACCAATAAAGATGGTAAAGTCTGTGCTCAAGGTGAAGATATTTATAAAATGTGATCATTTCCTATCATATTTATTTAGTATCTGCAGAGTGCCCTATATGAAAATATATCCATTGATTCAAACAAATGTGCTTGCAAAATATTTGGAAAAAGGAAAACAATAAGAAATAATGCAATAATAAAAAAGAAAAATTAACAAACCATATAGTATAACAACTATATCATATTTACATTGTATTAGGTTTTATATGTAATATAGAGATGATTTAAAGTATATTATGGGAGGATGTGCACAGGTTATATGCAAACACTGTATCATTTCATATAAGGAACTTGAGCATTCTTGAATTTTGATATCTTCAGGGTCCTGAAACCAAACCCCAGCAGATATTGAGGGATGACCATATTACATAAGTACATAAGTACAACAGTTGTTAAAAATTATTTTGGGACTGGTTTCATAAACAAGATATTTCTTGTGAAGTCTTTAAGCCTAGGGTATAACTTAAAATCCTATATTAGTTCAATATTCAGAAAGAAAGAAGAGACAACTCAGATAGACCTCCAAGGCCCATTCAGCTCTGTGCATCATTCTGTGAGGTCACCTCCATGCAGCAATGAAAGGGCTTTTTGTTCTGTTTTCTTCTACTTAACTTTTCTTGAAAACAAAACAAAACATACCCTTGCTCAGTTAACTTTTATAGCTTGTAGTATGAGCTCAACCAGTAACATTTAAAAATTATATTTCAGGTAATTGCCAATCAGAGATTCCAAATATTTAATAAAGACTGGAAGGTGTAATCTATTGATTTTTCTATACTCTCTAAAATAAGAGCCAAAGACTGGCAGCTCATATATTGACTCTGTTTCTCAGTATGTTTAATTTGACAAACACCCTATTGGCCTTTTAAAAATCTGAGAATTTTCTATAAAAACCCATATTATCTAGTATCTTAAAAATTGGGGAGAGTCTTAAGCTGGAATCCTTGCAAAGTTAACAATTGCTACCTGCTTTACATGGGGCCAACCTCAAATACATTAGCACCTCCCTTTTATAAAGATCAAAGCAGAATCTTTGAGGAGAGAGAGTATGCTGTTATTGTCTAAGATTTTTTTCCATTTGCTTTGCTTGCTATTGTTGGATTTATTTGTGCTTCATAAGTGAATCCACTCATTTGTTTTCTTATTCTAAATAAATATTTACCTTATAAATATAAACACAAATGTTATATTTCCCTGGGGATTTTTTTTTCCTCCTTAAACTACTCATGTCTAAACTTCCGTATGCTAATATAGCATCTATTAAGGGTCAGTCACCATAAACAAGTGCATTACAGTAACATAAAACAAAGGTATAGTCCAGAAAAGAAAATACAATATAACACTGTAAACTTTCAAACCTAAAGAGGATAACAATTCTGTAATAATGCACACACACATCACTAATGTGCATCTCATTGTCTTCTTTTTATTATTCTCCCCAGCCTGGATTGCCTTCCTGTCTTCAGGACTTCACCTATTAATGTCCACATTTTTGCTGTTTTTATTATTGTTGTTTTAGAGACAGGGTCTTGTTCTGTCACCCAGGCCTAAGTACAGTGGTAGAATCATGGCTCACTGAAGGCTCAACCTCCTGAACTCATACAGTTTTCCCACCTCAGCCTCTCAAGTAGCTGGGACCACAGGTGTGTGCCACCACATATGGCTAATTAAAAAAAAAAAAAAATCTGTATAGATGGGAGTCTCACTTTGTCTTGAATTCCTGGCCTCAAGAGATTCTCCCGCCTCAGCCTTCCAAAGTGCTGGGATTCCAGGCATCAGGCTCTGCACCCAGCTAATGTCCATGATTTTTAGGACTAATTTGCCTTTCAAAAATACCTAGGATTCGGTCTACAGATTCAGGAACTTCATGAGTAGATTTTAGGGGTTTTATAAAAGCTCAGATGTTACACATGATACTTTTTATTGATATGCATATTTTCCCTTTGTTGGGAAGTTAGAGCTTTTCTTGACTCTCAAGGTGGTTTTCAAGAGGAATGCCAAGACCTCACATTTCTCTGAGTGTTTCTTTATCTCCCTTCCTGTGTACCTTGCATGGATATGTTAGCTTAGATGGCAATCCATTTTGCTTATGCTGTATATTAATTACATTAGATTGAAACCCAGTGGAAAAAGGACAAACCATCAGCTCCTTTTGATTAAAAAACAAATAAGTGGTCAGTTGTGGTGCCTCACACCTGTAATCCCAGCACTTTGGGAGGCCAAGGCAGGCGGATCACCTGAGGTCAGAATTTGAGACAAGCCTGGCTAATATGGTGAAACCCTGTCTCTACTAAAAATACAAAAATTAGTCAGGCTTGGTGGCTCATGCCTGCAATCCCGGCTATTTGGGAGGCTGAGGCATGAGAATCACTTGAACCCAGGAGGTGAAGGTTGCAATGAGCCAAGATCATGCTACTGCACTCCAGCATGGGGGACAGAGAAAGACTCTGTCTTAAATAAATAAATGGAATTGCCTACTGAAAGCATCTCATTTTACAGAAATGATTAATTTTCCTATAGTTATGCAAATGATAAGTAGCAGAGATGAGATTCAAATCCACATAATTAAATTTTAGAGTCTGCTCAGTTTTATCATTATACCATTTTCAACTTCTTGTATGGCTTTTCTCATATAAAGCCTCAAGAACAAAAATATAATTCATTCATAAAATAAAAAATCATTTATAAACTCATTAATTTTTATATTTAAATCACTGCTGTTCAGCCTGTTTGTTTTCTAATAAAATTTATCATTTATTTTATGCTATTGTAAGATCATGATAAAATTTGTTCTTGCAGGAAAAGATCAATAAATTACTAGTTGTGTGAGGCAGACTAGTATTACAACCTGGTAGGCATTTTTAGGCACTGGGATAGAGCAAGGAACAAGACAGAGACTCATTCTCGTAAAACTTGATTATATTATATCTTATGTAATTGATGAATAATTATACAAGAAATGAACTAGATTAGTTAAGAAAGTCATAAGTGCTGTGAAGAAAACAGATCAGAGTAATATTATAGAGGGTATAACAGAGAATAGACTGGTTATGCTGTGATAACAGATCAATACAAAATCACTGCATCTTAAAAATATATACAACTTAATTATGGCTCATTTTACATCTGTATTGTGGAATACTAGGTGGGCTGTCCCTGTGGTAGTAATTCAAAGACCCAAGCTGATGAATAAAAGACCAACTTGAATGTGTGTAGTTGTCAGAGAGTTCTGGATGGTCTCATATCAGATGTAAAAGGAAGATATGTCATTTCTGATCACAATTCATTGGCCAAACCTAGTCACATTGGGTGGGGCCCCATCATATTAGTCCCACTCAACCACAAAGGCCCCAGGAATTACAACCTTACCATGTGCCCCGAAAAGAGAACAAATAAAAAACTTTGTCAATGTCATTGACGACTGCCATCAGGAGTGACTTAGTTATAGGGAAAATATTAAAAAGGGTGATTACAGAAGGTGGCACTTGAGACCAAAATGATGGGAAAGAGCTAGCCATGAAAATGTTAGCACAAAGAACACACAGAGAGAATAGCAATTCAAAAGACCTCAAAGCAGGAAAGAACTTAATTTTTACAGAAAAAGAAAAACGTATATAATGGTAGCAGGTGAGTGAAAGGAGACCTGAGAGATATGCAGGGGCTGACTCTTGTAGAGATTTACCAAAAACAATGCTAGGATAAGCACAATATGTATCAATTAGAGATTTTTAAGTGGAGAAGTGATAGTGCTATAATTTACTTTACCTTGCTGAAAGTTTTCCGAGCTGCTGTGTGAAAACATGGATTTTATGAGACTTGAGTAGAAAGAAGTAGAAAAACCAGATAAGTGGCTCTCAATTGAGTTCAGATGCAAAATGGAGGGCATATTTTTTTGCCTTTGAAAAGATTGGAGAATAGTGATTCTTCAAATAAGTAGGCTAGTAAGCAGTTACAAAGCAAGGTCGTAAGTGTTGTGGTATGAGAGAAGAATGCCAAGAGAACATATAAAGGGGGAAACTGTCCTGGGCTTGGGGATTTCATACTAGGTATTTTTATGACAGAAAATAAGGAGAGTTCTGGGTCAGAATTAAGAGTCAGGCAGAAGGAAAAGTTAAGTGGAACAAAAGATTTTCTAAACAAAGCCAGCAGTATTAATAAAATTTTGTGTAGTGTGTGAGCAGAATAGGGAAGAAAAAGAAAGCTAGGTTGGTGAGTAAAATCTAGATCTTAAAAGTTCTTGTATGTTGTGCTGAATGTCTTGGATATAACATTATAGGCATTTGGGAACCAGGAAAGACTACGACTAGATTCTGATGGAATGAGACTTGCAGTTCATGTAAATCACTTTGAGAGCATTTAAACAATAAATAGAGAGACTAAAATCTCCAAAAAACTTCAAATTTACAATGGTTTATGTATATGTATCTATTTAATCTGCTTAGACACTTAAAGTGTATAAGACACTAAAAGTATATACACAGTCAGATAGACTATTACACACACACACACACACGCACACACACACAGAGTTTTACTTCTCACTTCTCATTCTATTCCCTCACTACAAATTAAAAATATCTCAAACTCATTTGTCAATATCTTTTAGGTTTGGGTGGCTGTTGATATTTAGGAATCTTGTCCTCTTCTGCCAGAAAACAGAAAAAAAGTCATGAGGCTTTGTTTTCTCTTGAGATTCTTGCCAAATTTGAAATCACCTCTGTTAACTGTTGTTGATTTTCCTCTGGATGGAGAGCTACTCTGAAGAGCCTGCGATGACCATTCCAACTTGAGTTCCAAGCCTGTATGGTTTCCCAGAGTCCTAGTTTTCTAAGCTTCAGGGCTTGGAACACAATCTATCTTTGTTATATGGCTTGTCCCAATGGAGTGTTAAAATGATTACTATTTATATGTATATGTGCATGCTGTTTTACCGCTATGTTTTCATGTTGCTGATACCAGTTATATTTTTAACTAATACAATTTTATTGAATTTTTACCCTGAAGCTATTTAAACCAAGCATACAATTTGGGGAATCTGATAAATAAATAAATACAGAGCCCTGAAGGAAATGTGGCAATTGTAGAATTTATCCTAATATTTAAATGAATTCACTGTGACTAAATATTTGTAGTTAGAAGACTAGCAACTGCACAGTGACAGAAAAAAAAAAACCTGTTTTCTTCTTAATGTTAAAAAAATGAAAATAGTTTTGCAAAAATTGTATGTATGCTATAAATATTTTTATTCAAAATATACTTTTTAGTATATAAAAATTGTTAAAGCCCCCTTAGAAAATAGCTAAGAATGATGCTGCAAATACAAAGGAATATTTAAATTGTGAGACCAACCTGAGGGAAAAGTCTTTTTCTTTTTCTGTTATTTTAATGGAGTCTATACCTTTAATTTGTGATTCATTGTAAAGTGCTTTGAAAAGTAAAAAGCACTGTATATTGGATGTGCACAGAGCTCCGTGTTATAGTCACCATGTGTCAGTCCCTGCTCTGTTCTTAGCTCTTCTGTGAATCACTATGTATTAATAATTCCTGCACCTAAGGCAGCCTTTTGCTTCAAATTTCTTCTCCAGACATTCTTTTCCAGCTCTGACACTACGCAGAAGCTGGCCTGGCAGCACAGCCATAGCCTCATTCTATCAACCAACAGAATGTGGACATACCTTTGCCTGTTCCTGTCTGAGGGCAACCTTAATATCTCCCTAAGGAGTTTAGCCTGCCCTCAGTTTCTAGAGATCCTCAGAAGACAGACGCTTATTAAATAAATGCTACCTCCCAGGCTTTGGGCTAATTGCTTTGTTTTGGGATTGGTCAGAGTACACTGTCCTGCTTTTCTCTATGTAATGTGGGATAAACTCCCTTGGGGATGCTGCCTACTTGCTGTGAACTAACAATGACATCAAGCCTGGATCTTTCTTTTTTTTCTGAAAAAAAAAAAGAAAGGGTGAAAGAAAGAAAAAAAAAAGAATGAAGGAGAGGAAGAAAGAGGAAGAGGGAGAGAGAACGGAAATGTTGCTTTATTGCCCAGGCTAGAACTAGATCTTTCTTCCTAAATCAGCTTTTCCCATTGGACCTTTATGACAGCCTATAGGTCATCTGGATTTGTCATGTCTCTTCGTTTATTATTCACATGTCACTTCCGACCTTTAACTTCACACACACATCCAGAGCATGGTTTTTGTGTTTTCCCTTTAACTTCAATAAACTTCTTTTTCCTCCTTATATGTGGCCACTACAGAGATTATCCTGATGAGATATTGGATGAAACCATCAAATTCTTCATGAGTACATAGACTTTAGGAATTAATGATAATTTTAGTTAAAAAAATATGAGATTTCAAATCTTTATGTATGTTTACTGTCTGAGTCAGTTAGAAAAGTTTAATAGAAGGGAATGGAAAAGAATGTGTGGATAACTAGGCAGAAGTTGAATTATCTTTAGTGTTAAAAACACAGCGACATTCAAACAATAAGTTAAAAAGAAGTTTCAATGTAGAGTTCTAAAGATCACCCTAGTAAGTTAAAGTATTTTTGAAGCAAAATCTACATGATTTAGATCATTAAAATTTTAAGTTTTGACATCTAGAACACCATGAACATTTCATTTAAAATGTAGGTATCAAAAGAACGATGAAGTCTTACATTATCTAAATATAAGTGATGAGATGCATTAATCTGATGAATTGGCTATGTAAAGTAATTGAGAAATCTAGTTTCCCATTCACCATATTAACCAATGAACTTAACAGATACGTTAGTTATCAAATATTAAGTAAAACAAATTGCAATGTGGATAGTCTACATTTTGAAATTACTGCTTGGTTTACCAGTGTGCTTAGTGACAGAAAATATTTTCTAGGAAAAAAAAAAAACTGAAGAAAAGATAATACTATTTCATTTGATCTTTAAAAGTAATGTCAAACATTATTATATAGAAAGAATGTGCTTATGCACAGTGTCACATCTATGAATCCCTCAAACCCCAGTCCTATGGCAATCAGGGATGTGTTCCTGGAGCAGCTTGCACACAGCTTGTGTGATCTAGTCTGCCCTCCAAATTCTGGGATCTGTGCTTTGATTACTGACTGTTGTCACTGATCTCAAAGTTGCAAGGAGGTGATGGCCATTGTCATTGTACCTCTCTCCATGGTTACAAGTCCCTCCATCTCTAGCTGAAGTGGCTACCAGCGAATTGTAAGAGCCAGTGCCCACTTTATTTCATTTCATTTTATTCAGCTCCCCTTTTGGGAGCTAGATATAAAAGACTAGGACATTCAAACACAACCACTTATACAGAAATTAGAAAGTTACTGTCTATAACAAAAGAAAGTCACAGGCTAAGAAAGACCTGAAAAGACCTTAAGTTTATATCCAAGGCTAATCTTTGGCACAAAGACAACCTACAGAAACTTAAGGGGAAGAATCTGACTTTCAGAGATATCATATTATTAGATTCAAATTTCTAGTTTTCAACAACAAAAACAAAAATCACAAGGCATGCAAAGAGGCAAGAGCATATGATTAAAAGAAAACAAAATAAACCATTGAAAAGAATCCTTGACAAAGATCTAATTGTGGATCTACTATTTAAACTCTTTAAACAAAGAGTTTAAAACAATTCTCTTAAAGATGCATAAAGAAGTCAAAGAAGATGTGGAGAAAGTCAAGAAACAATGGATGAACAAATGAAATATCAATAAAGAGATAAGCCTAAAAATAAACCAAAAAAAATCTGGAGATGAAAAGTACAATAACTAAAATGAAAAATTCACTAGAGAGATTCAAAGGCAGATTTGAGCTGGAAGAAGAAAAATCAGTCAAGCTTGAAGACAGGACAATGGAACTTATGGATCTGTGGAAAAGAGAAAAAAGTCAAAGAAAATTGAACACAGCATAAAAACTTACAGGATACCATGAAGAAGAACAATATATAAATTTTCCAGAAGAAGAGGGAAGGTGGAGAGGATATGTAAAGGAAGCTTTAAAGTTTAATAAAATAAATAAATATATACATCCAAGAAGCTCAACCATTCACAAGTAGGATGACCTCAAAGAATTCCACACCAAGACACATTATCAGCAAACTAACTAATGAAAAAGAAAAAAATATTGAAAGTGACAAGAGAGAAGATACTTATCACATACAAAAGATTCTCATTAAGATTATCAGCAGATTTCTCATTAGAAACTTGGATGGCAGTGTGGGCTGATATGTATATCCAAGTTTCTGGTGATAGATCTGCTGACATATGTATACACACACACATACACACACACACATACATAGACACATGTGTGATATGTTAAGTGCATATATACACAACACACATATAATACATATACCTATATATATATGTGTGTGTGTGTGTGTGTGTGTGTGTGTGTGTGTGTGTGTGTCAGCCCAGACTGATTATGTGTGTGTGTGTGTGTGTGTGTGTGTGTGTGTAAATTCAAAGTGTCAAAAGAAAAAAAAAAACCTGCCTGGGCATGATGGCTCACGCCTGTAATCCTGGCACTTTGAGAGGTCGAGGTGGGCAGATCACTGGAGGTCAGGAGTTCGAGACCAGCCTAGTCAACATGGAGACATTTTGTCTCTACTAAAAATACAATAAAAATTAGCCAGGCTTGGTGGTGTATAACCAAGTAGCTGAGTGTATTCCCAGATACTTGGGAGGTGAGGCAGTAGAATTGCTTGAACCTGGGAGGTGGAGGTTGAGCTGAGATTGTGCCACTGCACCCCAACCTGGGTGAAGGAGGGAGACTACATCTCAAAAAAAAAAAAAAAAAAGAAAAAAGAAAAAAGAAAAGAAAAGAAAAACGAATAAAAAAGGAAAGAAACAAAATCCTGTCACCTAAGAATCCTATATCTGGCAAAACTGCCTTTCAAAATGGAGGGCGAAATTAAGACCTTCCCAGATGAGAAGATCAACAAAAGCTTAGGGAGTTCCTTACCACCAGACCTTCCTTGCGGAAATGCTCAAGGGAGTTCTGTGGTGAAATAAAAGGACAATAGAGAGTAATTTGAAGGTGTATAAAGGAATACAAATCACAAGAAAGGTAAATATGTGTGCAATTACAAAGTCTAGCATTATTTTAACAGTGGCTTGTACCATATTTCTTGTTTCCTACAGGATGTAAAAGACTAACTTAGAAAAAAAAAACTATTCTAAAAGCTAGTATTATTGTATCTTTTGTTTGCAACTCAAATTTTGCTTTCTACATAAAAGCCAATTGCATTTTCAATAATATATATTAATATTTCAGACACATAATGTATTAGGTTGGTACAAAAGTAATTGTGGTTTTTGCCATTAAAAGCAAAGGTAAGAACCGCAATTACTTTTGCACCTATCTAATCTAAGGATGTGGTTTTTGTGACATCGATAACTGAAAGGAGTGGAGACAGAGATGTAAAGAAGCAGAGTTTTTGTGTGTTATTGAAGTTAAACTGCTATAAATACAAATTAGAGTGTTATAACGTTAGGATGTTAAGTGTAATCCCATGATAACCACAAAGATAATAGCTATAGAATATACACAAAAGCAAATGAGAAAGAAATTTAAACATTTCATCACAAAATGTTAACTAAACATAAAAAGGCCAGTAATGCAGGAATTGAGGAACAAAAAGTACTAAAGGGTATACAAGAAACAAATGGTAAAATGATAGAAGTCCCTTCTGATTATTCAGGGCTTAATAAAGGAAGGAAATACGGACATATGCTACAATATGGAAGAAACTTGGTGACATTATGCTGAGTAAAATAAATCAGTCACAAATCAAAACAAATACTGTAAGATTCCACATATATTAGATACTTAGAGTTATAAAAAGCATAAACACAAAAAGTAGAATGGTGGTTTCCTGGGACTAGAGAGAAGGAAGAATAGGCAATTATTGTTTAATGGGGAGAGTTACAGTTTTGCCAGATGACAAGAGTTCTGGATAAGAATGGGTGTTGATGCTTGTACAACAATATGAATATAATTAATACCACTGAAATGTGCACTTAAACTCTTTAAGATGGTAAATTTTGTGCTATGTGTATTTTAGCACAATTAAAACAATGTTCTCATGAAAGAAACAGAAGTGATGACTGAGTCACTATTTGTATTTGTGTATAGTATTTATTGGTATCTTGTTTTCTATATGATAAGGATTGTATAGTATTTATTGGTATCTTGTTTTCTATATGATAAGGATTAAATTCTGCAGCTAAAGATGATTGTTTAGCTGAGCTAGGCTATGATACAGATTGAAAGTCAAAACATATTTATTTTAATTTACATTATTTTCTATGTCTAAATATGTAATCTCAGTTTTCAGTTAAAAATCAAGTTTTGATAGCTGTACTGCTTTGAGTGGATACAACCACCCTTGATAAAACATTGGTTCCTTTTTGGTACATAGTATTGTCAGAACTACCTTGATTTTCCACAAAGAACATAGCATAATTGTTTGAAGTGAGAATCTCCCCTAAAAATGTCCTTATGATTCAAAAGTCATTGTCTCAATCAACATCGCTAACACAGGATGCCATCAGTTCCTTCCAGGAAGCAGCATAAATGTTTTGGTTACTATTACATACTCAGAAGTATAAGATTTTAGCTTGCTGAGACCTTTTCCTCATCTACACAATAAAATAACTGAACTAAATGATCTTGATTTTCTTTCAGCTTCCTATTTTTTTTAATGTATGAGATAAACCTTTTAAGAAAGGCAAATATGGTATTTGTGTGTACTGAAAAAAATAGTATGAGAATGTCCACAACTATTGCAATGAAAAAGTCCTAGAATCTATTTTATTAAGGTGAATTGTGAAAAGTAAAGGAGAACAGAAACAAAAAAGGAAGACAGATAGACTTATTCTAACTATTTAATGTAAGGACCTAGATCCCTTCCAGTACCCTCTGTGAAATTTTATTTCAGTGATCTGTAGTAAGTAGAAATGCCTTTCTTTTGTCATCTTTAATTGAAACTGAATATGTAATTGAAAGCATGGTAGCATTTACTGGGGGTTCATTTAAATGTTAATTCACAGAAAGTTCGTGGAAAAAGATATTATATTCCATAGCTGCAGAAACAGATGACTGGACGTAGGAATAAAGAACAGTCAGTCTTTGGAACTTCAGCTGTATAATCTGGGGAAAGTATCTAAACCTCTCTGAATAGTACTTACTGTGAAGATTAAATGAAGTAACAAATATAAAATGCCTGACAATTATTGGGTCACTAACATACAGTAACTCCCTTTTCTTTCCTCATATTATCACCAATAATATCTTCTCACAGGCGCTTATAGCTATATAATAGATACAGAAGGTTTAAAATGTTTTTTACTTTCTGAAATTTATTATTTAATGGGTAAAGATGACCAAAAAAATAAATAAACAACAACAAAGATAGGGAAAACAGCCTGTCAGTTTCATATTATTGAGTCCTGTGCTAAAATTTCCAGTATTTATTGAATAAATGAAATGATTACATTGTACTAAGAAATGTACATAACTTGATTGATACAATTAGCCGTATATATTATCATGGCAATAAACTATGATCTGGGGGCAGGATAAGAAAAGAGAAAAAAGTACTACTTATATAAGACAGAACAAACAAGGGATGGATTCTGAGAGTCTAATCAAATTTTGTGTCTAAGAAATATATTATTTTATTCAACAATTATTTACTGTGCATTCACAGTATCAAATATCCCAATTAACTGTAAAAGTACAAACACAAAATCATGTTATTCTAGTTTTCTTCTTAGATATGGGAACAGGAAATTAGTGAGGAAAATGAATGAATGAATGAATGAACAAATCAATACATGAAGAAAAAGCCAAAGGGGAAGTTTCCAAAGCAGAAGAAAACAAACAAACAAACAAACAAACAAAAAAACAGTTAAAACAGAAGAATAAGAGCATGCGAGAGCATGTATATTAATAATATTACACAATTAGTTGCCAAGTGGATTTAGAAACTTGTTAAAGATTATTTATAATAAATTAAAATTATAAGTCAATACATACTTAATTTTATATTTGCATTTAAAATGTATTTACTATGTAAATAAGAGGTCACATATGACCCAGCATTACTCAGAGTGTTCACTTAGTACAGCAGGCAATAAATATTCCTTTTTCAGATAGTCAAAATGAAGGTATTGAAGAACAATGACAATAAACCAGGATCAGATGTCCCTTTAAAATAAGATAACCCAAACTTTTAAGGAATATTTGAGTTACTTTTAGGTGCAATTAGAAAGTTTGCATAAAATCTTTTTTAGCAAAAACACATTTATTTTTTCACTGAGTACACGTTGAATTATTTGGTGGTTATTTATTTATTTGAGACAGGGTCTCAATCTGTCACCCAGGCTAGAGTGCAGTGGTGCAATTTCAGCTCACTGTAACTTTTACCTCCCAGGTTCAAGTGATTCTTGTATCTCAGCCTCTAGAGTAGCTGGGACTATAGTTATGCCACCATGCCCAGCTAATTTTTGCATTTTTTGGTAAAGTCAGGATTTCACCATGTTGGCCACGGTGGTCTTGAACTCCTGACCTCAAGTGACCTGCCTGCTTCAGTTTCCCAAAGTGCTGGGATTACAGGGACGAGCCATGGTACCCAGCCTATTTGGTGTAAATTGTTATAACCTGAATAGAAATTTACCTGGGGAAATAGCTCTCTAAAGATACTGAACAATTTGTACAGGTTTATTTCAGAAATGGCTTTTTTCATGGGTGAAATATAATTGAAATTTCCCAAAAAAGTGTAGTGACAGTCTATATAATTCAAATGAATTAAACTGTCAACAATGAGATGAGATTAATATTTTACACATTTTATATTTTATAGGTTTGATGTATATCCCGACTCTCCTTATTTTACTATTCTGGCCAGAGTTGAAGACTTATAACAAGAGACTGAAGTTTCGTGATAACTTTATTCTTTATGTTCTCACAGGTAAATCCACCTTTTCACAACAACCTTGTAATATGTAAATATAAACAGTCAGACTTGAGCTCTAGAGGAAGTTTCCTCATACTAAATTCTGTAAGGATCCAGTCTTATTTATTTTTTCATTTATACAGGCTGTTCACTCAGTCTATCACTGATGGGCATTTGGATTGATTTCATGTCTTTGCTATTGTGAATAGTGCTGCATTGAACATACATGTACATGTATCTTTATAATAGAATGATTTATAATCCTTTGTTTATATACTCAGTAACGGGGTTGCAGGGTCAAATGGTATTTCTGGTTCTAGGACTTTGAGGAATCATCTCACTGTCTTCCACAATGGTTGAACTAATTTACATTCCTACCAACAGTGTAAAAATATTCCTACTTCTCCACAGCCTTGTTAGCAACTGTTTCTTGACTTTTTTAATAATCACCATTTTGACTGGCATGAGATGGCATCTCATTTTGGTTTTGATTTGTATTTCTCTAGTGATTAGTGATGTTGAGCTTTCTTTTCATATATTTGACACAGTGTTTTCTGAAGATATATCTTCTTTGTCTATAAGAAGTTTGAAAATGAGAAAAAGTAACAGCATAACATTAAGAGAAAAAAGTGGGTATAAATTAATCTAGGAGAGACAATTCATTTACACTTTCCCATATATTAACCATACTGATGATGAAAAATTGATCATCACTATAGAAATCCTATTTGAAGAAGAAGGTAAGGAGGGGAACAAGACATTTGACTAGACCCAGCCAAGAAACACTTCTTTCATGGAGAGGAAACAAAATATTGAGTAAATTATCATACTTCAAAGAGATCTCTTGAGAGAAAATAGTGAAAGGCAATAGAAGCAACACAAGTACCACGGATGAAGAAAGAGGAAGTTGGAAGGCTTGTTTAAAGTTACAGAGTGACAGGGCTGGTCCCCAGAAACCAATCCAGGCCTAAGGAAGGGAGCATAACTGCGTATTCACTGAAACGTAAAAGACACGAGGGCAACTATGTAAAAGCCTATCTGCCAGCCCTTATTCTTAAGTACTATCTATTGGATTGAGGCTGAATTACACCACAAAACAAAAATATATTGCTTCAACATGCAACACCAGTGAAACCCACCATTAGAACCTGTCTACAACCAAGTAATTCATACAGAGTGTTGGCCCTCTGAAAGCACCCACAAATGAAGCCGATTTACTATATACAATATACATGTAAGTTAAACATTCGAGGGGAAAAAGAATATAAAAAAAAAATTCCCATTCAAATGACAGCAAATTCACAAAGAAAAAGAAGCACCAGCTCCCTCAGATAACAAGGAATTTGTTCAAGAACTCTAGCAATTCAAAATGACAGAGTGTTTTGTCATCTCCAAAGGAACACACTAATTTTCTAGCAATGAATGGCAACGTCCAAACTGACAAGACGTGGAGTTCAGAAACTGGGTGGGAAGCATGCTCAATGAGATCCCAAACAAAGTTAAAATCCAAACCAGTGAAACAAGTATAATGATTTAAGTGTTGAAAGATGACATAGCTATATTAAGAAAGAATCAAACTGAACTTTTATAAATTGAAAATTTTATGGCAGAAATTTCAAAATATATTTGGAAGGCTTAACAACAGATTAGACCAAGAAGAGGAAGGACTTCAAAGCTCGATGGCCATTTTTTTGAATCAACTCAGTCACATAAAAATAAAGAAAAAATAATTAAAATAAAAAGAACAAAGCCTCTGAGAAATAGGGGATTATGCAAATTGATCAAACACATAGCTCACTGGCATTCCAGAGATGGAAGAAGAGAGATTTTGCAACTTGGAAAACATGTTTGAAGATATAGTCCATGAAAAGTTTCCCCATCTTATGAGAGGTCAACATACAGATACAGAAATTCAGAGAACTCCTGTGAGATATATACAAGATCATCTTCAAAACACATAGTCATCAGGTTTTCCAAGGTCAACATGAAAGAGAAAAATCTTAAAGACAGCTAGAGACAAAAGTCATATCACCTACAAAGTGAATTCTATCAGACAAATGTTGAACTTCTCTGCAGAAAACTTATAAGCCAGAAGAGACTGTGAGCCTATTTTTAGTATTCTTAAAAGAAACACCAAGAGAGAATTTCGTATCCTGACAAACTGAGCTGCATAAATGAGGGAGTAATAATTTCTTTTTTTTTCAAGACAAGCAATAGCTAAGGGAATTCACTATTACTGGTCGGGTCTTACAAGAAATGTTTAAGGGATTTCTAAACATGAAAATAAAATAATAATACTTGCTACTACAAAAACACATGTACATATAGCCCACAGAGCCTGTAAAGCAACTACACAGTCTAGAGTACAAAGCAAACTGCTAACAGCACCATGATAGAAACAAAATTGCTTTATCAATATTAACTAATGTAAATAGTCTACATGCTTCACTTAAAAGACAGAGGGACAAATTGGATTTAAAACAAGACAAGAACCAATTTTCTATTGCCTTCAACAGACCCATCTCCCATGTAATGAGACACACAGGTACAAAGTTAAGGGATGGAGAAAGATCTATCACACAAATGGAAAACAAAAAAGAGCAGGTGTTGCTATTCTTGTATCAGGTAAAATAGACTTTAAACCAACAATGGTTTAAAAAAAAGGGCAAAGAAGGAAACTACATAATGATAAAGGGTTCGATTCAACAAAAATACTAACTTTCCTAAATATATATGCAACCAACATTAGTGCACCCAGATTCATAAATTAATTACTTCTAGATGTAGGAAAAGTCTCAGGCAGCTACCCAGTAATAGTGGGGATGTCAATGCCCCACTTACGGCATTAGACAGATTGTGGAGGCAGAAAACTAACAAATAAATTGTGTTACTCAATTAAATTCAGCACTCAACCAATTAGATTTAATAGGCTTCCACTGAATACTCCACTCAACCACCAAAATATATAGTCTTCTCATCTGCACTTGAACATAATCTAAGTTCAACCACATGCCCAGTCTGCACTTGAATATAATCTAAGTTCAACCACAAGCAAGTCTCAATAAATTTTTATAAAATCAAAATCATACCAAGAATGCTATAAAACTATAGTGGAATAGAAATAGAAATCAGTAACCAGAAGACCTCTCCAAACCACACAATTACATGGAAACTAAGCAACTTGCTTCTAAATGACTTACTTGTAAACAACAAAGTGAAGGCAGATATTTAAAAAATTTTTTGATATAAATGAAAATAGAGATACAGCATACTAAAACCTCTGAGATTTGACAACAGTAGTCTTAAGTGGAAAGTTCATAGCACAACACCTGAATCAAGAAGATAGAAAAATCTCAAATTAACAGTCTACTATTGCACCTAAAGGAATTCAAAAATCTTGAACAAATCAATCCAAAGGCTAGCAGAAGAAAATAAATAACTAAAGTTAGAGGAGAACTAAAAGAAATTTAGACCCCCAAAATACCACAAAAAGGATTAGTGAAAGAAAATGTTGGGTCCTTGAAAGAATAAACAAGATCAATAGACCACTAGCTAGTCTAACAAAGAAAACAAGAGAGAAGATCTAAATAAGCACAATCACAAATGACAATGGTGACATTACAACTGATCCCACAGAAATGCAAAAGATCCTTGGGGACTATTATGAACACCTCTGTGTGTAAAAATTAGAAAACCTAGAAGAAATGGATAAAATTTCTGGAAACACACAACTTCTTAGATTACATCAACGAGAAAGTGAAACCTTAAACAAACCAGTAACCAGTTCTGAAACTTAATCCATACTAAATACCTTACCAACCAAAAGAGTCCCGTACCAGATGGATTCACATTCAAATTCCACCTGACCTACAAAGATGATCAGGTACGAATCCTACTGAAGCTATTTCAAAAAACCAAGGAGGAGGGACTCCTCTGTAATTAATTATATGAAAGCGGTGTCATCCTAATACTCAAAATCAGACATTGAAAAAAGAAAATTACAGGTCAATACCCCTGATGAACACAGACACAAAAGTCTTCAACAAAATACTAGCAAACTAAATCCAGCAGCACATTAAAAAGTTAAGCCATCATGATCAGTAGGCTTCATTCCTGGGATGCAAGTGTGGTTCAACATATGCAAATCAATAAATGTGAATTAACACATAAACAGAATTAAAAATAAAAACCGTATGATCATCTCAATAGATACGGAAAAATTTTGATAAAATCCAGCATCCTTTCATGATAAAAAACCCTTAACATACTAAGCAACAAAGGAATATACGTAAAAATAATAAGAGTTGACTATGACAAACCCATAGCCAACATCATACTGAACAGACAAAACCAGCAAGCATTTCTCCTAAGGACTGGAACAGGATGAGGATTTCCACTCTCACTACTTCTATTTAACATAGTAGTGAAATCCCCAGAGAGAGCAATCAATTAATAGAAAGAAATAAAAAGGCAGCCAAATAAGAAATGAAATCATCAAATTATCTGTCTTCACTGATATGATTCTGTCTAAAATCTCTAAAGACTCAGCCAAAAGGCAACTAGCCCAGATAAGTGACTTCAGTAAAATTTCAGGATACAAAAGCAACATACAAACATCAGCAGCATTTTGATACACCAATAATATTCAAGCTGAGCGATAAGTCAAGAATGCAATCCCATTTACAATAGCTACAAAAATAAAATATCTAAAAATATATCTAACCAAGAAGATGCTGAAAGAAATTACAGATGACACAAACAAATGGAAAATCATTTCATGCTAATGGACTGGAAGAATCAGTATTATTAAAATGTTTATACTGCACATAGAAATCCACAGATTCAATAGTATTCCTATCAAAACACCAGCATAATTTTTCACAGAATTAGAAAACCATTCTAAAATTCATATGGAAAAAAAAAAAATCCCAAAGAGCCAAAGTAACCCTAAGCACAAAGAATAAAGCTAGAGGCATCACATTCCCCAACTTCAAACTATGCTACAAGGTTACAGTGGCCCAAGCAGCATGATAATAGTTTACAAAAATAGACCAAGAGTTCAATGGAACAGAATAAAGAATTAAGGAATAAAGCTGCACACCTAAAACTGGCTGATCTTTGACAAAGTCAACAAAAATAAGCAATGAGGAAAAGACTCCCTATTCAATAAATGGTGTTGAGAAAACTGGCTAACCATATGCAGAGGAATGAAACTGTATTCCTATCTATTACTACATACAAAAATAAAACTCAAGATAACTTAAACACTTAAATGATAAACATTAAACTATAAAAATCCTAGAAGAAAACCTAGGAAGTGCTCTTCTAGATATTGGCATAGGCAAAGAATTTATGACTAAATCCTCTAAAGCAATTGCAACAAAATACATTTATATGTGAGACCTAATTAAACTAAAGACCATTCGTCAAGAAAAAGAAACCATCAACAGTAAACAGACAACTTAAAGAATGGAAGGAAGTCTTTGCAAATAATGTATCCGATAAGGGACTGGTAGCCAGAATTTATAAAAACTTAAATCAATGAGAAAAAAGCAAGTAACTTCATTAGAAAATAGGCTAAGGACATGAACAGACACTTCTCAAAAAGAAGGCATACAAGTGGTCAAGAAACATATGAAATAATGTTCCACTAATCATGAGAGAAATCCAAATGAATACCACAATGAGACACCATCTCACACCAATTAGAATGGCTATTATTAAAAAGACAGAAAATAACAGATATTGGTGAGGCTGTGGAGAAAAGGGAACACATATACGCTATTTGTAGAAATTTAAATTAGTTCAGCCCTTGTAAAAAGAAGTAGGGACATTTTTCGAAGAAGCAAAAACAGGTCCAGGGACAATGGCTCACACCTGTAATCTCAGCACTTTGGGAAACTGAGGCAGGCAGATCACCTGAAATCAGGAGTTTGAGACTAGCCTGGCCAACATGGTGAAACCCCATCTCTACTAAAAATACAAAAATAGCCGGGTACGGTGCCTTACACCTCCAGTCCCAGCTACTTGGGAAGCTGAAGCATGAGAATCACATGAACTCAGGAGGCAGAGGTTGCAGTGAGCTGAGATCACACCACTGCACTCCAGCCTGGGCAACAGAGTGAGGCTCGCTCTTAAAAAAAATAAAAATAAAAATAACTACCATTTAACCGAGCAATCTCATTATGGGTATATACCCAAAAGAAAATAAATCATTCTACCAAAAAGACACCCATGCTTGTATGTTTATCACTGTACTACTCACAGTAGTGAAGACATGGAATCAACCTAGGTGCCCTCCAATGGTGGATTGCATTAAGAGAATGTGACACATATACACCACGGAATACTATGCAGTCAAAAAAAAAAAAAAAAAAAAAAAAAAAAAAAAAAGAACAAATTGTAATTATGTCACTTACAGTGACATGAATGCATCTGGAGACCATTATCCTAAGTGAATTAACACAGAAACAGAAAACCATATATTAGATGTTCTTATTTATAAGTGGGAGCTAAATCTTTGGTACACATGAATATAAAGATGGAAACAACAGACATTAGAGTCTCAAAAATGGAGAGAGGGAGTGGGGCAGGAAGTTGACAAACTTCCTGTTGGATGTTATGTCCACTATCTGGGTGACAGAATTAATAGAAGTCCAAACCTCAGCATTATGCAAAATAGTTTTATAATAAACCTGCAAAAGTACCCCCTGAATCTATTATGAAAAATAAAATTTGACAAAATAATTCTTTTAAAAGTGATTTTAGAGAGGATACATATTGACCTTAAATTCAGAAATTTTCTGAAATGAAGATTATATATGGAATGTTTCATTTTTCAGTTTCTCCTCCTCCTTTATTATTAAAAGTTAATTTACAAGTATTTCTATCCTTTTGAAAGCAATTAAGTTGAGAGAAATTGCACCATATGCTCTGCTTACTGAGGCAGTGTAAAGCTAAGAGCTGAGCAATTATATGGTGGACTTGATCAGTTTTGACAGCCAGTCTTGAAACTCAAGCCAGAATCCCCTGGTCCTTCTTCCACAGCAGGTTTGGGGACTGAATTATACGACCAATTGAAGTGAATTTCTACTTTACCTTGGCAATGGCTCACAAATCCTGCATGTGCAAAGGACTTTCCTGATCAGCATTAACAATCTGTGTCATCATTTTACAACTTCTATACTAGAATATACGATCAAAATAATAATGAATATAAATATTTAAGTTCCACTTGAAATCCTTTGAACTGTCTTTTACCAAAGTCATCCCAGAATGTTAACTTGACTCAATTCCTTCACCTTGTATTCAGCATGTAGAATATTTGATTAGGGAATCCTAGTAAAATGCATAATCTGATCAATATAAATTAGGTCAAGAATTTTCCTCATTCTTTGCTTGAAACATGTCAAGGAGTCATGTAGACTAACTGGATCATTTCCATAATCATATAAGAAATACGTGGTATTCACATTGACAAAATATCCTTTATGGTAATCTATTAGTGAAATTGAGATGCTCTAAATAAGAAGGGCATTAACATTAAATAGCCACTGCTTCTATAATAATTCTACCTGAGATACTATCTACAGAGCCTACAAAAGGATATGCCACTAAATCTGGACATTCATGAGGGAAAAGCAATCTTTTAAAAATTTCATATGTAATGATTGTTTTAAGTTAGTGATAAACATACATACAAGAGAGAGATGTGATCTCACATCTGAGATAACAATAAATTAACTTTAGGGCAATTTATCTTTCACAGCACGTTGTGGGGCAGTGTTAGCAGACCACAGATGCACACCCCATGAGGAGCCTTAAAAGACATCTGTGAGGAAGGAAAAATGCAGTTTACATTTAAAGTGTTATGTAGTGATGAAATGTCAATCACTCCTAGATGAATGCCTCAAATTTTAGTCAAAAAAGGGGGAAAAAACTTTACATACACTTTTTCCTTTTTCAATCAGTATTAATAATATGCAAAAAGTTCTAGCTCATATACACTTAGAGAACAACTAAATATAGAGAGAAATTAACACAATAATGAGATAGAGGTAAAGAGAGGAGAGTGAGCACTTGAACTTATTACATAATGGAGAATGAGGGATAACGTTAAATGATAGCTTTATCGATAATTTATTCTTCTGTTTTTGAAACAAAATTCAATTCAAATATGCTCATGTTAAATCTTATAAGATGTCACAAATAATTTCTTCATTTCTGTTTTCTCTATAATTTCTACTATGTCCACTGCAAGGGAAAGACATGAATCATGTCAAGACCATTAACTGTGAGAACCTGTGTTTCACTATCTCATGGTCTATTGGTCATTGTGTAGCTGTATTTGGATCATTGCTATGACTCTTGTAATCCAGGTTATCCAGGAAAAATAAAAAATCAAACAATATGTCTTTTAATACATCACTTGGAGAATCCACAAAACAGCTGGGCTGCTTCTTAGAGAACCTAGTATTACATAGATAATTTAATAACCACTGTTTCAAGAAATTACAGTTTAAAGAGAGAGAGCAGAAACAAAAGACAAAAGGAATCATGTGAGAGAAAACAATTTAGAAACTGCCTATCTTATTACTTGACAAATATTGCAGAAGAGAAACATATCTCAGTGTAAAACACTTTGAAAATGCCTTCTTATGTTTAGAGAGTATATGATTTCCCTACCCCTCCTCATTAAATATTTTGTTGCTTGTTTGTTTGCACTGATATTTAAACTGAGCAGGTGCCATATGTTTTCATCCTTTTATTTATTCTTTAGTCCTCCATCAATATTTGTGAGATAAATGAAAGAATAAATAATATCTTATAGCTCTTAGCAGAAAAACATTTCTATTAAAATGGTACTGATTGCGTGATTGCTTGACAGTCTAACGATTTTTTTCTGTGATATTTCCAACATTAGTTTTAAATTATTAATATGCTCTATGAATGATCAAATTTTGCAAAATATGCCATGCAAACAACAGGGTTATTATCCCCATGGATATGCTGAGAGCCACGGTCATGATCTCCTTCCTTTCTTAGCTTGTACTCTAGAAAGTCAATCAGTTGGAAATACATCCCCATTTAATCAGGGATTATTTCAAACTTCTTGTAAACAAATTTTGTATGAAATAAAAGTAAAATTATTCCTTTCTTGTTTTTTTCTTTTTCCCTGTTGAAATGGCGTTAGGGTTTAGATGATATAAAGAGTAGTAGGTAAAGCATCAAGTAAATGTAGAAAACAAAGACCACCGAAGGAATGAAGGAATAAGGAGGTATTGAGGTGAGAAACCAAAGGAAAAAAGAAAAGAGGGAAAGTAAAGAGATAGCAAATGATTGTACACAGTTCCACATGTGTATTTTTGCCTAATAAGTAATTTATTTGTTATATAATATTCTCTCTGTAATATTCTAAGTATTACTATACATCAACTTTTAAAATGAGATTTCATTAACTTACAAAATTACTAACCTTCTTTGGTACAATTGATTTGGGCTTCATCACTGAAGTCACCACAGTCGTTGTCACCATCACAGGCCCAATGGCCTGGGATGCATCTGCCACTGGAACATCTGAACTGATTATCAAAGCAAGAGCGACCACAGCCCACCTCATCACTCCCGTCCCCACAGTCGTCATCTGGAAAGGAACATCAACATGAGGCCATGAAACCTGATCCACGGAGAAAAAATTTTTCTTACAATCTCACTTTTTTTTTTGAGGCAGAATCTTGCCCTGTCACCCAGCCTGGAGTGTAGAGGCAAAATCTTGACTCCTGGGGCTCAAGTGATTCTCCCGCCTTATCCTCCCAAGCAACTGGGAACACATACACATGCCACCATGCCCGACTACTTTGTCTTATGTATATATTTTTAGTAGGTACAGGGTTTTTGCCATGTGTTGGCCAGGCTGGTATCAAACTCTTGGCCTCCAGCAATCCATCTGCCTCAGCCTCCCAAAATGCTGGGATTACAGATGTGAGCCACAGGACCCAGTCCATTTTTTTTTTAATATATATATATAAAGTTTGTTTCGTTTTTGAAAAATGAATGATAATTCAATCGGTGGAACAAGATTTCTCAAGATTTCACTGTTTAGTGAAAGAATTATTTTCATCATCACATTGCTTCTCCTCTGATTTAATATCAACTGCTAAACTGAGAGAAAAAAATCCTTGACTTTGAATTTTGAAGCTTATTTTCTCACACAGAAATAACTAACCATTGACTGAATGCATCTATGCACCATGAAACAAGGAGGCAATTGTGACTGCAGGAATTTTGTGAAATGATACAATCAATAATATAATCATTATAAAAGATTATTACTTATGCCCCATAATTTTCATGCCCCAGTGTTTATAATTCTATCTTTAATATCCTCCCTTTTTCCCCCATTCTCCACCATGAGAACCCACTGTGTACCCCTCCTCCCTTGGCTCCTCTGTATATATTTATACTTGGAAACTATTGTACAGTATCATTAGAAATCATTTATATTCTTTATGAACAACCTTTTCAGGAGGGAGGGAAGATAAATGCGAAGTAAAAGTACATCAGATTAAATGACTGGGAATGCATTAATTCTTATATAATTCATTTACCTGTATTTGGCATAATTTAGCATAGTAATATAATTTAGTATAAGAAAAAATACCATATGAACATAAGAGGAAACTGACAGAGTTGAGACAATCTGGAAAATTCCATACTAATGTATAAGCTTCTCCTCCTGAGGTTATGTAAGTGCTTGAGGGAACCTGAACTGTCCAGGCTATTTCCTCAATAGTTCACTGTACTACACGTTTGTAGACTTAGACTATGTCCAACATAACATTTGAAAAGCAAATCTCTATCACAGAGCCATGGGGCAAATATTGAGCTCCATTTTGTTTAATGCTAATTCCCAGTGATGTGCCAGCTGCCCGCTCACCACTTGTCTTAGCCATTTTTCTTGGCTCTGGAAGCTTCCCCTACAAACTACCTCTGAAGGAAGCCCGGCAGTCCAGACTTCCAGGCCCACAGTCAAATCAGTGCTATACAGTGAGCATTTGGTACTTGCCAGAGTCGCAGTGCCATTTGCTGCTAATGCATCTTCCACTTTTGCATACAAATTGTGTTAGTGGCTCACAAGTTGGGAATTCTGTGAAAGATATAAAAATGTCCAAAAGAAAATATGTTATTGACTGTACATGACTTAATTTATATCATTTGCTAATGTGATCAGAATTCTTTCCCTGTTCTCTACAAAGACACAGAGGACATGGCAGATAAACAAATACAGTGACTATAACTTCTTGAGGACACATACTTTTAATATCTTTTAAATGAGTACTTTCCAGTGACTGAAAGCCTAGGAGAATTACTTGATGGAGGATCATTTGGATTCATTATATATTAGAAAAATGAATAGATGTCAACTCCATATGCCAAGGGACACAACCTTCATTCAGTAGATAACAACTAATGAAGCTACACACTGTGGAGATGCAAAGTAATATGTTTATGCTTTAATAGAGGAAGACCTTTTCTGAATTCAGAGAGCCAAAGAAGGAAAGTCAGATCTCACTCTGCCTCTGAAAGATGTTAACATTATAAGGTGAAAGCTAAACAAAACATAAATGCAATAAAATCAGTCAGGTAAGTCAATATCTCTCAATATCAACTGAGAGAGAGATCCAAGATGGTTGATCACTAGCAGCTCGGGATTGTAGCTCCCACTGAAAGCGCAGAGAACGAGAGGACGCCACACTTTCAGATCAATTTTTGCTGCTCACGCACCAGGAGATTCCCAGCAGAGGAGCCCCACGTGTCGCCAGCGCGACTTTTGAGGCCGGTGATGCGGTTTTGCCACTGCCTTGGAGTTGCAGTTCTTGGTGCAGAGTCAGAAAAGCACCATCAATCTTAAAGCCGCTGTTTTGACCGTCACAGTGGGTTGCTCAGGTTCTAGCACCAGGAATCAACAAGTTGGGCGTTCATTCAGAAACCCAACTATAAAGACGGTAATTATAAAGACCACAGATGGATAAATCTATAAAGAAGGGAAGAAAACAGCCTAAAAAGGCTGAGAATACCCAAACTCAGAACGCCTCTCCCTGTACAGGGGATCACAGTTCCTCATCAGCAACAGAACAAGGCCTGATGGAAAAGACTGTGTTCCATTAGCAGAAGCTGGCTTTAAAAAGTGGATGACAAGAAACTTCTGGGAATTAAAAGAGCTTGTTCTAACCCAATGCAAAGAAACTAAGAACTTTGAAAAAAGGTTTGACGAAATGTTAAAAATAACACACAATTTAGAGAGGAATATAAGTGAATTAATGGAGCTGAAAAATACAACACGAGAAATTCGCGAACTATGCACAAGTTTTAACAGCCGAATTGATCAAGCAGAAGAAAAGATATTAGAGGTCGAAGACCAACTTCATGAAATAAAACAAAAAGACAAGATTAGAGAAAAAAGGATAAAAAAGAACGAGCAAAGTCTCCAAGGAATATGGGACCATGTGAAAAGACCTAATCTACGTTTGATAGGTGTACCTGAATGTGACGAAGAGAAGCAATCCAAGCTGGAAAATACGCTTCAGGATATTATTCAGGAAAACTTTCCCAGCCTAGCAAGGCAGGACAATATTCAACTCCAGGTAATACAGAGAACACCACAAAGATATTCCTCAAGAAGACCAACCTCAAGGCACATAATTGCCAGATTCACCAGGGTTGAAATGAAAGAGAAAATACTGAGGGCAGCTGGAGAGAAAGGCCAGGTTACCCATAAAGGGAAGCCCATCAGACTCACAGCAGATCTCTCAGCAGAAACCCTACAAGACAGAAGAGAGTGGGGGCCAATATTCAACATCCTTAAAGAAAAGAACTTTCAACCCAGAATTTTACATCCTGCCAAACTAAGATTCATAAGCGAAGGAAAAATAAAATCTTTTGTGAACAAGCAAGCACTCAGAGATTTCATCACCACCAGGCCTGCTTTACAAGAGCTTCTGAAAGAACCACTACAAATAGAAAGGAACAACCAGTATCAACCTTTCTAGAAAATGCCAAAAAATAAAGAACATCAACATAATTAAGAAATTGCATCAATTAATGGGCAAAACAGCCAGCCAACATTAAATGACAGCATCAAACTCATATATATTGTTATTAATTCTAAATTTAAATCGACTAAATCCCCCAATCCAAAGACACAGACAGGCAAAAAAAAGCCAAGACCCATTGGTATGCTACATCCAGATCCATCTTACATGCAAGGATACAAAAAGACTCAAAACAAAGGGATGGAGAAAAAAATAAATGGAGAGCAAAAATAAATATATAGAAAGCAGGAGTTGCAATTTTTGCTGATAAAATAGACTTCAAAGCAACAAAGATCAAAAGAAGCAAAGAAGGATATTACATAAAGATAAAAGAATCAATGTAACAAGAAGAGCTAAAGATCCTAAATATATATGCACCCAATATAAAAATACCCAGATATATAAGACTTATAAAGAGACTTGGACTCCCACATAATAATAGGGGGAGACTTACAGATCAATGAGACAGAAAGTTAACATCGATATTCAGGACTTGAAATCAGATCCAGAACAAGTAGACTTAATTAACATTCATAGAACTCTCCACTTTAAATACACAAAATATACACTCTTATCAGTACTACATCACATGTATTTACAGGTTTAAATGAAATATTGGTTGGCTGCTTGTTAATTATTTTCTTCCCTTATTTTATTTTATTTATTTATTTATTTTATGTCTCTATTATTAAACATAATTACAGGCATACCCATTTTTAGACTGCATTTTAGCCTGGGCAATAAAGCAACACCCCTGTTCTCTCTCCCTCTTCCTCTTCCTCTTTCTTCCTTTCCTTTATTCTTTTTTTTTCTTTTTTCTTTTTTAATTCTTTCTTTCTTTCTCTTTTTCTTCCTCAAAAAAAAGACATTTCATAAAAAAAAAAAAAAATCAATAACACCCCACAAAAATCAGTCATTGATAAAATATTTCTCTGAATTCTTAAAAAAAAAAAAAAAGGCTCTACACATATAAAGGAACAACTAGTACCAGCCACTCCAAAAACATGCCAAATGGTAAAGAGAATCAACACAATGAAGAATCTGCATCAACTAATGGGCAAAACAGCCAGCTAGCACCAAAATGGCAGTATCAAATTCACACATAACAATATTATCCCTAAATGTAAGTGGACTAAATGCCCCAATCAAAAGACACAGACTGGCAAATTGGATAAAAACCCAAAACCCATCCGTGTGCTATATCCAGGAAACCCATCTCACATGCAAGGATACACAAAGGCTCAAAATAAAGGGATGGAGGAAGATTTACCAAGCAAATGGAGAGCAAAAAAAAGCAGGAGTTGCAATTCTCATCTCTGATAAATTAGACTTTAAAGCAACAAAGATCAAAAGAGACAAAGAAGGACATTACATAATGGTAAAAGGGTCAATGCAACAAGAAGAGCTAACGATCCTAAATATATACGCACCCAATACAATAGCACCCAAATACATAAGGCAAGTTCTTAATGACTTACAAAGAGACTTAGACTCCCACACAATTATAGTGGGAGACTTTAACAACCCGTTGTCAACATTAGACAGATCAACCAGACAGAAAATTAACAAGGATATCCAGGACTTGAACTCAGACCTGGACCAAGCAAACTTAATAGACATTTACAGAACTCTCCACCCCAAATCCACAGAATATACATTCTTCTCAGCACCACATCACACCTACTCTAAAATTGACCACATAATTGGGAGTAAATCACTCCTCAGCAAATGCAAAATAACGGAAATCGTAACAAACAGTCTCTCAGACCACAGTGCAATCAAGTTAGAACTCAGAATTCAAAAACTAACCCAGAACTGCACAGCTTCATGGAAACTGAACAACTTGCTCTTGAATGTTGACTGGATAAACAATGAAATGAAGACAGAAATAAAGATGTTCTTCGAAACCAACAAGAATGAAGACACAACATATCAGAATCTCTGGGACACATTTAAAGCAGTCTCTAGAGGAAAATATATAGCAATAACTGCCCACATGAGAAGCAAGGAGAAATCAAAAGTTGACACCCTTTCGTCAAAACTGAAAGAGGAGCAAGATCAAGAAAACTCAAAGTCTAGCAGAAGACAAGAAATAGCTAAGATCAGAGCAGAACTGAAGGAGATAGAGACACAAAAAACCCTTCAAAAAATCAATAAATCCAGGAGCTGGTTTTTTGAAAAGATCAACAAAATAGACAGACCACTAGCCAGATTAATAAAAAAGAAAAGAGAGAATAACCAAATTGATGCCATAAAAAACAATAAAGGGGATATCACCACAGATTCCACAGAAATTCAAACCATCATCAGAGATTATTGCAAACAACTCTATGCACATAAACTAGTAAACCTGGAAGAAATGGATAAATTCCTGCACACTTGCATCCTCCCAAGCTTAAACCAGGAAGAAGCCGAAACCCTGAACAGACCCATAACAAGGTCTGAAGTTGAGGCAGCAATTAAAAGCTTACCACCCAAAAAAAGCCCAGGTCCAGACAGGTTCACAGCCGAATTGTACCACACATACAAAGAGGAGCTGGTATCATTCCTTCTGAAACTATTCCAAACAATACAAAAAGAGGGAACTCTTCCCAAATCATTTTATGAGACCAATATCATCCTGATTCCAAAACCCGGCAGAGACTCAACAAGAAAAGAAAATTTCAGGCCAATATCCATGATGAACATAGATGCCAAAATCTTCAATAAAATACTGACAAGCCGACTGCAACAGCACATCAAAAAGCTTATCCACCATGATCAAGTAGGCTTCATCCTGGGGATGCAAGGCTGGTTCAACATATGCAAGTCTATAAACGTAATTCACCACATAATCAGAACCAAAGACAAAAACCACGTGATTATCTCAATTGATACAGAGAAGGCCTTTGACAAAATTCAACAGCCCTTTATGCTAAAAACCCTCAATAAGCTAGGTATTGACGGAACGCATCTCAAAATAATAAAAGGAATTTATGACAAACCAACAGCCAATATCATACTGAACGGGCAAAAACTGGAAGCATTCCCCTTGAAATGTGGCACCAGACAAGGATGCCCTCTCTCACCACTCCTATTCAATATAGTTCTAGAAGATCTAGCCAGAGTAATCAGGCAAGAAAAAGAAATAAAGGGCATTCAAATAGGAAAGGAGGAAGTCAAATTGTCTCTATTTGCAGACGACATGATTGTATATCTAGAAGGCCCCATCATCTCAGCCCGAAATCTCCTGAAACTGATAAGCAAGTTCAGCAAAGTCTCAGGATACAAAATCAATGTGCAAAAATCACATGCATTCCTATACACCAATAACAGACTTAAAGAGAGCCAAATCAAGAACAAATTTCCATTCACAATTGCCACAAAGAGAATAAAATACCTAGGAATACAACTAACAAGGAACATAAAGGACCTCTTCAAGGAGAACTACAAGCCACTGCTCAACGAAATAAGAGAGGACATAAACATTCCATGTTCATGGTTAGGAAGAATCAATATCGTGAAAATGGCCATACTGCCCAAAGTAATTTACAGATTCAATGCTATCCCCATCAAGCTACCAATGACCTTCTTCACAGAACTGGAAAAAACCACCTTAAACTTCATATGGTACCAAAAGAGAGCCCGCATAGCCAAGTCAATTCTAAGCAAAAAGAACAAAGCAGGAGGCATCACACTATCGGACTTCAAACTATACTACAAGGCTACAGTAATCAAAACAGCGTGGTACTGGTACCAAAACAGAGATATAGATCAATGGAACAGAACAGAGTTCTCGGAGGCAACACAACATATCTACAACCATCTGATCTTTGACAAACCAGACAAAAACAAGCAATGGGGAAAGGATTCCCTGTTCAATAAGTGGTGTTGGGAAAGCTGGCTTGCCACGTGCAGAAAGCAGAAACTGGACCCCTTCCTGACACCTTACACTAAAATTAACTCCAGATGGATTAAAGACTTAAACATAAGACCTAACACCATAAAAACCCTAGAAGAAAATCTAGGCAAAACCATTCAGGACATAGGTGTAGGCAAGGACTTCATGACCAAAACACCAAAAGCACTGGTAACAAAAGCCAAAATAGACAAATGGGACCTAATCAAACTCCACAGCTTCTGCACAGCAAAAGAAACAGTCATGAGAGTGAATCGGCAACCAACAGATTGGGAAAAAATTTTTGCAGTTTACCCATCTGACAAAGGGCTGATATCCAGAATTTACAAAGAGCTAAAACAGATTTACAAGAAAAAAACAAGCTCATTCAAAAGTGTGCAAAGGATATGAACAGACACTTTACAAAAGAAGACATACATGAGGCCAACAAACATACGAAAAAATGCTCATCATCACTGGTCATCAGAGAAATGCAAATCAAAACTACACTGAGATACCATCTCACGCCAGTTAGAATGGCGATCATTAAAAAATCTGGAGACAACAGATGCTGGAGAGGATGTGGAGAAATAGGAACACTACTGCACTGTTGGTGAGAGTGTAAATTAGTTCAACCATTGTGGAAGACAGTGTGGCGATTCCTCAAGGACCTAGAAATAGAAATTCCATTTGACCCAGCAAGCCCATTACTGGGTATGTATCCAAAGGATTACAAATCGTTCTACTATAAGGACACATGCACACGAATGTTCATTGCAGCACTGTTTACAATAGCAAAGACCTGGAACCAACCCAAATGCCCATTGACGATAGACTGGATAGGGAAAATGTAGCACATATACACCATACAATATTACGCAGCCATCAAAAACGATGAGTTTGGGTCCTTTGTAGGGACATGGATGAACCCGGAAACCATCATTCTCAGCAAACTGACAGAAGAGCAGAAGATCAAACACCACATGTTCTCACTCATAGGCGGGTGTTGAACAATGAGAACACATGGACACAGGGAGGGGAGCACTACACATTGCGGTCAGTTGGGGGGAAATAGGGTAGGGGTGGTGGGTGGTGGGGAGCTGGGGAGAGAGAGCATGGGGAGAGATGCCAGATGTAGGTGATGGGGAGGAAGGCAGCAAATCACACTGCCAGGTGTGTACCTATGCAACAATCTTGCATGTTCTTCACATGTACCCCAAAACCTAAAATGAAATAAAATAAATAAATGGGAAAAAGAAAAAAAAAAAAAGAAAAAGAGTTTGCAAGAGAGATTATTAGCTAACTTGAAGTACCAATAAACCCAAAAGACAATGTTGTCATAATAAAATCTGATAATCCAGGTGAATGGCCAAATAAAAGGGGTAATAATAGTCAGAGAAAAATACAATTGCTGAACAGTTTATCCAAGGAATTTGGAATTGCTTCCTAATATGTCCCAGGAGACACATTTTATTTTCTCTAATTCATATATGGAGAAAATATTAACCTAGAGTTTATTCAAGTTGCTCAGTACCAGGCCTTTAAGCTCTCAGGAGAATACGAATAGCATCACAAATCTTCACACACAAGAGCTCATTTAATAGATATTAAAAAAGAAAAAGAAGAAATAAGAAACTATCAGTTTAATTTTATAAAAGCAGGGAAAAAAATGGATATACTGAAATAGATCAGTGGTTCATATTATTTACTTGTTCCTTTGACAGAGGAAGCCAATTACATTTTGTGACAAATATTTCTTTTTCCATTTAAGACAATTGACATAGAATCATAGAATATATTTGATAAAAGGCAATGAAGAGAATATTTGTAAACAGTTTCAAATTGTATTCTCTGCATTTTCTCAGGGCTGCCAAGAATAGCTGATGGCTGAACAAGCTGTACTTTGGCTGCTCAAACTCCTTCAGCCAAATCTGTTCACGTATTACTTATTAATCGATCATTTCAATTTTGTAGTTTTGAGCATTTTTATTTTGGAAAAAAATGTAAATAATAAAAATATATTACTCTGCTTAAAAAATGGACAAATTATGTCCAATCATTTTAACCGTAAGGCAATTGAAACTCAGAGAAATTAGGCTTTTCTAATGATACATGTATCTCCTTAAGGAAAAACAAGTCCTAGAATTCAGTTCATTAAGTTCCCCATCCAGCACTCTTTCGATCGTACTCTATCACCAATTTCCTATCTCCTTTTCCCTTAACATCCATGAATGTACCTAAACTGTTACTTTACTCTCCTTATATTGTTAGCATATATTAAGCATAAGGGTTAACATTTCTCATACATTGTTTCATTATGCAAAAGAGTACATTCTTGTGTTTATCAGAAATGTGTCTCTAAATACTTCCACTATTTTAGGATTCAGTTAACAAGATTTTGTCCATACCAGCCATTCCTTCATAAGTTTATTCTGTTTGTTACCTAACAAGATAGCGGGAACTTAATGTCTATATTTCAAGAATCAACACAGAAGTTGTCCAAAATACACTTTTTTCCTTAGATAGACAACTGTTTAATGGGTGTACTGCAGTGTAGAAGATGTACAGTAGACAAGAATCAGGACATTTAAATGAACAATGCTGAAAATTTCTATCATTTCAATTTTTTAAATCTTATTTTAAAAATATATAACACTATCAACTTTTTATTTATTTTAATGGGGCAAATTGTACCAAGGTTTACCTAGTCATTTATGTCACACATTTTTAGGTCTATTCCTGATAATTTCCTACTAAGAGTTGAGGATTTCACATAGCACTCTAGGTAGTTAGTTATGTAAAAAATTAGGTCACTAAGTATTTTCTCAGTACTTTAACCAACGAAACACATTGGTGGTAGTAACTTTAGGAAATAATTTCAAGTGATATTACTGTAACTCCGCTAGAATGGTTTGTATTTTTACCATAAAAGCTACGATATTTTTTAGTTAAATTTTATATTAGTAAAGTTCCTGGCAAATTACAAGTAGATAGAATTAATAGTAACAAGAAGGAGCAAATTAATTTTGCCTGGCAGTGTAAAGGCTTATCGTTTGTATTATCCTAAAAGGAATGTCTGAAATTAAAATGAGAGGCTAGAATAATCACCTCCATTCTTAAAGTGGTAAAACAGCAAATCAACTTTGGGTATGCAAGTATTCTCTCTAACATATAGCAGAGCTGGGAAAAGAGAGTCAGCCAAGGACACCAGCAGAGATAGCCAGTGAACGGTCTTCAGCTGGTAGCTCATCTTTTATATTGGTAACTTGTCCAGTGATGAAATAAATTGATACTTCTTCACAAATAACATAAAGGGAAAGTTTATGTTATTTATGTAAGATTTATACCAGATCTGATGGATTTTGACTTTCTTGATTACCTATTTCTTTACTATTTAAAAGGCAATTTACTTGTGCAAGTTTACATCTAAGTACATTTATCTAAGGTATTGGCATTTAAATGAAAATTATTCTAAAACTTACCAGATTTGTATTAAGTTTCATGATTACCAAAGTCACATCTTAAAATATGAATTTTAAGATAAATTTAACTTTTTAAAACCTAGACAACATCAACAGAGCCTAAACGTGATTTAAAAAAAGATGTAGAAAGGAGGCAAATATTCATATCAAAAGCTATCCTGTAGAAACCCAACAAATATTCTGTCACATAAGGGGAAGCACTAGAAAGAAAAGTGAAAATGCCTAAAGACATAATTTAGTGAATCGTTCTAATGAAGTTTCTTTTATTACCTAACGAGCTAGTGAGAACATATGTTTATATTTCAAGAATCAACACAAAAGTTGTCCAAAATATGCGTTTTTCCTTAGAGAGTCAACTGTTTAGTGGATACACTGTAGTGTAGAAGATGTAATGTAGACAAGAATCAGAGGATTTAAACAAAGGATCAATTCAAGCTTTGGTTCAAATAAGTGAATGATAAAATATGAACTCAAATATGATGAGATCCAATATTTAAAAACAGCATTACATCTTTTTTGGCTCTATAATAACTTCATTCAAATTTTTTACCTCTCTTCTTTGAACTTTGGAGCATATTAATCTATATTCTAAGTTTTGCTAAGAAAGAATAAATCATCCTAAGTATCTGAGAACTTTTGAAACTTGATGATACTTTATTGGTTGGGAAATTCTTCATGTCAATTTTAAAATTATTTTCAACTGTTAGATTTTGATACTAAAAAACAGTAAAAAGTAAAGTGAAAATTAGCTCTCAATAGATAAAAAAAATTCTCAAGCTAAATTTAAAAATCTAATATCCAGTACATCAACCTCTAAGAAAATGAGAGACATTCATCTTCTGCTCACACTGAATAAAATATACATAAACACATAGAATGTACACATGTGCCTAAACAATTATATATCATATATGATTAATTTTTAAAATGCTAGTTACATCATCTCTCATCAACCTTATAGTCCAACTTAGCTTATGGAGAAAAACTACTGTAGATAAAGACAATGGGAACTAGAATCAGGCTGAAGGCAAATCACTAAACAGAATAAAGTTAGTATTTGAAAAGAGACATGTACAGGAGTAAAGTTATTAACATTTCATTCTCAAAATAGTGTGACTCAGTAAATCACTCGGCCTGTCTGGTTTTGGACTTCTGGTTTATACTCTAATCTCTTGGGTCCTATAAGTCCTAGAGATCAAGAAGTCAGAAGAGATGTCATCCAGAAATGCATGATACCCTGAAAACATTTAATGAAGCAAAAAGTAGGGTTCACCACTTGAATAACTCCTGGGGCTATTACAGCATTATAATAAATCACAATAATTTATTATTGTGCTTTAAAAACCTCTTAATTTTAACATTCTTTCTGTTCTTTCATATTAGTGTTAATTTAAAAGTTGAAAATAGCATCTGAATATATCAGTTTAGTTCTGGATATTTGCTCTGTTAAAATGTCATTATGAATTATTATATTTGACAAAGATTTAAATATTACACATAATTTTTCTTTCTTGATTTTGCATTAAAATTCTTTGACTTTAGATACAAATTGCAGGACACTTGCAAGAATTACCTGATTAACTCTGAAAAAGAGAAAAATTATGAACCAAAGTGGCTTATATTTCATTGTGTTATAATTATAGAGAGGAAAAGAAAACTATATTTATTTCTGTAGATACTTCAAACTCATAGAATATTTAATATGGATTAATGGACTGTTAAAAATCTTCCATTATTACAGGTAGTATACTCAAATTACCTATTATATGTTTCACTTAAAATTTATTGTCAGGTTATATGTAAGCTATTATGTAAATGGCTACAATTGTCTTTCTCTCAAGGGTAATCATGATTGGTATGGTACTTATATTTATCTAGTATACAAAGCATAGAGGAATGTTCCCCAGGGAGGTAGATTTTAAATCTAATTTAGGCTTCTTTCCTGTCTCTAACCTAGGAATTTTCCTACTTATTCCTCCTTCTTGCCCCCAAAATAATATTTTAAAGTAATTTGTTAATGAAGTCTCAAAACACAGTTGTCATAGGTTTGTTTGAGATCATGTAACACATGTTCTATATAGACAAATTTAACCTTGACAATGTGGAAAGTTCCTAGAAGATTCAAGTTAAAATGAATGACAAGATAAGAATACTGCAGGAGTCGAGGGTTAGGAAAGTGTTATCTTCGCTTGAAGGAGACAATAATAGTCACATTCCCTATTATTTTGTGAATATATGATACTAGGCTAGCTGCATATGTATTACCAACACCCTTTACAATATCCCTGCCATTGTTATCCCTAACACCAATTTGCAGAAGAAAATAGTATAACTTGCCTAAGGCCATATCACATAAATAGCAAGTGGCAGTAAAATTTAATACAACACTCTGATTAATGCCAAAATACATTTTTTTTTACTATACAATGCTGATTATACTAACAATTTAAAAAGAGTATTTATAGCTTAGAAAGATTTAGGAAAGAATTAAAAATTTAATTCTTCATTCTGTAGTTTATGTCTAAGATTTAAACTCCAATTCTAATTTTTATCTCCCCTAAGGTATATAATTAAATATTGTTATAAAAAGTGGTGCTTTTCTTTTTTTTTTTGAGACTGAGTCTTGCTCTGTTGCCCAGGCTGGAGTGCAGTGGTGCAATTTTGGCTTACTGCAACCTCCACCTCCCAGGTTTAAGCAATTCTCTTGCCTCAGCCTCCTGATTAGCTGGGATTACAGGTGCCCACCACAAACCTGGCTAATCTTTGTAATTTTAATAGAAATGGGGTTTCACCATGTTGGTCAGGCTGGTCTTGAACTCCCGACCTTGTGATCCGCCTGTTTCGGCTTCCCAAAGTGCTCGGATTACATGCATGAGCCACAGCACCCAGCAGAAAAGTAATCCTTTTAAAAATTACACATATTACAGGACTAGATTCACTGATCAAATAAATTACATTTCTAGATATTGACAATAGTTGTGGTTTCCAAGAATTGGTACCTATGTGGGACAGACTTCAAATGATCCAATAGAGTAAATGCATTTTGGAGATTACATGGGAGTAGAGTACTACATATTGTCATCATTTTGCCACTTTTTCATTGCTGTCACATAAAAATCTCATTTTATATACCATGTATAATGCCACACACAAAATACATAGGCTTTGCAGGTAGGTAAACATGGGCTCAAATCCTGGCTATGTCACCAATCAATGTGTGATATTGGGTAGTTACCTAACATCTCTGAACAGAGTACTGTGATTTGCAAAATGGAAGAAAAAAATTGCTCTAAAGTTTTATTGGTTCAGGGTATTTAACTGAGAACTTTATATCAGATAGAGTTCTAGGCCTTAGAAATATATTACCTAGAGTAGATGAATAAGTGAATGTATGAAAGAGTGCTAGGCACTGGGAATGTAAAATTAAATATTATCATTTTTCAGAGTGCTTACAATCTACTAGGGAAGACATCTGGAATACAATTAAGTGATTTTAATAAATATCTGATAAATGCTATTTTATAGGCAGTGTAATGTGTTATTACAGTACACAGCAGGAGTGGCCAAACTAATGTCAGGTGTTTAAATATTATGTCCCAGAGGAAGAGCTATAAAAGCTGATATAAATAATGTGTTTGAGTTAAAACACGTGAACAAGAGGGAATGCTGTGATTTTACTATGTTCCAAGGAAAGAGTCAGATTCATGAAGGCCCAGAAGTGAGAGTATATAAAATGTTTGAGAAAATGAAAGAATTTTAGAATGGTTATAATAGGATATCAGATAGAAGTGGTGACATAGGCTTGCAAGACAGGCTTACAAATGATCACTATTTAAATGACAAAGTATTAGAAAGTCAAAGGGAACACCTAAGAAGTGTATATAGAATGAGGCTGAAAAAAGTGATAGGAAAAGTATTGAATACTTCTGGCAATATGGCAGACAATCAGGAATGTTAGATAAAATAAAAACCAAATGTTTCAATATATAGGTGAATGCGTACAAATAACAAAAATTTTCAGTCTATAAATAAAATGGGTGCTAAAAGCTAGAATTGTGAATGAGCAATTAATAACAACATTGTCTATGTATAAGCATGTGTAATTTTGCCTCCAAAGGCAGTAAAAGAAAGCTGGTTCTGTAATCTATCTAGATGCCTGGGTTTTAATGTCAACTTGGGACAAGTGATGACTCTCTATTTCTACAAAAGATGCCAACATAAGCTAGGACCCTCAAAGACTAAACTCTAAGTACAAGGGTGAATTAGATAATATATCCTCCTAGTAGAAAGAGATATCTCAGCCTAGACTGAGTGGGGAAAAAAGTCCACTCGACAATATATAATCACAAGGCTATATTCAATCACAAGTTCTACTTTCTGTAATTCAGAAATCCCAAGTTGAAAAATTCAGGTAAAAATTAATCCAGACCATGTAATAATATTTCAGAGGTATGACAGGGTGTTCAGGGAAGACATCACCCCAAGAAAATCTTCAGAAAGTTTCTACAAGGGACAAAAAATCAAATTAAAAAAAAAAAAGAAGAAGAAGAATTAGAAAAAAAAAAAAAATTAAAATCTGGTGAGTGAAATTCAGCAGACCTAACAAACAACAGGATTAGACCCAGAATATCTTTAGATATATATAAAAAATCTGTATCTGTAGAGGCTATAGATTGAAATCTGATAGGCATTATAAAAAAGTAAGTAAAAATGTATTTAAAAGGACAAAAATAAAAACCATGTAAGAAGACATACTGAGAAAAAATAGGCAAGTTTGAAAAGCAACCAAATAGGACATTCAGAAATGAAAACCATAGTCTTAGAATTACAAACAGCATGGAGAAGTTAAACTACAAATTAGTACACCTGAAGAGAGAATTACTAAACTGGAAGATAAGAAGAAACTGCCATGGTTGCAGCTCAATTTAAGAATAATATAAAGAGAAATCATGACGGACAGAATTTAACAAGCTAATAGTTGCAAAAACAGGGAGAAGAGAAAATGAAGAGAGCAAGCAGTATTTAAAGAGAGAATTTCTTACAATGTCCCAGAATTTAAGGAGACATGACTTTAGATTCAGGTAGCAAAATCTATTTTGAAATAAGTAAAAAGAAATTCACATATAGAAACACTGTAGTGAAACATCAGAATTGCAAGAACAAACGTATAAAACCTGAATTAACCTGCAAAAAATTTAAATGTTGAACCTGGAGTAAAAATTTTACCCACCACCCCACCAAAAAAAAAAAAAGAAGTGACAGCATTTTAGAAAATAATTTACCCACACTCTCAAAGGAAATGGTGAACGAATATATAAGGGTTAGATAGAGACAGAGGAATCAGAAAAATGTTAGAGGGAAATCAAGAAATATCGGTCACTGAAGGCAAGAGAAGTGCCTGAAGAAGAAGGCAGCAGGGTTAAGGGCGGCTCCAATAAGTATATACAAACTGAAGTATGCTACTCAGATTTTATATATATACACATTAAGTTCTGGGATACATACAAGAACATGCAAGTTTGTTATATAGGTATACCTATGCCATGGTAGTTTGCTGCACCCATCTATATTAGGTATTTCTCCTAATGCTACCCCTCCCCTAGCCCCCTTCCCCCCAGATTTTTTTTTTTTAAGTCTGTTGAGCTTGTCAAAGACAGTTTTGGTGGAGTGGTTAAGGGGAAAATAGATTTCCAGTCTTAGTAGACTGAGTGGAAGATGAATACATAAAGTTATATGCAACTTTCCCAAGAAATCTCAATGTGAAGAATGTAAGAATTAATGTGATTGCTAATGAGAGATACAGGATTAAAAGAGAGTTATATTGGTGGTAATCTTTTGATAAGAGGGAAAAAATTGAACATACATACATACATAAATATTTATAGGAAGAAACTAGTTGACTGAGAAACTGAATAGGAGATTCAAGTTGCATTTTCTGTTTTTTTAATATGTTTTAGGACAACAGAAAAATCTTCCACTTCAAAGAATAAACTCATATCTAACAATGATAATGCTCCCTGGCAATTAAAATAATTACTACTAAAATGTTCAGTTTAATTTGTTTAATCCTAAAGTTATTTATGTTTAACTTAATCTTAAAGTTAATAATTAAACAATGAATTTAGATTTTTTTATCCCATGGAATAATTAAGAAAGTAATAACTTTACTTAGAAATGTTGAATAAACTGTGACAGATAAAAATCACCAATGATTACTTATAATTTAGATTAAAACTCAAAATATATGTGGTATCTCAAGTAAATTAATTTTTCTCTGTGTTTTAAGACTTTATTTCAGAAAATTTAAGTCTTTTTTTTTTAGTGTGCTTATAGCACTACAACTTCCAAGAGAAAAGGAGTAAGACAAATTATATTTCATAGTGACAACCTTTTTAAATTACAGAAATTTTTTAAATGCAACATTATGTTATGTGGCATTTCATTGTTTTTCTCTCATTCTCATTCATGGACTGCAGTTATTCACTACAGCAGTACATAAGCACAAGCAATGGGCATGTCAGAGCCCTGAAGTAGTAGGGAGGTTGCCTGGGATACTTTTCTTTCAGTTTCATTTTTGCTGCATTTAAACTAGCCTGGCCGAGCGCGATGGCTCACACCTGTAATCCCAGCACTTTGGGAGGCCTAGATGGGTGGATGGGCGGATCACAAGGTCAGGAGTTCGAGATCAGCCTGACCAACATGGTGAAACCCTGTCTCTACTAAAAATACAAAAATTAGCTGGGCGTGGTAGCTGGTGTCTGTAATCCCAGCTACTCGGGAGGCTGAGGTAGGAGAATGGCTTGAATCCGGGAGGCGGAGGTTGTGGTGAGCCAAGAGCACGCCACTGCACTCCAGCCTGGGCAACAAGAGTGAAACCCCATCTCAAAACAAACAAACAAACAAACAAAAAACAAGCCTATTATTAAAATGAGTAAGTTTTAATCAATTTGCTTATATATATATTAACTTTTCAGTGAAAATAATACACCTTGAGATTCCTTGTTGCTAGCTCTGTGACTGATGTTGATTTATACTTTTGATATCTTGACTATGCTTAGGCTACCCAGGCAATTGCCTTTTCTTTTTATAAAAGGAAGTCAAATCACTCAGGAAACAAGAAGCAAATAACATTTCAAATGGATCAGACTTAACTTCGATATTACTCAAAATACACAGCTTTGGCTATTATATTAATACTGAATCAAGATATGAATATAAATGGTTTCTAAGAACTCACTCTTGCTTCTTCTAGTTACAGAGCTTTTTCCCAACAGGTAAAAAACCAACATAAAAGTTTCCAAGAGATCAAATCATCAGTGAGCTTCACATTGCCAGACCCTGATTGCAAATGAGAAATCAGTGCAATTAAGTGTGCAGCATTAGATGTCACTAAAACTAGCACATTTTAAAAATGTTTCCTGACACAGAAAACATAAAAATCACTAAACAGGAAGAACATTAAAAAAAAAAGAAGCATGCACTCAATGAAAGGGGACCCATGAGAATTATAGGGGTTAAATTCAGGGGCAAGGCATGATAGCTCACACATGTTTACCAGTGCACATTTATAGTTATAGGTACTTGTCCTTATTTGTGAGCACTCACCTCCAAAAGTCAGTAAGATGCCAGTGATGTCCAAATATTTTATTGAACTCCAATATATGATTATGTATGAAATTATACACATCTGATACTATCAACAATATTCAAAAATCTATTTAAAAGTTTTAGCGAGATTCAGAATTGCAAATCATTATAAAGTCTTTAATGCAAAATTACATGATATTTAATTGATCTTGCAGATCAATTATTTTTAATGATCTTGCAGAATAAGAACAGCCTGATGTTAGCCTACTAATGGAATTAAAGAACAAAGGAGTGAGTAGTACTACTAACTAACCAAAAGGAGAATGATACAATTACCTATCCAAACACTGTATTTGGTGGTTTTGTCTTTTCTATTTAATCCTCATGACAACACTGTGAGATAGATTTTATGCTTGCCAATTTACATATAAACAAGAAAATGCATTTCAGGAAAATTGCCTTTACATTTTTACATTATCCTTAGGCAGGCAAAATATCAATAAGGATATATAGGATAGTAACAACAAAATTAATAGGCTTGATCAGGACCACCTATCAACCCATCAATCTATCTTCCTATTTTAAAAGAAATTTATTGCTATCACATTTAAAAATATATACATTCTTCTTGTGTTCACAAAGGAATTCTATAAAAGCAATCATTTTGTAGGCTACAAAGCAGTCCCAATTGCTTCCAAAGAAAAAATATTACACAGACTTATTCTCTTACCACAATTAAATAAAATCAAAATCATCCTTTATTTGAACATAATGAAAACTCAAATGATTGACATATATTCTTCCACACACAAATATTTTAAAAGAAATAGTTACCAAAATACTTACAAGCAATATTTCCATAATTTTTGGTAGTTATATATCACTTCCTATCTTTATTAAAAATGAGAAATTTTACTTTTTTTGGTAAAAAAAATTTTTTTCCCCCATTTTCTCAATGTAGTATCATGGCTTTTAATTATACCATGAGGTAAGCATACTTACATTATTGTTATCACAATACAATATTATTTTCTACAAGGTTGTATAGTACATTTCTTTACTTATACTTTAAAACTTTCAAAATGTTAACTTAAATATATCCTAGTCAAAAGGAAGTCGAGATGAGTATAATTTTTTAAAATCATGGCATATTATTTTATAAAAAAGTAGAGGTAATAACCAGGAAACTTGGCTAAGAATTAAAAATACTTGCTACTGGTAACAGTACAATAGGCGAAGTATAATTACTACTATTTTTTATTGTAAGCACCTATGTGTTATCTGACTTTCTTTAGCTAAATGTATCTACATCATTGTTTAAAAAATAGTAATAGAAATAGAGAATGGGCATGACCTGAACTTAGAGTTTCAGAACCGATAGGGACTGCATACTTATATATAAGAGTTTATATATACAAAAGCAGAGGAATCATATACATTATTCATTCAAAAGAATGTAGCAATCGTTAGAAAATTCACATATAAGCACATCAGGTAGAAGTGTCACATCCTTATTGACGTTTTGCACACCATGACAATTACCCCAACCTCTGAGAGAAGAAACTTCCTTTTTGTCTTTTCTTGAGACCCAGCATCTAGAACACAGAGGCTAAAAACACCAGAGTAGGTCTAATATGGACTCATCTTATAAAAAAAAATATTATAAAAAATATTTAGAGAACACATCAATAAAACACTACACTGTTTTAAAACTTTAGAAGTAGTTAGGGTTTTATAGTGTTTTAAAACTTTAAACCCTATAATGTTTAAGCTACAGTGTTTTGTAGCTTCTTCTCTGAAGAAGAGGCTGGCCCCAGACCACGCACAGAAGTTAGACCATGAATGCCTTCCTGGCAGAGTACAGAGGGTCTCGACTTCATTCACCTCAAGTCTGCTCAAATTATAGAAAAGATTCCATCAAAGCAATGAGCAGCAACCAATGATTCAAATACAGCCATCTTCTCTACTGTGTGGGATGTCAAACTACACAAAGATTACACCATGTGTGCAAACCTCAAGAAGCACAGTAAGATGTGCAGCAGTGGAAAGGTTTTTTGTTTTTCTATTCATTTCATTTTGTTTTGTTTTTTGGTAGTTAGATGTGGTCATATTGCCAATGACTGAAAGGAACGAGAGAGAGAAATTCTGCTATGGCTCCACAGCAAATTGTAGCTGATGTCTGACACTGTGCAGCCAAGCAGAGGAACCATTATCGCAGGCACATTGGACCGTTTAAAAAAATGCTGCAGGGACATACAGAGGTAGGTTTAGACCTTACATCTGCTGTAAAGGAACATTTTGACACCAATGACAAAGTGTTACAGTGACAGAAATTATCTACTGACACTGGTTCCATTTTAGGTAAAGATGCATATAGCTTCTATTTTTAAAACACCAACTTGGTATAAAAGAAATGTTTGCTGGATCAATATAGGACTTCAATGTAACACCTTTCTAAATAACAAATTTAATATTAATCAGTTAAGGATTTCAGAAACATTACTATTTTCTGAAATAATTTTAATTGAGCCAACTCTAAGTCCAACTGGAAAAAATACGTATATTCCCACTTGAGAATGGAGGAGAATTTGGAAGGAAAAAGAAAGAAGAGAGAAAAACAAAAGAAGATAAATCTGTGAACTTTTATTTAGTGACCACTATGTACCATACACAATCTAGGTTTTTACAAAGTTCTCTCCTTTGACCCTGATTTTTATGTGTGTGTGCATGTGCATGCGTATTTTTATATGTGTGTGTGTTTATTATTTTAACTAATGAGATATTAATGCTGCCGAAGTCTCTTAATAATTCATGTCTACTCTGGATAGAAATTGAAAGAACTAAGTATCTGTCAGCGTCATAAAGACAGTTAAAATTATCACTGCCCAGTAACTGGTGAGGCAGCTCCAGTTAGCTCCTTCCTACCAGAAATAATCTGCTGAATTACTTGAAAAAGACACACTAGAAAAGCAAAAGCAGGCTGGGCACAGTGGCGCCTGCCTGTAATCCTGGAACTTTGGGAGGCCGAGGCGGGCAGATCACCTAGAGTCAGAAGTTTAAGACCAGCCTGCCAACATGGTGAAACCCCATCTCTACTAAAAATACAAAAGTTAGCCAGGCGTGCTGGTGCACGCTTGTAATCGCAGTTACTCAGGAGGCTGAGACAGCATAATTGCTTGAACCCTGGAGGTGGACACCTCAGTGAGCTGAGACTGTGCCACTGAACTCGAGCCTGAGTGACAGACCAAGACTCCATCTTGGCGTGGGGGTGGGGAACAACTGGGGTTTGGAAGGATATAATAGAGAGATATATTTTTTTCCCTCAACTTTTTTTTAATTGCATTTTAGGTTTTGGGGTACATGTGAAGAACATGCAGGATTGTTGCATAGGTACACACACGGCAGTGTGATGTGCTGCCTTCCTCCCTATCACCTCTGTCTGGCATTTCTCCCCATGCTATCTCTCCCCAACTCCCCACACCCTGCCGTCCCTCCCCTATTTCCCCCCCTACAGGCCCCAGTATGTGATGCTCCCCTCCCTATGTCCATGTGTTCTCACTGTTCAACACCCACCTATGAGTAAGAACATGCGGTGTTTGATTTTCTGTTCTTGTGTCAGTTTGCTGAGAATTGAAAGAAGTTCAACTGAGTGGCAGAGACCCAATAACCACCAGGATAGGGTTGCGCATGAGAATCATGTGGACAATTTTTAAAAATTACGCATGCCTGAGCCTCCATTATTATTCAATTGCCAATCAGGGCATATTAAAGTTCCCCAGGGGTAGTAGGCTGAATTGTTAGGTATCAAAAAGATACATCAAATTCTAACCACCAGGACCTGTAGATGTGACTTTATTTAGGAACAGAGTCTTTGCAAATACTTAAGTATTTCTCGTGGCTCTGCTTTGTCATTTAACTGTGCGCAGATCTACAGAAGATTTTGCTTTTTGTTATTTTAAGGTTAAAATACCCTCTTTTTCTTTTTTCTACTTGAAAAACATTATGTACACATGGAGGATGAGCAACATAGTACAGAAAATCTCAAAGAAGAAAGTCAAATTCAATGGAAATTCAGCATTATAGATATTTTGGTGAGCATAGAGTATCTATGTATGCAAATAATAGTTATATAAAATTTTATGCACACTACTTTCTAAATTGTTTTTGTTTTAAATTTTTACCTTTTTTTTTTTTTTTTTTTTTTTTTGAGAGGGTCTTGCTCTGTTGCCCAAGCTAGAGTGTAATGGCACATTCCTGGCTCACTGTAGACTGGAGTCAAGTGATCCTGGGATCAAGTGATACTCCCATCTCACCCTCCCTAGTAGCTGGGATTACAGCAATGTATCACCGTGCCCAGCTAATTAAAAAATATTTTTTTGTGGAGGCAGGATTTCACCTTGTTGCCCAGGCTGGCTTCAAACTCCTCAGCTCAAGTGATCCGCCAACCTTGGTCTCCCAAAGTGCTTAGATTACAGGCATGAGCCACCATGCCCGGCCTCTAAATTACTGAAGCGATTACGATATTTTTGTGCCAATAACCTTGACCTACATCCTTCAAAAGAAAAACTAAATGAAGTCTTTGCAGATATAAAGTTAGGGATCTCAATATGATATCATCCTGAATTAAAGGTGGGCCTTAAATAACTGGTGCCTTTACAAGAGAAGGGAGATAAGGCTATAGCTATGACAGAGACATGGGGAAGAAGGTCACATGCAGATGGAGGCAGAGGTTGAAGTTATGTTGCCCCAAGCCGAGAAATGCCAATAGCCACCAAAAGCTGAAAGGAGTTTTTCCTAGAGCCTTTACAGGCAGCCCTGTTGACACCTTGATTTTGGACTTTTCACCTCCAGAACTATGCAAGAATAAATTTCTGTTGTTTTAAACATGACTTTTGTAGTAATTTGTTGTGGTAGACTTAACAAATTCTAATTGGTAGAAAATGCTAACACCACAGTTTAAATTCTCTGATATTCTTTTAAGATAAGAATCACATGAGATAATTTTTCTCAAAATACAGATTCCTGGACTCCATCCAAGACCTACTGAATGAAAATCTTTGAGGGAGGTGGGTAGAAGCCTGGAAATCTTTATTAGCAACAAGCACTGCAAGTGATTCATATCCTCAAGCAAGTAATTGGGGAAATGCTGAATTAGTACAAGAAACTAAAAGCCATTTTTAATAATTTCTGCCTATTGCTTTGAAAATATCCCTCCAGGGTTTGCTTAATCTCCCACTTTTCTGCACACTGGGCTGTATTAGTCAGGTATTTACAAAACAGGGGACGGTAACCAAAGAAAGATGCAAAATAATGCCGCATACGTGTAAGAATAACAAGAAGACAATTTAGTGGGAACATGCATACCACTTTTAAATTAAAAATAAAGCATGCTAAAATATAAACATATGAAATAAGGAAATAAACAGAACAATTTTTAATTTAGAAGTAATATACAAAGAATAAATCTGCAGGATATAGGCAAAAAAAAAGAAGAGCTTCTCAGCTTCCTCAGCATCCTTCTTTTAAATAAAAATAATTATTGTCTGACTGGAAAGTAGATAGCAAATAGATTTGAGAGAAAATTAAAACTCCAAACCAGAGAATAGAGAAAAATAGAGCACCTAATTGCTAAAAGGTGAGTTTATCTTTCTATGGAGACAAATTATCAAACAAGTAATAAAACATCAAGTATCTTTGATGTTCTCAGAGAATTGACAGTAATTCTGGAATTAATGGGAGATTGGAAACATGAAGAAAAATTGGAAAAAAGGCAATATTGTACGAACTCCAAAACTGAAAGAAAACTTAAAAATTATAAAGTTTATGTAAGTTTCTGACAATAATTCTAAGATAGGCTTGCTAAAACAATCATTTGTCAGTATTTGTAATGACAATACTTGATCATGACCCTGAAACTGAGAGAAAATTTAGAAACTATAGACAGGTGAAGTTTACGTAAGTCTTTGACAATAATTATAAGATAAAACAATAGTTTGTCAGTATTTATAATGATACCATTTGGCCGTTTGATCATGAATGAAATAAAAGTATATTATGTCAGAATAAACTTTTTGCTGATGCAGTTTTTTGATGAGCATATATATAGTTACATATATAATACATATATGTAAATACATATAATATATAATATTGATATATATAACATGTATATTTAGGGCATTTTCATTATATATAATTCATATAATATGTATTATATGTACAATATATATATATAATTTATACATATCACAATTATGTATATTATATATATCACTAAATGTAGTGCTCCTGAATTTTTAGCAACATCTTTGAGAAATTCTTTCACAATAAATGAAAATACCATACATATAATATAATAGCAAATTTAGTTAGATGCATAGTTGATTCATAACTGTATCTATAAAATTCTAATTATTAGATCAGGTTTTCCCAGAAGAATGTTTTTAATTGCTCTCCAAGAAGCTCATGTCTTTGTTACAATGATTTGGTTAAAGCCTTAAAAGTAATGCTTATCCAATTTTTGAATTACACCAAACTAGAAGAGATCATTACCATGATGGATGATGAATTCAAAACTGCAAAATTGCAAAAAAGTTAAGAATTTTAGGAGGATGGTGGGGCATAGAGGACCTCACCAGCATACATATTTTGAAATGTGTGGATAAGGGAGAATCTGAAGACTATCAAAATAAAACTTAAGGGAACTTTTGAATGTAAACATTGGAAATGTCCCTAAATGGCAAACTGGTATATAAGAAAAGCTTAGGCATGTTAATTGACTGAGAACTCAACATGTCAGTTAGATGATAAGCCTGTCATCCAAGATTAAGAGAAACCTAGAAGCTAAATAACTAAAGGTAAACACTCCACTATGATCTGTTGTAAAAATACCAAATTTCTACAACATGAACATTGCACATTTTAAAAATTGTGGTAAAAATATGTAACACAAAATTTACCACATTAACCATTTTAAGTATATAGTTCAGTAACATTAACTATATTCATATACTTCTGCAGCAGATCTCCAGAAATTTTTCATCTTGCATATCTGAAATTCTATACACATTGAATATCAGTCTCTCATTTTAGGCCATTAATTTTAATAAGATTATTAAAATTCAAGTGAATGAATAGCAAGGCAATTGCCAAGAAAAGCCCCTAAAAACATGGTCATGTAAGAAAATGTTGAAGGAAGTGATATGTTTAACGTATAAAAGAGAAGAGTTGGTTGGGCGTGATGGTGTCATTAGTTATCTTAAGAGCCAGACTGTGAACAAAGTTATTGATTCTATGTAGCTTCAGAAGACAGAACAAGTATCAGTGGGTATAATCTTTAGGGAGGCATACCTAAGCTCCATGAAGAAATAATATTCTGGCAATTGAATACTGCCCAACAGTAGAATTAATTACCCTCTGAAATGCTGAGTTCTTTGTTTCTGAAAATAATTTAAACAATGACTAGGTAAATACTTCTGTGACCAGTTTTAGAAGAATCCCTGTATTGCATAAGAGATTAAGTTACAAAGCATTTTAACCAACTACAACAGTCTCTAATTCTGTGAGAATGGACAACTAGGAGTGAATGGAACTGACATCCAACTAAAATCTACTAACACGTTCTGCAACTTTGCACACACAGTTTTCAGTGCTTCAGTCTCCTTACTTATAATATGCTAACTAAAATAACTTATTCTTTCTAAATGTCCATGTATTGAATACATGTGTATATGTTTGTACTAGTAGGTGTGTACAAACCTGCTTTAACAGGTTAGAAGGGAGAAAGGAAGAAGGAAAAGAAGAGAGACAGAGAAAAAAAAAAAATGAGTGAGTTAAAACCAAACCATGTAATAGTGAAATTCTTTCTTTCACTTTGGCCCTGGCTCACTTAGATCCAATACTAAGGACAAGGAGACACCAAGTATCCCCACATTTTACAGAGAGAAACCAATATTTGGAACCATTTCATATAATAGGAAAGTACTGTACAAGTCAACCTTCTGGAGAGACCTGTGGACAAGCCTATGGAGAGATTCATGAATGCAAGAGGAGAGACTCCACGAGAATCATTCATGAAATTGTGTGAGTACCTAAGAAGGCAGAATTGATGAGATGTTTTTCTGCAAGTGATCTGGAGTGATTGCAGGCCTAAGGGATGGGTCATTAGGAGAGCAGCCTGCTCAAAATATCTGGGAAAGAAAATAAAATGGACTTAGCAAAAGATTATAAACCTTTCCTTGTCACATCAGTAATGCAACCAAAAGGGAAGCTCACCAAGCAAGGGAATTCCAGCAACTTAAGGCTTTGAGATATACCTCCTGTGGTGGGAATGAGGAGGTTTGGGGAGTAAAAGAGACCTAAATTTGTATGTGCCGGGAACTCTGAAGAAGGGATAAGAGAGAAGAAATGAGAAAGGAAGTTCAGGGAATTCTTAAGAGGGATGAGACTCAAACCTCTCTGAAGATCTCACACAGAAGCCTCTCAAGAGAGTTGCATTTCTCATGTGTCAGAGGATTGTAAAATTTAGAGCAGTAGAAAGGTTTCCTCTAGATCTGCTTGAAAAGATGTTACTCATTTCCTCCATGTCTCCTCTTTGCCTGAAGAGCTAAAGCTAGATTAGAGGCAAGTAGCAAGTAACAAAGCAAGACGTATTTTCCTCCCCATTCCTAGAACCTCAAGCCTAGCCAGCAAAGGGAGGAAAAAGCTTTGACTAAGATATAATACTAGTGTTTCAAAATGGGTTAGAACAAGTTACAGAAACTAAAAGTTACCAGCGTCATTGTGTGTGCCAAGGTATTATCAAGGAATGGCAAAGCAGTGCTGGACAATAATTATATTTCATGTCAATATTCCACTGGATTACTGTTCCTCATTATATAGTTACACACATATACAGGTTTTTTCTTAGAAAATAAAAAAAAATTATACTTAATCAGAAACTTTGCTTTTCTAATTATCTTGTGTAAAATATCCTAGATACGACTTATTACTGATTTAACTGGGTAAAAATTCCATTTTGATAGCTAAAACTCTTCTATTTATTTATTTATTTATTCATTTATTTGAGACAGGGTCTCACTTGTGTTGCCCCAGCCTGGAATACATCATGGCTCACTGCAGCCTTAACTGGGTTCAAGTGACCTTCCCACCTCAGCCTCCCAAGTAGCTAGCCCTGCAGGCACCCACAATCATGCCTGGATAATTTTTTGTATTTTAAAGATGGGGTCTTGCCATGTTGCTCAGGCTAGTCTGGAACTCCTGGGCTCGAGCGATCCATGTACATTGGTCTGCCAAAGTGCCGAGATTACAGGCATGAGCTATCCTGCCTGGCCTACTCTTCTCTTCTTGTCTTCACCTTTCGTCTCCTTTCCTCTCCTCCTCTCCCTACCCCATCCTCTCCTGTCCTCTTTTTTCTCTTATCTTGTAATTTTGTAAGATAAAAGATTACAAGTACAGGATACTAAATCCTGGTTTTAAAAGATCAACACCCATAAAATTGAGCAATATTAATCTTGAAAACTTCAGTAGATTTTTATTTCTATTCCCTTGAACTATCTTTTTTTTTTTTTTTTTTTAAGATGGAGTCTCACTCTGGTCATCCAGGCTGGAGTGCAGTGGCATGATCTCGGCTCACTGCAACCTCCACCTCCCGGGCTGAAGCTATTCTCCAGCCTCCGCCTCCTGAGTAGCTGGGATTACAGGCACACACAACAACACTCTGCTAATTTTTTTGGTATTTTTAGAAGAGATGGGGTTTTATCACATTGGCCAGGTTGGTCTTGAATTCCTGACCTCAAGTGATCCACCCCCCTTGGCTTCTCAAAGTGCTAGGATTACAGACATGAACCACCATGCCTGGCCTGAACTATCTTTCAATCTGTTAACAAACTTTAGGTAATACCCAAAGTTGAAGGCTTCTAATGAATTAGGTATTACCAACTTACTTTAAGGTACATTTATTAAAACATAATTTTAATTTTATTTATTAAAACATAATAAATGTAGGCTATGTTGAGACATTTGGAAAACAGAACAAGACAAAGATAATAATCTTTGTTAAAATGAACAACTATGCTTTTTTGACTATAAATTGTCTAAGGTACAAAATGTGTCATTGTTTGAAACATTATGTTTTATCATGAAATGCCCTTATATTTAATGTTGTAATTTGAAGATGGTGATATGGTTTGGCTGTGTCCCCACCCAAATCTCATTTTGAATCCCCTCATATTACGGGAAGGACCCAGTGGGAGGTAACTGAATCTCGGGGGCAGGTCTTTGCCATGCTGTTCTCGTTATGGTGAACAAGTCTCACAAGTTCTGAAGGTATCAAAAGGGGGAGTTTCCCTGCCCAATCTCTCTCTTTGCCTGCTACCATTTATATAATATATGACTTGCTCCTCCTTGCCTTCCACCATGATTGTGGGGCTTCTGCAAGTTCAATTAAACCTCTTTCTTTTGTAAATTGTACAGTCTTTAAGTATGTTTTTACCAGCATGTGAAAACAGACTAATACAGATGGGAAGGAAATTTGTAAGGATAATTGCTCCTATCTTAAACCAGTTTTGTATATATTAACATGTTTATGTCACATAAGTGTACAGAAGATAAAATCAAATACACATGGTACAAGGGTTAGCATTAATTGAGAATTTGTTATTAGATTGATGCAACCATAATTGCATTTTTTTTTTCCATACTGGCAAAAGCCACAATCACTTTTGCACCGACCTAACAGAAATGTAAATTGTTGGGCCGCACCCGAGACTGACTGGATTAAAGACACTAGGAATGGGTTCCAGCAATCTTTTTTTTTTAAACAAGCTCCTCAAAAGACTCTGATGTATTGTCTTGAGTTCTCAAACTCGAGCACACATTTCACCATTTGGAAAGCATTAAAAACACTAATTATTGGGTCCCACTCCTAGAGATTCTATTTAATTACTCTGGAGTGAGGTACTGGCAGGTGATTTTAAAGTTCCCTTGGTAATTCTTTTATTGACAGCTTAAGTTGAGAACCAATGTTAGTCTCATCCTTGAAATTAAATTGACCGTTCAGTTCCTTGACACAAGGTCCACTCTCAACACAGACTTCACAATTTGAATATGTCTTCTCTTGTTTGCAGCATCAATTTACAGATTCTTCTTTCTACATGTGAAGACTACTAAAAAGTTAAACAACTGCTTAAAGATTAAAGCTGAATCCTCAAATGTCCTTCCCAATTAATGTAAGTGTGTGCCCACATATAATCTCAATCTAAAATGTGTAATTAACTTGTAAAGACAAATGCAAGTAAGATGAATTAGATTTGTAAATAGATGCTAGTGAATTCCAATGAAATCTTGACCTTCAGTTGCAGTACCATCAACTCCTAATTACCAGCAGAAACAATTCTAATCATAGGCTTTGCATATTTTCAAATCCAAATGTTAATATTATTTTTAATGTGAAACAGTAGCTATAAATATAAAAGAGATTGTTCATGGAGCTGAAGTATAAAAACAAAAAAAAAGTGATTGTAGAATCTTCGGATAGGATGAAACCTTTGGGAATCTGGTCTATCCCAGTGACAAAAGCAAAATATGGCCAGTACAAAATTTATGATAAAACTAGAAATGAGTTGAGTCTCTATTTATTTATAGAATGGTGTCAAATAGGGTGAGTGCTTTTTATAAAATTGCAGTCCTTGTCATTTTGTATGCAGTGCAAGAATAGTTTCTGTTACAGAGATCTATGCCATTCTCTCTTATAATAACTTTAACAGTGAAATTATGCCTACTAGACTTTGTCAGCTTCTCTTCTGGTGTAAATTTTTATATTAAATGACAATCTGAAAGGCAAATGTGTGTTACTGAAGAGAGAAACATGTTTGAAGTAAAACATGTTTCCTTGGTTGTTAAGAAGAAATGGTCCCGAAACTAACCCATGGCAGTAGTTTGCCGATACTCTATAAAATTTGGCTATATTTCAGGACCAAACTGTCTAGCTGCTAAATCGTTACAATGTGTTCATATCCAGTTGTGTGCAGCTGGCCTCTTGTACCAATTTGTGAGAGCCTGCTTTTATTTATTGACTCATTTTTTCGAGATAGAGGCCTGAATCTCAGCTCACTGCAACCTCTGCCTCCCGGGATCAAGCAATCCTCCCACCTCAGCCTCCTCAGTATCTGGGATTACAGGTATGTACCACCACACCAGCTAATTTTTGTATTTTTAGTAGAGACAGGGTTTTAACATGTTAGCCCAGCTAGTCTCGAACTCCTGGTCTCAAGTGATGCACTCACCTTGGCTTCCCAAAGTACTAGAATTACAGGCATGAACCACCATGCTAGGCTGTGAGAGCTTATTGTTAAATTTTCACTGATTCTATGTGCCAGCTGTAAAGCACATGACATTATTTTAAAAAAATAATAATTTTTATAAATTTACAACTAAACAAAGAATGTTTAAAACAAAGGTAATATATACCTGAGACTTCTAATTTCCTGATAATTTTACTACATTGCTCTTCAAGTTATTTGTGTCGGTTGTCTCTGAATAGTGGAAATACTACATACTGGTGTGTTACTGCATATTTGTTCCTAATTCCACAGTCAGAGAATTATGTTGACAACTTGATACTGGCTATGGTGGGAGTATTTACAGCATACAAATAGGCTAACAATACATCAGGGTTCCTTCCCAACAGGAAAAGTTAAAACATTTACCAGTACAACGAGGAATGAAACCTACTATAAGTACGTGTGCATTTAAATCAGATAGTCATAGAAGTATAATGGCATAATCTGCACGCTATGCGTGGATCATGAAACAATTTCAACCTAAAATGTTTGTGTTTTAGTTTTAAGTGTGCCTGATTAATAGCCTGGTCCTGCTATTTATTAGCTTTGTGATCTCAGGCAGGTTGCTAAAAGTCTCTAAGTTTCAATTCCTTTATCTGTAATATGTGGACCATAAAATGTTCCTTGTAGATTTCTTATAAAAAAGATTCAATAAAAAAATATGTGTCCAGCACATATTTTAAGTATGCATCCCTTCCAACCCTTCTTCACCTCACCTAATAAAAGACATACAAGTTTGCTATTATAGTTATTTAGATTACTATTAAAATTTTAGGCATTTTCCTCCTTTGATTCAAGTAAATTATTATTAGAAAAAAGAAACAGGTCTTTCCCTAGGCCTATTACTAAAAAAGAAAAAAAAAAAAAAAGAAAATCAGATAAAAGATCTAATAGAAGTTCTTTAATGAACTCGTACTTTATTTTCCTAATTGTTTTCATGGCATTTCTTATCTGAATTGAGACTCTGATTCCAGGGCCTCTCTGTATTAATGTTATTAGAGTGCTCATTACCTTTCCGGTATTCTCTGAATGAGGTTGCTCACTGTAGAAAAGGAATCAAGTTTTCTAAAATATAGAGCAACTTAGCAGCAGACTCTGCCAGATTTAGAACCACACAGTCTGGATAGTAGAAAGGAGAGAGAATATACTGCTCAACCACCTTTATTGGTCAGGCTCCAAATATTTTATTAATATGTAAAATATGCTATTGTCTACTGTGTCGTTCTGTAGTGCTTTCTTTCCATACCACTGCTATCATCTTCTTTACCATGTCATTTAGCACCTTTTACTTTATCTATACCTTATTCGGAAGTTATACACTCAAGTATTTACAGAGTCTAGCATAAGAAAACTTTAGGTTAGCATCCTCCAAAAACAGGCATTGAAATTGAGAGGTTAACACCATGGAAAACAGTATAGTGACTCCTCAAAAGAACTAAAAGTAGAACTACTATTCAATCCAGAAATCCCAGTACTGGGTATCTACTTGAAGAAAAAGAAGTCCTTATATGAAAAAGACACATTCACACACATGTTTAGAGCAGCACAATTTGCAATTGAAAAGATATTGAACCAACCTTACTGCCCATCCAACCAAAGACTGGATGAAGAAAATGTTGTACATGTACACCATGGAATACTACTCAGCCATATAAAGGAATAAAATTATGCCTTTTTCAGCAACTTGGAGGAGCTGGAGGCCCTTATATTAAGTGAAGTAACTCAGGAATGGAAAACCAAACATCGTTATGTTATCACTTATAAGTGGGAGCTAAGCTACGAGGACACAAAGACATAAGAGTTATGTAATAGACTGTGGAGACTTGGTGGGTGGAAGTTGGAAGGGCAGTAGAGGATAAAAGGCTACATATTGAGTACAATGTACACTGCTCAGGTGATGAGCTCACTAAAATCTTAAGAATCACCATTAAAGAACTTACCCATATAACCAAAAACCACCTGCACCCACAAAACTACTGGAATTTAGAAAGAAAAAAATAATAACAAATTGAGGAGTTAAAAAACCTTATTTTTCTACTATTAAAAGTATTACATAGTGCTAAATTATTAAAATGTATGCTTAATTGCATTCTATTTCAATAAATACGCTATACATGTCTAAATTATGGGTAAAGTTTCCCCATAGCAATTTTTAAAATCCTTTGCCATAATGAAAATAAAGCACAAGTCTTACAAATCCTCATTCATTCTGCTACTGCATTTGACTAGACGTTTTTGAGACAAATGATAATGAAACATACTGATGCATGAGTATAAACGAGAGTAATTAAATCTGCAACTTCATGTGACAATAAATTTTTACTATTTTCAAAAGTAAGGGAACCTGTGGAAAGTGGGCATTTTCCCATCAACAAAAATATAACTGAAACTAATACTAATTTTGTCAGTCAGTCAGAATCATATGACTCTACAGAAATGAAAACAATGATTTATCAATTATGTAATCTCAGTCTGAATTATTTATTGTTCCCAGAAGATAACATATACATGCCAATAAGAAACAAGTCCTCCTACCTTACTTCAAAGGTTACTCCATGAACTATTCTCTTTGGCAAGTTTAATCACTATAGATATAAGGTTAATAATGAACATTTGAGAATATCCTGTTAGCCTTGTAATGACCACTTCCTAATAAAACCTGCATTTTTTACATTCATTAATTTTAGCTGAGAATATCGTTTCTACCTCATGAATAGGAATTATTCAGAAATTATCATAAAGTGCACACTCAGGTCCAAAAGTATGTAATAAAAACGAACATATCCTCTGCTTCTTTTACCTGTATTTATAAAGAAACAGCCTTTTAAAGGGGGGATAAACTGATAGCATATTCTATGTGATACAATCTCTACTAACAATATGTTTCACTCACAACTTACCACAGGATGTCATTTCATCTGTCTGGTCACCACAGTCGTCTTCCCTGTCACATAGCCATGCTCTGGGAATGCAACGCCCATTTCCACAAGAAAACTGGTCTACCTGGCATGTTCTGGCTATGATGATCAATTAATATACAAAACAAATAAATAAATAAATTTAGAGGCCTTTTGAACATTAAGGATATAATAAAGCATGCAATATATCTTTTAGATGTAATACAGTGCATTTCTCTATTAAAATATTTTAAAAGAACATTTTTATTTAAGGCTTCTGAATACCAGCTTGCTTTTGTCTTCTCTAAAGTCCACATGCTTTGCCCTTCAATTAATAATGACTGCTAAATGACAAGATAGTCAGTAATCCTCACACAATTCCATAAATGCAGCTACAAATTCAATATTTAAAAATTTTGCCGAGCACATGCTTATGAATATAAGACTGAATTAAGTTTCATTCAACTCTTAATTAACAAAAAAAGAATTTTGGATAGCATTTGCCAATAAACAGAGAATACTTTTTTGCAGTAATACAGAAGACATTATTTGGAGATTATCTATATCTAGTTTCTAATCCTGGGGTCAGAATTGTCCTTTTCCTCTAACATAGTTAATGCAATTGTTTCTTGATCTCTAAATGATCTACTGTATGAAGTGAGAGTGCAGAAAGTATTTTCTAAAACATATATTTGGCCTTAAGATAGTTTTTTTAACTCACTTTTTAGCACAATTATTTTTAAAAGTATGACTTTTTAATCAAACACATTAATCAACTTTGCTTTGGGCTCTCTTAAGGGTTTCAATGAGCACAAACATGGTATCTCGCTTTCTATGTTAGCCGGAGGCAGTGGTTTAAAGTTATTCAGAAAAGGGGTTATGTTTAACAGGAAATTTGATAATCCTTTTCTGATATAATCAGGGCAAATTTTAAAAGGCTGAAAGCCTGAATAGCTTCCCTGCCTCTTCCCTCAGGCCTTTGGTAGTTGCGTGCTTCGTTGTTTTCATCCTTTGATTTTTATTTCTTTTTCTATTTTTGTCCCTCTGAACTACAAACATGTCTTTATGAGCCTCAATATCCCATATACCCTTTCCTTTCATTGGACTAGAGAAAAAATGAGATATATTGATAAAGGGATACTTAGTTCTATGAAAATTTTGGAGGGGTGAGGTTGAACAGATAATGAATAATTGAGGTCTCAGAGTCAGTGGCTACAATGAGAGAATCTTGCATAGTTTATAGACTTCCTGTTCCCTAGGTTTGAGAATCATTGTTTGTTTCATCAAAACACCTTGTGAACGTGGGTACTAATGGTTGGTATAACATAGGGTTGGGCAAAGCCAACTCAGTCGAACACACTAAAACGGGTTCCATGAATTAGGGCTTCAGAAATCATTGAAAATAATGTCTCACAAGATATATATATTTTCTTTCCTTTTGGGAAAAGTGCACTTACAATGTTAAGATGTGTATCCATTATTAGTGAATATTATAAAGTTTATCCAAGAAAAACAAATGAAAAATTTACTGGGTTGATTTGATCCATTAGACTATTTCTAGTCTTAGTGTCTAAAATTAGAAATATCAGGAAAAGTATTATGGTATGTATTTTCTTTGCTCGTGTGATAAGGTTCCTAAATCTAAAATATTTTATGCACTATCCAAGTATTTCCATTTTACAAATTCATCATTTATTTTAAATTACCGGATTTTAAATACTCCACCAAACAAGTATGCTTCTGAAGTGTTTAATGTTAAAATTACAAGTAGAATTAAATAATTCTATATTGTCTCATACAATTCCACAGATTTTCTGATAAATCTGTCATCTATACTAAAATGAATAAAGTTCTTAGGTAATTGTTATAAAATTATGTCTGCTGAGAAAAAAGCTATGCATGTATTTGTGTTACCCTAGGGAAGGACGTAGAGAGATATACACAAAATCTAATGTCATTAGTTTACTTGATGGGATGGGGTAAAAATAGAAGTGTGAGAGAGACTAACACTATTTCCCTTACATATCTGTGTCACTGGTTATAATAATTTTTTTATCTTTTGAGTTTTAAGAGAAATTTAATAAGAGCATATTTTAAAAATTCTTGGTACTTCCTTCCTCCCTAACTTGCCTTCTTCCTTCTTTTCTTTTCCCTTATTTTTGTAAACTTTTCTTTTCTTTTCTATAGCTCTTTCTTCCTCTTTCATTCTTTAACTATTTCATTCCTTCAGTCTTTTCTATTTTCTTGGTTTACATAGATAGACATTATCACATATTTCTATCCCAAATTCTAATTGGCCCATAATAAGAATATATTAAATTTATCAAAACCAGTGTTCTTTTATTTGACACTCTTATGTCACTGTATTCTCTCCTAATAATTCAGGTTTAATTCTAGCAAAGTTTTATCAGATTGTTTTCTTTCATTAGGTAAGCTATGGTGATTAGAGAGGAAAATGAGGAAGAACTTCTCTGAACCTGTCTCATATTGTGTATGACCTATCTCACATTGTGATGGTGTGGGAATTTGTATTACCTCATTAACTCTAAAGCTGGAGGAACTGTTACGACCTATTATTCCAAAGAGTATTCACTGGATTATTATTGAGGGAAAGTATGCCCTGAAGATATATGAATTCATTGTCTGTTCTAGAACAATCATGAAGAAAATTATTCACTTAGTCTACCAGGCAATTTTAACTGATTTCTGATGAGAAAGATGCTTCATTCCATAAATCTCCAAGGACTGTTTATCTACATGATGTAATCAAGTTGACTAAATTATCACTTTCTAATCAATAAACTTTTCTGAAAACAAACCCACAACATTTACTTTTTCATTTCTTGTCTCCATCAGATCTAAGTCAGTTTGGAGGCAAGATTAGCAGAGCAGCCCCACAGGACTCTAATTTTGTAGCAAGTGCTGTTCTAAGGATAAGAAATTTATACCTCCTCCAAGAGAATTGGTTATCTAGCTGCTGAATCAGAGATTCACTGTAATCATGCTTCTCCTGCAGCCATGTAACAGTGAGAACTCTCACAATGCACATGAACTATACGGCCAAGAGGGAACTTGACCATAGCACTATTCTTAAACTTCCCTTTTGCTGTATTTTAATCAAAGCATTCTAATTAATTTTGTCATATGATGTCAAATCAAAACATACTCATTATTTTGTAAAGAAAAGTCTAATTTTTAAATACATTAGGGTTTTTTTAAAAAAGCAATTGTATTTATCTAATATGCATTTAGTTATAATTGATAGAGGATGTGAGAAGAGCAAATATTATGTGATCTAAACAGAGCACTATGGTGGGGGAAATGCTGATATGAAATTGTCTAGGCTTGACTATAAGGAATGATCATGGTTACTCTGAAGAAAAATTATTTCAAATATAACCACTTTTCATCTTTGGCCTCTGGGTCTCCCTCATAAGTAGACAACAATATTCTGGATGTTGAGGGAGAATGGCTGCCCAGACCCTGACGGTGTCCACTTGCTGCAGCCCCCTGTGTATGTGCTGTTTTCTTTTCTGGGCAAATTCTCCAACCTTTTCCCTTATTATTCACTTCATCCCACCCTGAGAAATTTATTCTGGTCAATTTTTTCTTTTTTTTTCTTCAGTGAAGTATTTCTACCACCTAGAAAGGTATAGGAAATAATATCATTAACATCTGTTTACTGTTATATAACAATATGAAATCCTGTTTTTTCTATATTTGCTACAGATTTTTATTTTATCTAAGAAAAATTATATGTAGTTAAATTTGAAATTTGCTATGTAATCTTTCCTAATCACATTTCTCTCCCTCTCCTTCCAGAGGTACCCTTCTTGTTTTTATTTCTTTATTTTTTATTTCTGGACATATTGTAATATTATTCCTATTTATGAATTCATAAGCACTGTATAAAATTATTTTATATCCTATGCTTCATATAAATGGTATTGTTTATTTTCTTCAACTTAGTGTTTTGTTTTCTTTTTCCCTTGGATGAAGGTATCTCATCTAATTTAACTTTATTTTTAAATTTATTTTTAGTGATATTGAGCTCTTGTTCAGTTATTTTAATTATTAATAGCATTCTGTGAATAGAACACAATCTATCTGTCTATCATTCTGTTAATGGACATTTCAGTTATTTCCATTTTTCACTATTATCAGCACAAGCCAATGCAAACTTTTATTCATGTCTCTTTCTTCATGCACAGGTATGAGAGTATAAACATAGAAATAGAATTACAAAGTTGAAGGTATGCCTATCTTCATATTTATTGAATTTGGCCATTGCTTTCCCAGATATAATATCATTCATATACTCACCAAGAGTGTATGACAATTCCCTTTTTCCACAATTTTGCCAATGCTGGGTTTTACCAGATTAATTTATTTTTCCTAATCAAATGGCTGGAATTGTCACTTCAGAATTTTTCTTAAGCTGTTTATAAGGCTTAGCTTAGACAATGCTTCCTATAAGAAGTTCTCCCAAATAGCTAAAACTAAATTCCTTACTCTTCCTATGGGCTTCCATGTGGATCAATTTAGTACTTTTCTAGTGCAATAACCAATTATTGCACTAGAATGGCATTTTTATATTTTTTTTCTCTCAGTCTTCATTCTTAGCTTCTTGAGGAAAGACACTGTGTATTTTCTTTCATTCTATCACCAATGCCTTGGTAGATACTTAATGAAGTAAATAAACTCATGAAGTAGAAATTTTAAAAAATAGGAAATTGGATTATTGTGGACAATGGGTTTCTTTTAGATATAAAATAATCACAATGCAAAGAGCTACAGGATGGTGGATTCAATAACAAAGTAATTCCCCATTGGAAAGTCTTTTTATCTAGCATATACATCCATGTATTCACCTATATCTAGCAATGGATAGAAATCCAGAAAGAAAACTGGTCTATATAAATGTGGCCTTTTTTTCCTGTATGGGAAGCTATGGGACCTATTTATATATATTGATAAAGTGAAATGGAAGTACATTGTAACATGACTATGTACTTCATTGCTTGCAAAGCAAAAGGTAAATTTATTTTTATCTTTGTTCTTTTTATTCAAGTTCTTAAGGTGTCCAGTGACTGTAATAGCTATCATATATATACTGACAGGAAGATCTGGTAGTGAGTAGCAGACTTCAGCTGGCAGCGCTTAAAGTGAGATTTAAGCAAGTTACATTCTATTTATTTCCTAGTAGACCATAGGACATGAGTATTTTAGAAATCTTATTATTGGTTTGGTGCAAAGGTAACTGCCGTTTTGCCACTGAAAATAATGGCTAAAGCCGCAATTATTTTTGTACCAACCTAATAACTAAAATTGTTTTGTTTAATCTTAAACATTTTTACTTTTACTACTGTAAATAGCTAGCCAATCACAAATGCTTCTTTAAAAACCATGTAGAAACAAGTAGATTTTAAAAATCTAATAGAAATGAAGAAAACATGGTATTATAAATTGAGCCAGCAATACCTTTTATTTTAAGGTGAAAGCAGATCTGTTTAAGATGATATAAAGCATTATCTCTGAATTGAATCTTAACCTCAAAAGAATAATAATTACAGGTGGGTCACACCTGTAATCCTAGCACTTTGAGAGAGCTAAGTGGGAGGATCACTTGCAGCCAGGAGTTTGAGACCAGCCTGGCCAACATGGTAAAATCCTGTTCTCTTCTAGAAATACAAAAATTCTGGGTGTGTGGCATGTGTCTGTAGTCCCAGCTTGAGAATTGCTTGAACCTGGGAGGTGGAGGTTGCAGTGAGCTGAGATTGTGCCACTGTACTCTAGCTTTGGTGACAGAGCAAGACTCTGTCTGAAAACAAAACAAAAAAGAAGAATTACACTGGTTTAGAAAGATGTCTCATTGCAAATTATAGTCATATGGCAAGAGCAACTTAAACTGATCATACCTAAAATTCTAACTATTATGCAGGATATATCATTTGGGATAAAGAGAGATGGCTTTGGAGACAAAACTCTTGGATGAAATTTCCCTGGATCTTTTATCAATAATGTAAGTTTAGGCAAGTTCCCTTTCCCATGCCCCATCTATAAGATGGATAGCCTGGAGGGTAGGGACCTAGGACTGAATGTTCTCTAGAGGTCCTTTTTCTCTTAGAAAGTCTTTTGTAAAGCAAAAGATACGTTATGAGACAAATGAAAAAACCTTTCAAAAAATTTGTTTACTCTAAAATGTCAGATGAGATTTTTAATCAGGGGACAACAGAATACCTGGCCCATGGATCCTCAGCAAATATGTCACTATGGAAAAAGCTGAATAAAAGACAAACTAGGATTATGGAATGATGACTGTTTTGCTCTTGCCAGTGTTGTTTTGTGCATAGGGAAAATCTATCTGGAAACAACTTCTAGTTAATTCATACTCTTACTGTGCTGGAAAAAAAATGTGCAGGACATCAAAAGTGCAGAGAGGTATGTCTTTCCAATAGAAAAAACTGGTGGAGACCAAGAGTGGAAACCAGTCTTCTCAACCCCTGGGTCTTTCCTCTACAGGTTGCTCTGTATTTTTCACTAGTAATTTATAATACTTCTTATTGGGTAAGGCTTACTCTGGCAAAGACAGAAAGAGTTGATGGGGTAGTTGATCTGTTTTGATGTTGCTGTATGTAATGGTTTAAAAAAATCAGTTTTTACGAATCATATCAATATGAGTCATCAAATACACTATTTTTTTCTTTGTCATTTAAAAAGAGGCACTAGGCTGCTGCTAGTCAGTATCATTTTTCAACATTTACCTGATTAATAATGACCTTTCTGGCACTCCGTTGTAAACTATACCACAAGCTGTATATTTCCATTCAGTAAGAATCTGGCTAGGGATTCGAAGATTTATTACAATAGAATAGATTATATGGAGATATAAATAGGCTAGTGGTCTTGAGATTTCATGGGGAAAAAACCTACCTCACATAAATAATGTGCATGAATAGAAAACTATTCACAGAGGTATTCTATAGTAGACTAAATAAAATTTATAAATTATTTTATCAACAATTTTCAAGGGAAAAAAAAAAAACAACTCCTGCTTGTGTGATGGCCTGCATCAGAGCATGCTAGCAAACATCAACCTCCACTGCCAAGTAGGATTTAGCAGGGACAAGTCTTGTACAAGTAGTGTATCGACAGTCAACCCATATGGATAGATGAAGTGCCAAATTAGTTTGGAAAGCAGAGTAATGTCCAAAAATTAAGTAAAAGATAATTTGTATTCTAGCCTTTGTGGCATCAAACTCTGAATTCATTTACTATTGCAATAATCAAATCATCAGCACTCCGAAAGTTCAGCTTAGTTCAAAGCATTGACTTGCATTTTTATGGAGACTAACTTTGGAGGAGATTTATGTGTATACCCAAGCAAACCTTTACCTGTGCAAGTTTGATTGGATTCATCTTCATTGCCCCCACAGTCATTAGCTCCATCACAAAGCCATCTCTTAGGGATGCAGCGATTATTCTGGCATTTAAACTGATCATCAGGACAGCTATGATTGACTGGAAGGGAGGGAGAAGCAAGTTTAATTATTTAGAATTGGATGAAGTTGTGAATAATATTATTATTGTATTGTACAATACAATAATATCACTACAGTATATTTTTGAATTATACTTACAGAAAAGTTATGGTAATAATATTACAATGCCATAGATTCTGTTATTCATTGTCTTGTATTTAATAGCAAATATTAATATTTGCTTTGTTAAAATGTAATGCTTTTACAGAAAACATCAAGTAGTTACATCTTAAATAAAAGGAAATGTATTCTTATTTTTATGTCTCCATTAAAACCAACTGTATGGCCAGGCATGGTGGCTCATGCCTATAATCCCAGCATTTTGGGAGGCCAAGGTGGGTGGATCACCTGAGGTCAGGAGTTCAAGACCAGTCTGGCCAACATGGTGAAACCCTATCTCTACTAAAAATACAAAAAATTATTCAGGTGTGCTGGCACATGCCAGGAGGTGAAGGTTACAGTGAGCCGAGATCGGGTCATTGTACTCCAGCCTGGGCAAGAGGGAAACTCCATCTCAAAGATTTAACTAAATAAATAAAACCAACTGTATCACTACGTTTGTTTTCTCATTCCTTATACTGGAGACTCAACTTAAAAATTTTGACCAAGAACATTTAAAATCAACTTCAAATCATAATGCTAAATATAACAATTATGTATCAAAAATAATTTAGTCATATATATAAAAATATTTTATTTAAAAACAACATAACCATTCAAATATTTCTTAACATATTAAATAAGCCTACTTTTTTTTTTTTTTGAGACAGAGTCTCACTCTGTCGCCAGGTGCCAGGCTGGAGTGCACTGGCGCGATCTCGGCTCACTCTAACCTCTGCCTTCCAAGTTCAAGCAATTCTCCTGCCTCAGCCTCCCAAGGAACTGAGACTACAGGTGCACGCCACCACGCCCAGCTAATTTCTGTGTTTTTAGTAGTGACGGGGTTTCACCATGTTGGCCAGGATGGTCTCAATCTCTTGACCTCATGATCCACCTGCGTCGGCCTCCAAAAGTGCTGGGATTAAAATAAGCCTACTTTTATTCCTTCCTGTCCAATGTTTCTTCGGAATGGAAAAGAAAGCAGAGAAAAGAAAAATGCATCACTTGTGACCTAGAGTTGATGTTAACTATGAGATTCTGTATTATTTTAATAACAAAAAACATCATCATGAGTTTCCTTCCCTGGTACAAACAAATAAAAATGCAACCACAGAAAATACTGAGGCAGCAGCCAATCGTCGTCTGGGAAGCTGTGTACAGCTAAGGATTAAACTTTCAATATCTAAGCACAATGGGGTGGGGGGGCATCTTAAAGTTAACGTCCTACGATTCTTTTTTCTCCATTCCAGAGGATAAATTCCTAACTGAGCCGACATGCTCTTCAGTATGTGTTTCAGGATTTCAACACTGTTTTTAGGGTAATTTTCTTTATGCCCAGTAGTTGCAATTCCATATGATAAAAACAAACGTTTATATTCATTTTACTGAGAATTTAGAAAATTGTCATTTTATCATGTTTGTTGCGTAGCAAACGTGTGCATTTCCAGTAAGTTTCTATAAAACACTTTTTCTTTAAAGTAGCTTTGTTGATAAGTGGTTTTATCACTTTTTAGAAAGTTTTTATTGATGTATAGCGAAAAAATGAACAGGGAGAAAAGCTTTATATTCTCTGATATTTGAGCATGATTTACATTTTCTACTCACTTCAGGGACTTCAGCAAGAATAGCTGCTGAGAAAAATAAAAGTCATCTGATACATTAGAGAGCCAACAATTTAAAGTACCAAGACTATACATTTGTACTTCAGTGAGGCTTAATCAAGGACTTTTGCAATCTTCTCCAGTAAAATAAATAATAAATAACGCCTTTTGGTTTGGAGTTGAAACACTGAAGGATAGAAAGTAGAATAACAAAATTCAAGGTTGCAGATTACGAGTGTTTAATATTTAAAATAATCTTCTGAAATGAGCTGTGTGGTACTAGAATATTAACCATGAGATCTCAGAAATAGAATGTTGCTTAGAATCATTGCAATGCTTAGAGAAGACATCAAAGTGCTGGAAGGTGGTTAGAGGTGTGTAACTGCTTATTGCCTCACTTATCGAATCACCCACTCATCCATGTGTCAGGCACTGTGCTAGACCCAGAGACTACGTAACACTACAACATAAGGTGTCTTCTCATGAAAATATGAACCTATTGGACGCACCAAATAAGTAAGCATGTAATTGCAATTTGATTTGGCAACTACTCTAATAAAGAATTGTACAGGAGATGAATGTTTAACTCCACATGGCTGTATTGAGAAAAAGATTCTTTGGCAGTCAGAAAAGATTTTCCTAAGAAGGTAATGATAAACTATGTTGAATTCCATAGACATAAAATAGTGAATTATTGCAGAGGAAAAAAAATAGGACATGTTTTGGAGATTTACTTATAGTTCAACTTGATAAGGATGAAAAGGGTAAGTGAATGCATGATAGATTACAGATTAGACATATAAATACAAGACAGAGCAGGAAGTATTTTATATGTGAGTCAACAGATTTTAAAATTTATCCTGTGGCTATGCAGTTACTGAAATTATAAGAATAGATTTTATTCTATAAATATCTTTCTGAAAATGGTGTGGAAACTGGGCTAAAGTGAAGGGAAAAATAGTGGCAGGGATAATAGAAAAACATTTTTTGAATTAATCTGAGAACATAATTTAGCCAATGAAAATTGAGAGGAGGTAAATATAAAAAAAAATAATAATTATTTAGGAAGTAGAAGAAATAGGATTTATTTATAAAATTGAGTGTGAACTGTAAGTAAAAGAGAGTTCTCCGGTGGGGGAGATTTGGTTCTCCATGATTTGGGTGATGGAATGAAAAGTGATGATAATAAGATAAAAATTACTGACTAGAAATTTTAACACTATAATTAACAGTACAAATGCAATGCGCCCTCTACCCATAGAGGAGATGAGTTTTCTTGTTAATTTGCTAGAAAATACAAGTAACACTGTTGAAGGCATTCACCTAAGGAACCCAATACATGAATACTGAGATGCAATATTTGTACTCTGCTCAGGCATTTAAAGTTGACTACAGAGGAAGCTGATATATAGGGAGCATTCATCACAACTACAAATAGGCTGGCCCAAATATAGTGAGTTATCTCAATTGACTGTTCACGCTCAGTTACAAATCAAACTCCTTGTTCTATTATTTCCTTCCCTTTCGCTACTGCACTTGATTAGTCTTAAAAATAATTAAAAAAAATAACAGTTCTGATTGTGAGTCAAGGAGTGAGGCAATTAGTCAGTAAATAATACTCATTTATGTAAATTAGTAGGACAAAAATACTCTTTACCCTCAGCCGAAATGTTCCTCTCGCTCCAAAACTCTTGACTAATTATACCAATTTAGATTCTAAAATTTTATTTGTGGGTTCAGACTTTGCCGGACAGATATTAATGTGGTTGAAAATAATAAGTACATAATGTCAAAGCCAGGACCTGAGTCTGGAAATCAAGAGAACATGTAGTGCTATATTTATGCATTTATTATAATTTATGTATTATGTATTAATACATAAATTTGAAAATATTTTTAAAGTCCATATTTTTTAGATTTTTGCCCGAAAGCATTAATGTTTGAATAATATGGATGCCCAGACTAATTCTGTCCATTCTTAAAAAAGATCTTTAACACTTTATTTATATATTCTTAATTTTTTGAAAAAGGGAAATGAAGGGCTATAGCTGACTCTCATTAGTTCAGAACTAAAAGAAGTCATTTATTGAAAGAAAACAATTTTTAAAAAACAATGTACTTAGGTCAAAATAAAAGATCAAAGATAGATTCATTCAACACATGCCTTCTTTTCACTTAAAATATTAAACTCCAGATCACCGGTACAGCAAAAGAAACAATCATTAGAGTGAACCAGCAACCAACAGAATGGGAAAAAAATTTTGCAATCTACCCATCTGACAAAGAGCTAATATCCAGAATTTACAAAGAAATAAAACAGATTTTCAAGAAAAAAACAAACAAACCCATTCAAAAGTGGGTGAAGGATATGAGCAGACACCTTCCAAAAGAAGACATCTATGAGGCCAACAACCATATGAAAAAATGCTCATCATCACTCATCATTAGAGAAATGCACATCAAAACCACATTGAGATACCACCTCATGCCAGTTAGAATGGCAATCATTAAAAAATCTGGAGACAACAGATGGTGGAGCAGATGTGGAGAAATAGGAACACTTTTACACTGTTGGTGGGAGCGTAAATCAGTTCAACCATTGTGGAAGACACTGTGGACCTTGCTTCCACAAGGACCTAGAAATAAAAATTCCATTTGACCCAGCAATCCCATTATTGGGTATATATCCACAGGATTATAAATTGTTCTATTACAAAGACACGTGCACACATATGTTCATTGTGGCACTGTTTATAATAGCAAAAACCTGAAACCAACCCAAATGCCCATTGATGATAGACTGGGCAAGGAAAATGTGGCACATATACACTGTAAAATACTATGCGGCCATAAAAAACAATGAGTTCGTGTCCTTTGTAGGAACGTGGATGAATCTGGAAACCATCATTCTGATCAAACAGACATAAGAAGAGAAAATCAAACACCGCATGTTCTTACTCATAGTTGGGTGTTGAACAATGAAAACACATGGACACAGGGAAGGGAGCATCACATACTGGGGTCTTTTGGGGGGACTAGAGGAGGGGCAGTGAGGGGTAGAGAGGTTGGAGAAGGATAACATGGGGAGAAATACCAGATATAGGTGACAGGGGGAGGGAGGCAGCAAACCACATTGCCATGTATGTACCTATGCAACAATCCTGCATGATCTGCACAGGTACTCCAGAATCTAAAGTACAATTTTTAAAAAAAAAGCAAAAATATTTTCTATCTCTCAAAATCATTTAGCTAGTGACTGTAATCAAATATATTTTTAAAATATTATTTAATGTACTTCCCAAAATATTTTCCTAACACATACTTGAGAAATTTTCTTATGCCTACCAGCAACACGAAACCATTCTTATCCCAGCAAATGATAAACAGCTAAATAGAAGCCAAAGTGGGGAAAATCAAACCTTGATTTGAGTGTCGATATGTGTTTCCTACCATGCCCTGAGCCAGTGAAGCTATATAGTAACTTGTTCCAAACCCATGTCTGTTTCCTTGGATTTTCTTCAAGGCTCTGTTGCCAAGGAGCAGTGGAGTAGATCGTGACCTTCTGTACCAATAATTCTGTCTTGAGGGAGTTTAAATTGATTTTCCAAATCTTTAAATTAAAATATCCAAAGAGGTTCCCTATAGCAACCTCTGACAGTGTCATGGTGTTGCTGATATCACGGAGTATAAAAGGAGAAAATTACTAAAGCAACTAAAATGATAATATGAAGGATGGGAAAGGATGAGAAAAACTGCTTTGAAACTATGCAAAGGAGGCACACTAGGGTTTAATCTTTATGCGAAAGGATGACTGAAAAATTAAACTAAGTTCAATTTGCATCAAAGGTATTTTCAGATTTTCATAAACTGCTTTGATAATTCACACACTCAAAGACTCAGGAAAACACAGGCTTTAGGTGAATTGAAGGAGAACATACAGCAGTTTACTGAATCCTCATCACTTCCATCTAGGCAGTCATCATCTCCATCACATTTCCACCGAGCTTGGATACAGTGCCTGTTTTTGCAGCGAAATTCTCCAGTTTTACATACGTGAGGTAGTACCTCTCCAGGATTAACTAGAGTTAAAAAAAGAAAAAAAAATGGTATATGAACAACGCTAGCTATAGTCAGTCCATTAAAATTTAAATCCTGTAGAGTTTTTTGTTTGTTTTAGATTCCACATACCAGTGGCATGCAGTATTTGTACTTCTCTGGCTTATTTTACTGAGCATAATGTCATCCAGGTTCATCCAAGTTGTTGCAATTGATAGGATTTCCTTTTTCTAAAGTCCGAGTAATATTCCATTATACACACACACACACACACGCGCGCGCACACACACATACACACACGTTGATAGGTAAGGGTGTGTATGTGTACCACAGTTTCTAAGTTAAATACATAAAAAATAGAGTGGTAGTGGAGAGGAAAAGAAGAGATATAGGTCAAAGAGCACAAAATGGCAGATATGTAGGATGAATATATCTACAAATCCAAGGAACAATATGAAGACTATAGTTACAATATTGTGTTATGCACTGGAAATTTACTGAGGGAAGATTGTAGGTACTCTTACCACATATACGCACTAGAGAGTGATTATGAGAAATAATAGATATATTAAATAGCTTGACTGTAGTAAGCATTTCACTCTGTATGTTAAAACGTTATTTGTACACCTTAAACATATACAAAACAAATAATGTCGCAAAATTTTACATATCTTAAATTCAAAAATATGTGATACTCATAAAGCTTACTATAATCTAACACACAAACAAATTTTGCTATAATAACAAAATTTTTTCTCATTTAACTTAAAGGAAAATATGAAACATTGTGATGACAGCCATCTTTGAGAATAAAAATATTTAAAATTTTCCTAGCCACAAGTATTCTATTGTGTGAAAGTCCATCATGTAAATTGGGTCATTCTTACCATGTACCACTAAAACACTACTGAGACGTGAAGAGGAAAAAAGCACTCAGGGCACACATTATGCTGCAAGAATGCAACTCTCTGCAAGCCTGGCTGCTGGAGCTGCTTGAAACTTGAAAGCAGTTATATTGAATAGCTCCTGAAACAACCTGCTGCAGCTATAAGACCAGTTTTACCCACTTCTGTCACTCACCAATCAGAGTTTTTGAGCTCCCAAAACTTTAATAGTACCAATAAGCTTTCTTGCAAAACAATAGGTAACATTTTTGCTTTTTAGAAATCTTCCAACCTTCTTTTTGTTTTTTTGCCATACAGAAGCTTATCTAGTCTGTGGGTATGCCCCAAATTGCAATTATTACTTCCCAAATAAAACATTTTAAGTAGAGAGATGTATCTTTATATTTTATTTGACTTTTAACAACTAAGAACTTTGGAGATTTATTTTAAGCAACACTGACCAAAGTAACAACAAGATTAACAACAATAATACAATACCGCTTTATATTTACTCTGGGTTTGTAGTTTTGCTTTACAAAGAGCTTTCATTCATAATCTTAATTGATCATTATGATAACTTATAAGGCATATGTGGCAAAGAATTTTACTACCTCCATCTCATAAATAAGTACATAGAATTAATTAAAATAAAAAGATAATGCAATAGCACACAACTTTGATGGCTATAATCACTTTGCTGGTATGCATGTAGGAGAAAAACTTAGGCTTACTTAAGGATTCTGGAAGTATCATGTTAATCAAAACTATCTCTTTATGTATTGGGATTCTATGCAGCGTTTTTTCTCCATGTATTCCAGGTTCTCCAAACAAATGTTAGGAATTCAGTTAAGTGGAATTTATTCACAAATTTAGTCTTACTATTCTTCTATATCTAAGTGGATTAAATAGTCTAGAAGGAGAAGAGAATATGTGGCGATGGTTAAAGTAAATTATTTGTGTTTCCTGGACTGTGAAAAGGTAGAGGGGGGCGTGTCAAAGCGAACCGTTGTAAACATGAATGTTATGTGGCTTGCTGTGGCATGAGTGATAAAATCCTTTGTGTCTGATCTAGGAATTGTGTGTCTTCCACCAGAATCCATGAATCTCTAGCAGGCTAACATGCTAGCTTGTAATCAAGGTAAAATCTCAGATTCTTCATTGTTCTTGACATAATAGTAAACTTTTGGTTTTTCTTTTTTATCCTAGGCTCTGATTTCCAAATTCTCCCAAGGCATAAAGCATAATTAATTATAATTCTAGCCCTGCTTAAGCCTTCCAGATGTAATCAGTAGTTATATCACAAGGAAATCACATTATCAATGCCGATTATCAGGATCATGATGATAGAAAACAGGTTACTTTCAAGCTAACAACATAGATTATAAATAAAACATTTAATGTGCTATGTGGTAATCTAGATAAGATAGCAGCTTAGAAGTTCAAAATGCATGGTCGTTTTCCCAGCATTAACCTAACAAGGTGGCACTAGATGGCAATATCATTTATCATCGAACCCCAGCTGATAGCTAAGGCAGTCTGCTAACTTACATAAGATTAGTATTCTTTGTATACCTTGCAAACGTCTCTACCAACCATTTATTTTATAACCAATTTTTACAAATTATAATGTATCCACTTAAGAAGCTTATTGATTGTAGAAAGGACAATTTCGCATATAGGAAGGAATGCTACCTAGAACAGAACTAGGTGTAGGGTTTATGCTCAAAATTATTTGTTGATTGATAACTGGCATTAACAGATATTGGCGTTATTGTAGTGAGAGATTCTACTTGTGGGGCTGTATAAAGCCCTCAGGAATACCACTTCCCTTCAACTGGCTAAGCAGCTAATTCTATTCTTCCATCACCCAAGAACATGGATAAAGTTCAAAAAAACAAAAAGATAAAAGACAAAGACAAAAATAAATAAAAGATAAAGACAAAATATATGTAGAGAGAAAGAAGAGAGAAAAAGTTCCACCTACATTTAAAAGGATGAATATATGAAGTTCTGTATAGATTATTTTATTCCAATGCATAATGTGACTGAATCTACATAGCACTTGGGTGTTTGAGCACAGCCAAAAATTGCTTTTAGTATATTAGTAAGTGCTGGAATTGCACACTTTACTTCAGATTTGTGCTTTGAACTATGCATTTGAAAATGGATACAAAACCCTAACTCTACTGCCAGAACCAATTCTAGTAAAAATACTACAGTATGATTTCACCAATGAGAAATTGACAAAGTAATAAATAATCCTATAATTTAACCAAGATGAAAAGTAAAATAACATGAATCATGGTATACTTGTCTTGGAACTATTAGTTCTTACACATCCTGTGTACCTGCTGTGAGAGCAATGAAATCAGAAGGCCTATGCATGAGTCTCCAAGGCACTACAAAATAAGAATTTCTGATTTATTTTTTTTCTTTGGCAAAACTGGCTGGATTTAATGTCCAGATTATAATGATGGGAAGGAGGAAATGCTGTTAATTAACTTTTTTTCAAATTTTAGTTTCAATTATCTCAAACTGGGAACTCAGCTGTACTACCAGATTCAAGACATATTGCTGACCTTAGTTTAATAATCTGTGGCATCCATAAACAAGTGCTGATGCTTCTGACTTTGCTTTTTCTCTTTTCAAATCCACTGTGGCGACCCATTCTAAAATAATTTTCTTCCTCAGTTAATGCTTTACTGTCAAGTGCATCAGAATTATGATAAGTAAGTCATAACAGCATTTGTTCCATGGCAAAATATAAAATAAAATTAAAAGTTTTCTTGTTTCTGCTTATCTAATATTGAGAAACATTTATTTGTTTAACCATTCTGTTTGTTTGTTTGTTTCTTTATTTTGAGAATCCAGAATCTCTTATTCCTTCTTTATTTAAGCAGGAAGAGAGAAAAGAACCAAAAAGAAAACTTGAAGTTGTGGTTTGCTGGATCTCTTTATGTAAGCTTGCTTTTACTGGAAGACAACTATGTGAAAACTGCTGCTATAGGTTTTGATTTTTCTCTTTTAGAACATAACAGGATGACCTTTCATTAGATAGAGTGGTCTTCTGAGCAGCCAACCTAAGTGGTACATAATCTTCTGTGAGTTCCTAAGCACAGAAGGCCATAAATATTCATCTGGATGGGCTTCTAAATTTTTTACTGCCTTAAACTTTTTACTACACATTAGATTGCATATATCCTAGAACATAAGGCTTGTCACAGCCAAGCAGATAAATAGTTCACCATAGTGAAGCCCTGTTCCTGACAGAGGAATATATCTGGAGCTCCAGAAGATGATAAGGGTCACAGAGTACCATTGACACATAATTGTGCAATGCTGTCCCTTGGATAACCAATGTTTTTGCAAAGTTCAAGTTGCTCTCCTGGGAGTGAGGCACACTGAAAAATTCTGCCTTTTTGTTTTAGGATGCTAAAGAAGAATTAAAGAATTACTGTTTCTTTACTTTAGACACAATAATCTTGATGGAGTTTTTTGATGTTGTTAATAGTGACTCACTGTCTTTGGAATCTAATTTACTTTTTGTGATTGTTCATATTCTCATTTATTAATATTCTATGTTGTGACTTTTTTTCCCTACAAACGTGTCAAGAGAAATATAAGGTTTGCTTCGTAATTGATCACCCAGCTTTACACATGCTTCTCAGGGGTAGTAAGTTCCAAGTTACTATGCTATACCCAACATCATTTCTAGTTGTGAGAGGATTTGACCATGACGCACAAGATTCAAAAGACAGAGTCCAGCCTACTCTCATTCTTGATTCCTTCCATAAATGGCATTAGAATTCATCCTTAATCAATCATGTAGCATGTCAATATTTTTCTGTTGGGTACATGTTTTTTCTGGCATAGCCTTATGTTGCAAGTTTATTGAGAAACAGTCATGGATGTTTAGTACAGCCTGAACATTTGTCAGTGGGTTTTTGTACATCTGATATCAATTCAACAAGGATGACTGAAACCAGGATGTCACAATGGTTGCAACTTTATTTTGCTTGTTTGACTCAGATTACAAAGTTAGTCCAGTTAATTCCAGTTTATGTGACTATAATCTAACTGAACTAAACCAGACAACCAGGAGAATCAGCACTAATGAGAGGTTACTGGCATACTGATATTTCCTTTGCACTCCTGTGCCCTGCAACCATGAAATCCATTTGTAGTTGTCTGCAGTTTTTTTTCATCTGCAAACTACAGCTAACATATCCTTTAAAAACCTTTACAATTAAATAAAAAGGAACTGAAATAATTTCTAAAAAACATACTTGGGTTCTTTCTTTGCATAAAGTGAGTTACTATATTATTTCCCTAAATATTTTCTAATACATTTGAAAGGAACCTAGGCAAGTTACAGCGTATTAGAAGGTATAGCAGAAGTTTTAACACCCAAATTCAAATACAAATTCTCAAATAAGAACTTATTCTTGTTGATTTAACATTGTTTAGTGCAATGAATATAGACATAATCTTCTTCTTTCTTTTCCTTTCTATTGCATTGGGGTTAGTTCATCTATGAACTATAGATATTAGAAAGAAACCAATAGTCTCAGAAAAGAAATTCCTCTAACTTTCACCAGGTGTAAAATCACATGTGTACAACCATGATAACAGATTTTCTAACATCGGCTTTGTAAACAACATTGTATATAGTATTTCCTTACAAGCCACAGTCATTTAATTTTTATTTACATGGAGATATGCAGTGATAGCCTGGGTTATTTCAATATAAATACATCTTATCTTTTTTTTTCCATAATTAAGCATCAATCTGAATCATTTCTGTGCTACTGAAGTGTGTGTTCAGCTAGAGTTCCTTTTAATATATTTGTATGTGTGGCTTCCAAGAAACTACTGAATATATTTTGTTGTTTTTGGTTTGGTAGTTATGGCAAGAAAGAAACTAAATAAGGTAGAGTAAGGATGAAAGGTCAGAGATACAAAAAATAAATAAATAAATAAATAAAAAGAAGTACTGGTAGTCACTGCTGAGGAAAAAGAATACTGAAAACTCATTTGTGGATTTGGAGAAGGTGACAGGTCCATTTAATTACTTATTTATTTATTTATTTTTGAGATGGGGTCTTGCTCTGTCATCCAGGCTGGAAAGCCGTGGCACATACAATCACATCTCACTGCAGCCTCAGCTTCCTAGGCTCAAGTGAGCCCCCACCTCATCCTCCTGAGTAGTTTGGTCTACAAGCGTGCACCACCATGCCTCGCTAATATTTTTTTCTTTTTTCAAGAGACAAAGTCACACTAGGTTGCCTAAGCCGGCCTTGAACTATTGGACTCAAGCAATCTTCTAGCTTCAGTCTCTCAGTGCTGGGATTACAGGTGTGAGGCACCACACCTGGCCAGACAGGGCCATTTCTAAGAGAGTACAGTACTCAAGCAAATATCTTTGTGTGTCCTCTCCCACCATGATATTTAAACACAGGTGAACCTTGTCAAAATAGACATAAAGGACAAGCTTGATCAAAATACAAGATGTAACTATGAGATGAAACAGTCAGTAAAATATAAAAGTGAGAAATTAAGACAATTTTTTAGTCTCAGGGGCTTAAGTGGATGTGAGGAGAAGCATTTGCCATTGACTTGGTGATACTCAAAATATGTCATAGGAGTGCTTTAGATGTGTGTATTACAAGTACAGATAGAGGTGCCACAGGCTTCTCCTCAGGGACTAGAGAATAGGTCAGTGTGTACCCCAATGAGCCTTGCTTCCTACATTCCACTTGCACTGTGGGCCAAAGGAGCAAGCTTTACACTCACAAAGCACTGATTTTTAACTCATCTTTCATTTTCTTTTGAGCCACAAGAATGTACATGTAAATAGGAAACCAATACAAATCATAACAATTCATGTACATCATGATAAAATCTTTGCAGGATTTTACTTCCTATATATTTTTTAATGATAATTCTTTATGCTTTACTTCTGCTTATTCCAGCTCACTTTTATATTGCCAGTGTTCTTCCTCTATTTTGTCTTTCTGCCTGTAGTCTACAATACTGTTTTTTCATTTATTTATCAGTCTATCAATATCTTTCCTATATCAATATCAATACAGATGTATTAAAAGTAACCCATATAATTTTAATGGAGCATAAGAATGAAAGAAATAGAAAATATAATTTGAAGGCCAATGATCCACATAATTATGATCCACATAATTGAAATTAAAATACTAAGTGGAAAATTTTGACCTCAAAATACTATTCAAATATTGGTATCTGATGAATGCAAGTCCCCTCCTGTAACCTCCTACAAAGACAAGGAACAAAAATTAAAACTTACCAGATCTGAGAATTTGGCTTCTTGATCATTCTATTGGCACTATTGTAAGGGAATTTTCACTTTTTGCAAGGCCAGTAGAATTATATTTAAGTATTTATTTATGAGTCCCTCTAAGTTATGCCATTGGAAATTGAATAAGCCTGTCCATCTGTAGGTAGGCAGAGTGATCCTTTGCTCCTGCAGCACAGACTATAAGGTCTGTACCTACCAAAATAAGAGCATTTATTGTGCTTGCTCCCATCTTTAAGAGCAAGTTTATGGGTGGAACAAAGGCATGATGAGACCTCGTAGAAGTCCATGAAAGCAACTGTGCATGTCTGTGTGTGCATGCATGTGCATGTGCACATACATATACATTTCATCTTTTCAAAATGTCAGTCATTAGATTGGGCCAGCAGAAAATTCCATTTTTACGCCAGGAAAACAATTTTAAAAGATTCCTTGGTAGAAACTGAAAAATTAAACCCCCAAATGTAGACATAAAACATATTTTTCTCCCAATAACTAAGATAAGATTCAGCCTGGCAGCCAGCTTGGCAGACTTTAAGTTGTTCAAAGTCATACTTAATCCTTGCCTGTAGGCAAACTGTGGATCTTGATAGGTGTCTTCCTGTTCTGATGGTAAACAATAAAATGAGACTTAAAATAATACCACAGAATAAACAAATGGAAAAAATCACCTGGTGACTCAGAGGAAGTTTACCTCTGAGAACTGTCTTCCACAGAAATCAAATTATGGGAAATTTACAAAGTTCTATTACTAAAGAAAAAAAAAAAACCTTACTAGAAAGGTAAAATTCATATTTGTGTTCTGAAATATGTAATTACACAATACAATAGATGCAAACTTGTAGAATTTTGAAGGGAGATTTTGTTCAGCTACAAATTAATATTCAGAAGAAATGCTATTTACATAAAAAGGCATATGAGTCATATTGGGAACTCAACAATATATATGGTCATCCCTCAATATCCATAGAGGTTGATTCCAGGATCCCCTGTAAATACCAAAATCCATAGATACTCAAGTCCTTTTCATAAAATAGTGCAACATTTGCTGCATATAACCTATACAAATCCTCTCATATACTTCAATCATTTCTAGATTACTTATTATACCTAACACAAGACAAATACTATGTAAATGGTTTCCATACTATATTGGTTAGGAGATTAAAAAAAAAAAAGTGTAAGAATTCAGTACAGGGGTCTCACTGTATTCCATGTAGGTTTTTTGAAGAAGTTATTTCAAGATATATTTTCCACATCAGTGAAAATGAATAAATAAACAATGGAGTGCTAAAAGTTTAAGCACTAAGCAACACGGGTAGTGAAATACTGATTTATGCCTAAAATATTGTAAAATTGATTAACTAAATATAAATGTCAAAAATATTTTTATAAAAAGGACTTAATTTGGTAATGCAAAATCATATTCTTGGTCAGATATGCTAATTTTATAATAAGTGAAATTGAGAAAGATGAAAAAAGTAGCAGAAAGGAAACAAAAGTTATGTCAAGTAGCTGGAACTCAAAATAATAATAAAATAATTTAAAACTGAGGGTATTACTACAAATACCTAAAGAAGATGTAACACCTATTGGACATAATCTACATGGTAAAATACATAAAAAGTCATAAATCATAACAGAGGCAGACAATTACCTATAACAATGCATCATAAATAATCACAAACATCAACTATAGAAAGAAAATAAATGGTTTGAAAGGCAGTCATTAAAAATTATATTTACAAGGATATTTGGTTACAATAGATGCTTATGCTCATATTAAGTAAAAATGACAGAATTTGGGCTCTAAATTCCAAATGTTGTACTTACTATGTAAACTTGAAAAGTAATTAGCCTGAAAGTTTAAATTATAAATTTAAATGATATGATTTAGCTGTGTCCCCACCCAAATTTCATCTTGAATTGTAACTCCCATAATTCCCATCTGTCCTTCGAGGAAACCTGTGGGAGGTGATTGAATTATGGGGGCAGTTCTTTCTCATGCTGTTCTCATGATAGTGAATAAGACTCATGAGAGCTGATGGTTTTAAAAGGGGTGGGCTCCCTGTACAAGCTCTCTTCTGTTCCCTGCCACCATCCATGTTAGATGTGACTTGCTCCTCCTTGCCTTCCATCATGATTGTGAAGCCTCTCCAGCCATGTGGAACTGTAAGTCCATTAAACCTCTTTCTTCTGTGAATTGCCCAGTCTCAGGTACGTCTTTATCAGCAGTGTAAAAATGGACTAATGCAGATAGCAATACTATCATCCTTACATAGTTTTTGTAAAGACTAATAAGAATCACAAACTGTGCTACAGAGTGTCACATCCATACCAGTGTAAGCATTCACTAAATCTTGCCTACGATTATTATCACTACTAGTAAAAATAACTTGAAACTCCATTAAGATTTCTTAGTCGTTTATTTCTAAATAGTGGCATTCAAAGTGGATTTCTTATTTTTAAGATATTTTCTTAAATGTCTTAAATCTTAAATATTCTTTTAAAAATATATATCTTCTTGGCCGGGCGCAGTGGCTCAAGCCTGTAATCCCAGCACTTTGGGAGGCCGAGGCAGGTGGATCACAAGGTCAAGAGATCGAGACCATCCTGGTCAACATGGTGAAACCCCGTCTCTACTAAAACTACAAAAAATTAGCTGGGCATGGTGGTGCGTGCCTGTAATCCCAGCTACTCAGGAGGCTGAGGCAGCAGAATTGCCTGAACCCAGGAGGCGGAGGTTGCAGTGAGTCGAGATCGCGCCATTGCACTGCAGCCTGGGTAACATGAGTGAAACTCCATCTCAAAGAAAAAAAAAAAAAAAAAAAAAAATATATATATATATATATATATATATATATCTTCTTCATCAGAAGAGAGAAGATGTTATGGATATAGTGAAGTTCTTTTTATTACACTTATCCTTCCTCTCTCGCAAGAGACAATCATTATAAATGATAAAATAAATATATGAAATGTTTATTTAGCAATTTGTGATGATTAATTTTGTACGCCAACTTGACCGGGACATGGGGTGCCCAGATGTTTGGTCACACATTATCCTAGGTCTGCCTGTTAGAGTGCTTTGGATGATATTAACATTTGAATTAGTAAAGTGAATGAAGTAGACTGTCCTCAGTAGTGTGGGTGAGCTTGCTCCAATCAGCTGGCCAGAGTTTAACAAAAAGGCTGACCCTCTCACAGGCAAAATAAACTTCACCTGCCTGACTATCTGAACAGGGACATAGATGTCTTCCTGTCTTTGGACATACACTGAAACATCAGCACTTCCTGGGTCTCAAGCCTGCTGACATTTGGACTAGATACACACCATGGATTCTCATGGATTTGCAGCTTTCCATCTGCAGATCTTAAGACTCGTCAGTTTTTGTAATTACACAAAGCAATTCCTTATAATAAATCTTCTTCTCTCTATGTATTTTATACATTCTATTTGCTCTGTTCTTCTGAAGAACTCTAACACACAATTCAAGATTAAATCATTCTAAAAATTTTATATAGTACTCAATACAAACACAGCCTTGTTGCTGTTATTGTGCTTCAGGGACACCACATGGTGTAGAAAGAACAAATTTCAAAAGTCATATAAGAATAATAAGATGCAATAAATTGACAAATGTCAGCAAAACATAATAAAATTGCCTTTAATCTAGATCAATCAATCCAGTTAATTCAGCATTTGGATAGTCTGTAAATTTCTTTTTGCCTCCTTCCTTGCTCTTTACAACCAAATATAGATAACTGAGTCAGTAAGCCATTTAAAGTTATTGGAGGCCTATGGTGTGTGTCAACATACCATCTATCTAATTGACAACAATACACTTTTAGTTGCGACTTCTTATAACGAAGTTCTCTTATGCTTGTGTGGCATACGCTTATTGAATTTTTTTTTTTTTTTACTAAACTATGCATAGCAGTGAAATCCACAAAACACCATCATTGTCAATATTCATCTATATATTTGAAAGTAACCAGTTAATTTATAGTCCAAAAAATTAAGTAATTATCTAAATTTCTCTTTCTAAGTCCCATTTTAATTCCTTTGGTTTCTTCTGCTTCTAGTCTTGAGGAAGAGCCCAATAAACAATGAGTGTAACATGAAAAGAACTTACATGTGCAGGTTGTCCCATTTTCATCCAGGAGTTGATTATCAGCACAAGCACACACCCGGCCTCCTGGGATAGCCAAGCAAAGTGTACTACAGCCCCCATTATTTACTCGGCACATATTGTCACCTGCAAGAGGAAGAAAGCGATTACATATGTCAGAGAACTCTGATTCATGTTCTTTCTAGGAGATGAACATAGAGGTACACATATATAGACTATGTATATTATATATTTAGTAATATAGTCAGGATTTCTGCCAAATCATAACAAAATTCAAAAATATTTGAAAATGTGTGATGCATTGGTAGATAAGGAGAATTTTCTCCTTAATTGGAGGAGATAGAGATCTGAGTGAAGGTAGGTACTAGGTGAGGGAAGAGAAAGATAACAGAATGGTATCTGTCTTGGATAATTTTCCAAATTAGGCCTATTGTATTCAAGTCTGAGTTCTTTGGAAAGTAGACTGCTGGCTCTCAGAATGTGGCTTTGGATCCCCAGTGAACAGAAAGTAAACGAGTGCTGGGAACAAGGGTGGGGTATTCTTTTCTCTTGTGTAGTGTATGCCGGAAAGTCAGCGTATTGAGGACTCCAGAAATCACAGGACATCTGTGAAGGCTCAAAAATGAGCAGCCTTGCTGGTATAAGGCAAATGTGCAGTTCACAAGGGTGAAAGTCTTCTCCTGGTGGATCTAAAGAGCAGAGGTGCTAATGAGGTATACAACAGATATCAATTAATCAGGCATGAGAAGAAATTCATTAAGGTGTTATTCATGAATGTATGTGAGGCACCCTTGCAGACTCTCAGATAAAATTGAGTAATTTTTTAAAACAGACAAGTAACAATTGTTCATAGTCATAGTGCTGTTTCAGTAAATGTAATGTATAGTGATCAGATCAGGGTAATTGCCATGTCCATAATCTCAAACATTTATTATTTCTTTGTGTTGGGAACATTCAACATCCACCTTCCAGATATTTGAAACTATATAATATATCATCATTAACTATAATTATCCCACATTGGTATAGAACATCGGAACTTATTCCTCCTATCTAGCTGTAATCCTTTAACCACTGTAAAGGTGTTGGTAAGAATAAATACAATTTAGGTTGCCATTTAGCCTTACAGGTTGGAAAGGCAAGGAAGAAAGCATATTTACACTCGTGTGTCACTTAACAAGGGGCATGCATATTAAGAAATGTGTAATCACATCATTGTGCAAACACCATAGAGCATCCTTACATAAACCTAGATAGTAGAGCCGGCTGGGCACCTGGACTATATGATATATAGCCTATTGCTTCTAGGCTACAAACCTGTACACAGCATGTTACTGTACTGAATACTGTAAACAATTATAACACAATAATATATAATTTCTATATCTAAACATAGAAAAGGTACAGTAAATACACATTATTATTACCTTATAGGACCACCACCATACATGCAGTCCATCACTGACAGAACCAGATCTACAACATGTATGACTATACTTACCTAAAAATGTATCAAACTTTAAAAAGAACTCAACACTAGCAATCCAATAGGTAATATAATCTCAGGATCATTTTATACTATGTTGAAGTTTCAAAGTATCAAAAAATAACATTTTGATTATATCAGAAGATTTTACTCAAACACTAAAAATAAAGAGCTTTTAATTACTTAGAAACATACAATAAGAGAATAAAACGATTAAAAGTGCAAATACCGAAAGTGTGATTGAAGTGACAGACTACGTTGAGATTGTGAGCCTCAAAGTTTGGATGCGTTATGTAGAGGTTAATAAGAAGTGAGAGAAAAACTCTAAAATGCCCCTGTATGCAATAAATATTCAACACATTACCACAGGTTATCATTGGGTACCCACAGATCAGAAGAAATGACCTAAAGTACATTATCATTTCATTATTCTGAAAAATAAATTTAATTCACTGTGTTTATAACAAATTTAAAATACATATGAAAGCCAAGACAGCTAATAATTCATGCTACAGTATCAATTTCTGAACTCAGAGGGTAATTAAGTACACAGTTTTTCCAGTAGGAAATGCATAAATGCTTTAAGCAGCTTCCACATAAGGTCATGCTTATTCCATGACCATGGAATAAAAATGCAATGCTTCATAGGATGCACAGTTATTCTATGTTGTACACATTCTGTACAGGATTAAATTGTATATTTAATATTTTAATAGCATTCAGATTCTGGAAAAATTAGAACTAATGCAACATATTTTGAGAAATGTATAAAGAATTTAAGCAGTGAGAAATAAGAAATTACTGACAACATTTTGAAATGTTGAAATTATATGCTAAATATCATATTCTTTAATTCATTGGTGTGCCTCATACCATTCTAAATAAATATGAAATTTAAGTATTTAAAAATAAATTAGCATTAGTCAAACTTTGAAATATATTTCTTTTCTGTGAATACTACATATTAAGAGAGAGGAATTGGCTGTTTGTTCTGTCATGATAGAAATCCAAAATTTAAATTAATTTGAATAATTTCATATCTCTCCTCAGAATGACTTAGGACTTTTTTAATAGTGACCCAACATATTTCTGAATTTCATTACTTTAATATGTTCCAGATAGAGCTTATAAGATATTATTTTTTGAAGTTCTGACAGCTAGAAAAATATTTTATGTGGAAATATCTTCTTTAAAACATGTTTAAGTTACTACTTTTCAAACACAGTGCTAAAAAATTTTTATACCTAAATATCAATAAAATAATTATTAACATATTAATAGCTGCTATTAATGAAAATTTACAATCAATCTCAGAGCTAGTTACCTTACATATACATTATATTTTATTCAATTTTTAAATAAAATGACAAGAAAGTTTTTATCTCATTTAAAGATGGGAATGCTGGATATTTGAGAGTCTGACACTACCAATATGTAGAAGTAGGAAATAATTCTTATGAAATTATCATTTCTAGATAATCATTATGATTATCATAATTCTTTATAAACAATTAGAAATAAGATTTTCTTGATCTAAAATTGTGCTCTCAAATGCTAACTTATTTATATATGATAAAACAAAATTATATCAAAAAAGACATACTAAATATAACATACAAAAACCAACAAAAGTCTGTTACTATTAGGAAGCAGATAGTTTTTAAAAGTCAAATATGCAAGGAAAGCAAATGAAGAATAGCTTTCAATATCTAGTTTAAGATGGCCATCTGGCTTGATCAAAAAGTTTGTCTTTTTTTTCTCTAATCTTGTGCCTTCCAGAAGCGAAATTATTTTCCACTTTACAAATAGTGCCTGGTACAGAGTGTGTTTCATAAACATTAGTTAAATTAATAAGTGGTGAATGTAACTTTTAGTTAGCAGTTTGAATGAGAAGAACAATAATTTGGAGTACATCTATGTGGATAGATATCACTTCCAAAGAATGGTAGGAAAGACATAAATAATATGTGAAAACATTTCACAAGCCTATATTAACATCTCAATGTTTTTAGTCCTTAGAAGTTTAACTTTGTTAATAAAATATCTTTTATTGAGCAAATGAGAGAATACAGAAACCAACACAAAGGAATTACATTGTGTCAGTCTTCCCTTATTCTGAATTTTCTTCAAAATGGTGTAACAAAGAAACCTCCATTTCTATATGTGTTCAGGACTCTTGACTACTCAGTGTCTTATATGCAAAGTGAGAATTTGCTGCAGTTAATACAAAACATGTAAAACTATGGGGATTCTCTTTTTTTTTTCTAATTAATGTGAAGATATTTGAGCTTCTAGTTTAGAAGGGACAGTAGTTAACCCATTTATTCCAAAAGTTAGATAAAGGCTGGTAGAGTAAGATCCTGAGGCCAGAGAATTGTGCATTTAATCTAGCATAATTTCAGAAGAATTGACTTTGAATGATGTTAGTCAATCTGAGGAAAGGATAAAATGTTTCATGCCTTTTTCTCTCTTTCAGAATCAGATGCACATTGAAGATTATATTTATATTTGACTTGCTATGAAGTCACTTATATAAAGGTATGTGTATATCTATATTAAGAGACTCCTTAGTTTCGGGGTGTTTTTGGTAATTATCTCAAAAATGGGAAATTTTAAAAGAAAGAAAATTTTGTGATGATGGCCCTATCACCAAACCAAAAGCTTATTTAACCTATAAAACAATGTGATTAATAAATATGTCATATATTAAATGAAAACTGCTATGTTTGCTATACTAGCGCTGTGTAACCTAAAATCTCTAAATCCCAGATTCTATAAAAGTAGTCAAGGTGAACTTTATATTAAAAATATATATTTGAATACAAAATTCATCAGTGATAAAATTACAATGACCAAAGAATATTCACATTCTTTTTCTATCTAAAAGTATAGTAGTTATAAAATTTTAAGACATTAAATTGGCTACACAAATTAATCACAGGAAAAGTATTTTGTGGTCAGACCTGAATTTGAATCTCAGTTTTATCCCTGACTCACTGTGTTTCTTGAGGACCAGTGGCCACACCTCATATGTAAAATATAAATCGACAGTACTTATTTTAAATATATGTTTTGAGAATTAAATAGCAATGCTTAGTTCACGTCCTGGTAGTTTTAACAGTTACAGCTATTTCTTAGTTAATAAATATTTTCTATTCGTCATAAAACTATAGGATGAATTTAATCAACGCTTACTAAAATATTACTTAGTTTTGATTATCTCATTCCCCAAAATGTGCACAAAATCAAAGTGTGCTTTTGAACCTAGAAAATGAAAAGGAAAGTCTGTTATTTTACACAATTGCTGATCTTTACATGAAGAATATCAGAAGAAAGCTTTAAAAATTTGTTCTAGATATCCAATGTTAATGAAAAAGGAAAGCTTACAAATTTTAACAGTAGAAATAATAGTAGTATATGAGAAAAACTTCTTGATGCTAATTCCCTAAGAGTTACTTAATAATTCTTTCCTAGAGGTAGCTTTCTGTTTAGTATGTTATTTATTTATATCTACCTTCCTAAAATTAGCTGGTATATTCCAAGTCATATGACAAGTCTCTTCCCTTTTCTTTTTTTCTTTTTGTTGAGACAGAATTTTGCTCTGTCATCCAGGTTGGAGTGCAGTGGCATGTTTTGGGCTCACTGCAACCTCCGCCACCCAGATTCAAGCGATTCTTCTGCCTCAGCTTCCCGAGTAGCTAGGATTACAGGCACCCACCAGCACACCTGGATAGTTTTTGTACTTTTAGTAGAGACAGGGTTCCACCATGTTGGCCAGGCTGGTCTTGAACTCCCAACCTCAGGTAATCCACCCCCCTCAGCCTGCCAAAGTGCTGGTATTACAGGTGTGAGCCACCATGCCCAGCCATTGACAAGTATTTTCTTTATTTTTTTTTTTCTCTTTTGAGACGGACTTTTGCTCTTGTTACCCAGGCTGGAGTGCAATGGTGCGATCTCGGCTCACTGCAACTTCCGCCTCCTGAGTTCAAGCAATTCTCCTGCCTCAGCCTCCTGAGTAGCTGGGACTACAGGCACGCACCACCATACCCAGCTAATTTTTTGTAGTTTTAGTAGAGACAGAGTTTCACCATGTTGACCAGGATGGTCTCGATCTCTCGACCTCGTGATCCACCCGCCTCGGCCTCTCAAAGTGCTGGGGACAAGTATTTTCTAATATGAAGTGTGAGGTGGGATCTTATTAGTTCACTAATTTTCTGACACTGAACCTAAACTGAATAGATATTACATTATTATCATTCTTGAATATTTTTCATGGTGTTCTCGTCAGGGGTGTGTGTGTGTGTGTATTAATACTATCTATCCCCATGTATTAAAGCCATATATAAATAAAATAGTCTATATATACTATATATATATAAAGTCATACAGTTTGTATTCTCTCAGAGAGAGAGAGAGACTATATGGCTACTTAAGGCCAGCTTTTCTTATTCCATTAAGAAAAGGAGATATTTACTACTTAGAGATTTGGTTTTCTATTCAATCGCTAAACTTTATCCATACCAAAAAATAAAAAATAAAAACAGTCTAACAGGACAATAGGAAACCAACATTTATGGTGCACTGATCATCTATTTTCAAATGTTAATATCTAATGTTCAAAAGATGCAAAGAGTAACACCATTGAGAGAAAATTGTAATAATTAAGACAAACTACCCATATCTAAACTAATCTGAATGCATTTTGCTTTATAATTCAGTGGCTTTGATCAATGTAGTAAAAGATACTAAAAATTTAGAACACAAGTAGATTATCTAATAACAATGTCCCTTGACTGAGAAAAAAATGGTGTTAACCTGGAATCCTTTCCATATTCTGTTGCTTGTTCAAACATATAGTTAAGTACTAAATAATCCTTAGGTATATGAAGAAGTGGTAGAAAAATCAATTGATTAATTCACCTAAGTTAATAAAAAATTATCAATTATTCTCAATACATTCACTCAGTAAGACAAAACATTATGGTTTCTACAATAAAAATTGAAAAATAATTTAGTAGTCAGAGCTCAGTTATTTTAATATCCCTTTAATTAAAATGGGAAAAGCCACTTTTAAAAGGCCATTGTCTATCTAAGGAATAACATTGCACTATTAAACATCAATGACACGTTTCAGAACACCAAAAATATTCTCTATCAGAGTTATGTACTTCATTGTGTATTACTGTGATACATTATTCCATTGAATATTTATTTAAAATGCCTATTTATACGGTAACATTAAAAACAAATGCTTCCTGTTTAGAGAAATTGTAGGGGCAAATTGCCTATTATAATTTGTCAGGTACAATGCTACGTAAGTTTTGCTTTTATATAACAAATAGCTATTTAACCATCATGGAAATTTTATGAAGAAAATATTTTTTATTTTTGTTAAATGTTTCACCATGAGTCCAAAGTTTCAAAAGAAGATGTTAGGACCCGGATTTAAGCCCAAGGTATTTATCACTACATGTGTTGCATTTACTTCAACAACTCACTAAAGCAACTGGAAGCTTAAAGAATCTGAAGATGATAAAAATGTTATGGACTTTGGTGAGGGAAATTTAGAAATGACATTCAAGAAAAACAATTCTAAAGAGACGGGAAATGGAAAATGTGATCATGAAAAGGTTAGATTGTGAATTTAGAGAGAACTATAACCTTGAAAACTAGATCCTTCAAAATATAAAAAGGATTGTTCCTATTAATAGCCTGGGCTCCTGTGAGTATAGGCAAACTATGGTAGTGTGCTGGGGGTGCAGGGTTTATATGAATATAACAAAATATTACCTTTTAATCTATCCAGGCAATTATCACTATTCCTTATTTCTTGTCCATAGCTTTGCTTGTGCCATCCAAATAATTTTAGTTTTATTATTTTAAAAGATAATTTCATCTTTTATAGCTATTGATATTTCTCATTTTATACATTTCCATTATTTTATACAATTTCATTTGTATCCCAATGAAGACATTTTAATATAATGGGGTAAAAAATCTGAAGCTTTTGAATGAGATAGTTCACTTTAGAATCGCTGTTTTAGCCAAAATATCTTCAAAAACTCTGTTACTAGATTAATTTCCTATTGATAGCATATGTGTTAGGATATTCAGAATATAATTTATTCATCTTAAAGGTATTGAACTTCATGCTCATTAAATTTTTACAAGGATATCTCTATTTAAAAAAGGAACAATGACTATTTAGACTCGTAAAAAATTTACCACATAATTTACTAAACTGTTTTCTTTGTTCAATACCTAAATTATTTTCTTTTAATTTCAAAGCCACTGCAAATCAAAATACCTAAATTCTAAGTAATGCTATGTGTAGATGTCCTAATAAGTATTAATAACTCCCACAAAAAAAACATAATATAATATTATATGATTTTAAGAAGACATGGATATTGTTATACATGCTTTTACTTCTGTGTCATCTAAAAAATTTACATATTCCTTAAATATACATTGAAATGAATCAGATAAATATACAATACTTTTAATATAATATTGTTCTTGTATAATGCATCTTCAATTTTTCAACAGTTTTCTTTTAAACTAAGGAGGTTCTCACGTTTCACAATACTTATTCTTTAAAAACATTAAGAGAATTGTTTTACTTTAAATAACTAATAGTCTTCTTAAATGAAAATCACATGAAAAAATGGAAATACTTGGAGAAAATCCTAAACCTCACTCAAATAGAATTTTCAGTGTTAATCACTTAGGCTATTTAGAATAATAAAAAGTAAATCTCTATGATAAGGAAGCCTATGATTTGATTGACTTTGGAGTGAATTGGACATCTTTTATTATAAAACTGCAGCAAAACTGTCAATATAAAACTTTATAACTACTGTGAAGTATTATATGTGCATCTCAGAAGCACTTTTATTTTATTTTTTTAATACCTTGTTGCTTTCGCGGATCATAAATCTGAAGCCCAAACAGGGGTGGTCTTTCATGCCTCAGCAATGTCACCTCACTCGTTATCAAATCTAGTTGAAAAATGGAACCATTCATATAATCAGTCCAGAACACATAATTTCCATGATGCGACAGTCCAAAAGGGTGGTTCAACTCTCTCCCACTGTAAACAATCTGCAAAATATAAACACATTGTGAAAAATCAGAACTGACCTTTAGAAACATAAGTAGGTATTTAGAGAAAGTGATATTCAAATAAGTATAACAGATAATAATCTAATATCTTAACTCTTTTTCTCTGATAGATTTAAAAAATGGATTTCACAATGTGAGCATATTTTTGTTTGTTCGTTTTAGGGCATCCTATTTGAGGAATATCACTATATTTTATCCACTTAAATACTTTCAACTATGGCACTTAAAATATGGTTGACAATGCAAATACTAAAATGACTTTTCCTAACTCTCATTCCTGTTTCTTTTGCTTATGATATTTCAGTATCACATCCTGGGATAGAAATCTATCTAAATAATCATGTGTATTACATTGTTGCTCATCCAGTAGCCAACAGATGGAACATGTTCAAATGACAAGGGGAGCAAAAAGGATCCTCCTACTTTAAATGGTCAAATGCAAGTTGAAGAAACCTTGGATCTGACAGAAAAAATGATCAAGATTTAAATTTTAAACACAGGCACATTTATTATGAGTAAATAGATAAAACTCACTGGCAAATTAAATTCTGGTTATGTTAATATATTCATTTACATTCTAGTTATATTGTTTTGATGTTTCTTAAATGAAGAAATCGTGATAAAAGTTTAAGTCCAGTTTCACATGTAGGATTGTAGAAGGGGAATAAATTATACCTCAATAATGATAATACTTTCTCACCTTTCACCATAAATAGAATTATGTTGAATACAACATGAAAAAGATTTTGTATCCACTTCATTTAATATTAGAGAATTGAGAAAATTTTCTAAATAATTTAGGGTCATAAATTTAAATTTTGCTCCTTTTAACTGAATTCTTCTTACGAAATTATCATCTATTGAATAGTTGACATGATTTCTTAATGCTTTTTTCACTTTTAGGTAGGCTAAAATATGCTGGCCATGAACGTATTATGTTAGTTGTTTACATACCAACATTTTCTAAGGAAGCATCAAGATTTATCTAACACCTGTTAAGTATGTGACATGAGGTTAAATGTCAACCAATTGTACTTATTTGGAGAAAATACCTAAAGTACTGTTAGAATCAATCAACAGCTGAACAGTCTTAACCGATTAGCATAGTTTTTGTTTCTCAAACAGAATCCATAATGAGTAGGCTTAGCCAAATATGCATTTTTTCTCTCCAAAAACATGAAAAGAAATCTAAGTTGAAACATTTCCATCGTTTCTAACATTCCCTTTTTCTATTATTTAACTCTCTGTTAAAGTTAGTTTTGGTGTTGTGTGTAATTAGGTAATTATAAGATGAAACACAGAGGTTATGTTTTGTCAACTATGCCTCTGTCTCACAGCCAACTGCATCATCCTCAATGTTACCTAAGAATTTCAAAATCATTTTGCAGCTACTCTAGCAAAAGAAGCAAGAGGAAACTGATACCAATTCATACTAATAAGCATGAAGTTCAGTTCATTCCTACTATGTGTTTAAGTTTCAACGTCACCAAGTTACTTATTCAAATAAATACAATGTAATTACTTCCTCATAAAACATCATGTTAAACTTCACCTGAAAATATTGAACATATTTGGATAGAGTGGAGTTGGTTGGTTATACAAAACTCATCAATAATGTAGAAAAACTGCATTTTAAAACAGCTCTGACACCCTGAGAGCTTCTTTTAAAAATCCCACAAATCCTGGCATACCACAGTGAGCTGGGCCTGGTCTCCCAGAGGCAAGTGCCAGCTGCACTACTTAATGCTCAGCCTCCTTTAGCCACCCCATGGAGACTACTGGCAGCCACTTCAGAGGAGTAAAAATAAACTTGAAAGTATTTTTAACACAACATAACAAGGTTCTGTGAAAAAAAGAAGCCTGTGGGTTAAAAACAGCAGCATTTGTCTTTTACCTTCCTGTGAGTTCCATTCAAAAACACTTTTTCAATATGATCATAATAGGCATCACACCAGTATAATGTGTTGGTGTGAAAGTCCAGAGTTAAACCGTTTGGCCACAGCATATTTGAAGTCACAAAAATCTGCCGATTGAATCCATCCATCCAGGCCTTCTCAATCCTTCCCACGCTGTCATCTATTTCATCTTCCTCCCAGTCTGTCCAATACATCCAACTAAGACATTTAAAAAAATGCATATGGTTATTACAACCAGCCACAGTATAGACATTTCCTCAGATTTGGCACTACCATGAATTCTAGTTACATTCTGATTTCTTCTTCTATTTAAGTGCTTATCTCTCAAAGAGGGGACAGCTGTGAAGTTTAAAGGAAAGTAAAGCTTTGTTTGGTAGAACTCTGCATTTACACTTATTACAGAAAAGCCACTACCACCACTCTCGCGCTTACTGGCTTCATGCATTAATGAACCTGACAGTACGTGCCAAATATCTATTTTTTGAGGGTATTGATACCAAGCATGTAAAATGATTTTCCGGGTCATTACTATTTTAAATGTTGTCTACTTCAAAAAGTATATAATCGATTATGTGATTAAAAACAAGATTAACTGACATGAGAACCCATGGCACAGTTAATGATCTACTCCAGACTTTATTTAATCTCAGATGAATTATTATTTTTTAAGACAGGTAATTGGACTGCCTTTGTTCTAAAGGGCACAGTCATACTGGGTTTGTTTGGCCAGGTCTAATTTGTCTTCCTGATGCAAATTATCTATGCTTTATTGCTGCTCATTATTACCCCAAAATCTACAGAAGATGATTTAGCTGCACATAAGTTTAATAATAGCAGGTTGAACGACCTAGAGATTTTGAGCTTTAATTTCTATCTCAAACAAAAGCATCTGCCGTCAAAAACAAACCCTTTGTATAAGCTCTAACAGTAGGAGAGGGGGCCTCGAACTAATGTTCCAATTCCCTCATGAATAAGGTTAAAACCCACCACATGTGTTTTTTTAGGGTCATGTGAAAGTTCCTGAGTTTATTAATTAAAGCGTAGGTGTAATCCAGCCATCTCATATACAACTTTATAAAGTCTCAAATCTTTTCTAAGCTGCTGACCCTTGAAATACCCTTATTAGATCCCCTGTCCCCCCATTTTGTAGACCCTAAGAATTTCTAAGTGCTTTTGGAAAAAGTCTGTCACCATGACGAAAAATCCTACTGTGATCTAAACTGGCAGACTTGGGAAAACTGAGGATGAACAACACTACCCATTATTTCATACCAATTAAGCTCTTTCTAAATTCTCTTAACGATTTCCAATTATGTTGATATGCCTTTTGAGACCTGAGGAAGTATATTGAGACTGTTGAATTGTGTTAATCCTAGAAATAAACATGGAAATATTTCGATCTTGTATCTTGTACTTTCTTAAAGTGGTTTTTTAAATTGGGACAGCTTGGTAACAAAAAGGATAGTCATTCTATTTGCCCTGATTCTATGTTAGTTACGTATAAGTACTTGACATCAGCTATATAAATGAACTACGCAAAAGTGAAATATGCAACCTTTTCATCTCTATTGATATTTTCCTGAAATTTTCATATATACAGTTAATCAATGCAGTTTTATTTTTGTTAAATTATAACTTATTAATATAGCAGTTACCTTCCCTATAGCTTCTCCTTTTGATCATGGCAACACAGTTTTTTTTCTGTGAACCAAACCACACATACATGTGCCTGTGCGCACACACACACACACAAATGAGAGATAAATCTGGGTATTCTAAGTATACTGCATATTTTTTTACTGTTTGAATAAAAGAGTTGTTTGTGAACTGATCCATCACCTAAAATTATTTTTATTTAAACAAAATTATCTAAGTAATGTCAATCTGATAGAGGATATATATATACAAAATCATCTACAAATTTAATAATTTTTGCTTAAATGTATATTGTGGGCCAGGTACCATGGCTCACACCTGTAATTCCAGCACTGTAGGAGGCCAAGGCAGGCGAATTGCTTGAGCCCAGGAGTTTAAGACCAGCCTGAGCAACATGGCGAAACCCCATCTCTATAAAATTATGGCAAGTTACCGGGCACGGTGGCTCGTGCCTGTAATTCCAGCTAGTCCCAAAGCTGAAGCTGAGATGGGAGAATCCATCACTTGAGCCCAGGCTATCGAGGCTGCCATGAGCCAAGATCGCACCACTTCACTCCAGACTGGGTGACAGTGAGATCCTGTCTCAAAAAAAAAAAAAAAAAAAAAAAGGATTTTATGAAAGTTTTATAATCAATACCAAATGAAGAGAATTCTTAAATACACAGAATAGAAATATAACCTATAAAATAAGCAGGAACTAATACAAATTTTTTTCTAGATGGGACTCTGGGTATCAGTCACATAAAACACAGGTTAATCTGGACTTCTGCTAATATACCAAGAAAAATTCTCCCTTTTATATCAAGGCCTGTTTGAATGTAATCATCTGATGAAGTCTATCCCCAGCCTTTCTGGAGATGAGTCAAAATAAGCTCTTTCTTCTGTTTCTCAGTTACACTGTCTAGTTTTAAATAATATTTATTACATTTATTGCCTGTAAATGGGGACAGTTAGTAGGAAGACATTACAGGGATGCGGACATTGTCTTACTGAAAAAAAATTCTAATAATCAGAATTGTCTCCAGATAGCTTGAACTATGTAGATGCTATAGGTTTTAAACATAATATGGATGCCTACAAACTTGGGAGATGTTCAAGAGGGTTTCTAAATTTGAGAAGAGAGATGGAAGTAGTGGGCTCTAAATTATATCTTTCTATGACTTCCACATTTATTTCATCTCTCTCTTTGGTCACAACAAAGACTCTTTTACTCTATCACAAAACATTTTCTCTAACAGAATAGTGAGAAAGAAGACGCTGTTTTAAGACAGATTTGAAATTTCCTTCTTCAAATAGACTTGAACAGTGTGGAATAAATATTCTCCTCAAAAACTAAGACTGGATTAACAGATGATTATAGAATCCACACATAAAATCACCAAAATGACTTTATAATTATGTCCTATGAAAACAATTACAATGAGTTCACTCACTGCCTAGGAAGAAGCACCTGCTTGTATCTGGAGCCAGTCTCAACACAAACAATTCTAGGAACTGCAATCTGGTGATCTCAGTTTACAAAGGGTTCACATGCCTCCTATCCAATATATATTTTTTGTATATGTGCCTTAAAGTGTAAAGAACATCTATTTCGTGATGCCTTATAATAACAGTATGTAAGCCATGGAGGGAAAAACACATCAAAAAACTGTACATGTAAAATATGCAAGAAAAAGAACATTTTTTAAGTTATAAAATACTATTTAAAATTTCCATCTTCTTTGATATTTCTGTAAATATAGTTTTGTGATCAGGTAACAGCTCTGAATAAAAATCAAAAGAAAACATATTACCAAGAGTTGGACAAAATATTCCATTCTAAAACAAGTAATACATATTATAAAATGATGCCCCTATATGGAAATTATGGTGGTATCTAAAATTATGTGATTATCACCCTAGACTAACAAAAAGCAGTGAAGTTTAGTGACTAAGAGTAAAGTTATAGAGACAGACTCCCTGGGAATAAATGTATACCCAGTCTCTTACTAATTGAATGGTGTTTGGCAAGGCAGTTATCATTTTCACCTTTATAAACAGGGATGAGAACAGCAACTAATTCGGAGGATTATTGTGAGGGTTACAAAATAGGAGCATTGTAACCCATTTAATAAAATGGCCTTCAGGAAATACATAAAAACTTTTGCCTTTTTTTGAATACATTAAATTTCAATAGACTTTACAATATAAAATTGATTTTCTAATTGAATTGATTATTCACCTTGGTGTCAGGCTGTTTAAAGTACATTATAGTGCTAATTTTGAATAAATCAAGTAATATATTTATATGCAGTAATCTATTTCAGGTCAATGTATTTGACATGTTTATTTAGTGCATTCTCTAGGACAAAAAAAACCATTAAATCTGTAACTTGACCCACTAACACCATTTGTGTGTAAACTCAGCTATACATATTAATTTAAATAAAACTGACTACTATTAAATATGTAAAAATCAAAGTTATCTATTGTCATTTTTCTTGTATAAAGCTAGTCAAATATTGCATACCCATTAACTGGATCCACCACAATTCCTCTGGGATGAGACATTTCACCCTCTAAAAGAGTCTTCCGACTCTGAGAAGCTTTTTCCAACCTGGCCACATTAATGGTCTTCCTATGGCCATCATTGGTCCAGTAAAGATTATTTCCAATCCAGTCCACAGCAATGCCCTCCACATTATCCAGATCTAAAAAAAAAGAAAAAAAGAAAAAAAAAAGAAAAACAAGAAAGAAGTGGCTTTTACAATTAAAGTAAAATTAGTGTTCACAATTAATATTCTACTTAATAAAAACTTTGTTTAGTTCAAAAAGTAAGGAACTCCAATTCATGAAATCTTCATGGTATAATTTTTGCAAATGTTACTATTCTATACATTTCAATTTTATTTTGAATGCCTTTTTATGTGAATAATGTGCCCTTTCTCAGTTGTACACAGTGTTCACAAATTAATCATGACCATTAACTCAGATTTTAATTGAACTTCAATTTACTGTAATTCAGTGATCTGCTGAAAAATAGGAATGTATACGTGATAGGAGCAAAAAAGCTTGAATATAACTGACAAATTCAGCAACATAGACTGTTCTGAAGAAAAATCTACTCATGCTATGTCAGCATGTTCAAACTTGTAATATGTAATCTGAATAATCAAAATAATGTGAATGTCCTCTTGCCTAAGGATGAACAGTTTTAGGAGGAGCACAAGTATGAAAACCCAGAACAGGTCTTCATTCCAGATCTGCATCAACAGTGAATCTCAAGAGATCACTGTAACACTTCTTTTTATTTTAGACTTACCATAGGATTCTATGATATACAGGCAATAATTCAAATGTTATAAACAAATAATAATCGTATGAGTTCACCTAATTTAAACCCTTCATTTTATAAGGGGGGAAACTAAAACTTCAAAGTCAAGGCAGTTACTTATAGTCTATTATTATTCTAAAAGCAGTAGTAATTGGACAAAAATGCAAGCCCTATGACCCAAAGTGTGGAGATCTTCAAAGCTACACAGTTCCTAGAGTGAGTTTCCATAGCATCTTGCCCTTGGTTTTCGTCACTTTGTAAACCACACTTCAGCCTACAACATTACAACAATTCCATTCTTCTGTTGCATGCAGAATTGCTGTGAACTCCTTCTCTTCTCTCAACACCAAGAGTCTACATAGTCTTCCTTTTTTCCTTTTTGGTATGACGTACAGAACTTGAATTTATTAGACAAAAGCGATAGGTAGTATACATTAGAGAGAGAGCTATGTATCTGCAGACTGCAAGGAAATCTATATCACATCTCCCTGTATGCAAACACAGTGAATAATTACTATTACCATGTCATCAGGAAAAAAAGTAAAATTTTCTCTTGGAATCCTTATTGCTACTCAACATGTGTCATGATTGAGAATGGCTGAAATAAAATGTGATCTGATCTAACTGAAAATTCCATTATAGTGAATCAGACATGTACTCAATTTCACTAAGCTACCTGCTTCATTACCATCAGATATGAGTAATTTTCATAGGTTAATTGTCCTATGCTTAGAAAAAGAAGTTTAATGTTGTCTTTACTTATTGACAATTTTACTGAGCACTTTCTTATTCTGGCATAATGGAAGGAGAATAGTTATTTACTCTTTTCTATTTATCATAGTCTGTAGATGATTTTTTATCTTCTTAGTTGGTTTTCAAAAATTGGATTACATTTGAAATCTGCTCCAGCATAAACTATGTTCATGCTGAATAACCCTCTTATTTTTAAAACTTTTAAAAAATATATATGACTTGAGACTTAATTTTTTCATATGAAGCAGTTACAATATTATATGAATGAAATTTTTGTTTCTGACACTTGGGTAAGCAAATTCAGTGACACATTAGGAAAGTGAAGATTATATTAGCACCCACCCCATAGGGTGATTACAAAGGGCAAACTATTAATAGCTACTGTGTATAAACATTTAGCATATTCCCTGGAATACAGTAACTTCTCAATTCATGTTATCTTTCTTATCAGGATTAAAATATATTTCATATCTCTTTTGTCTCCTTTATTTAAGGGTACTACTTGATAGGAATATATCCTATGTTTTTTGCCTTTACAATGATTTTTCTGTAATATTTACTTGTACTTTTACCATTGACTAGCTTTAACTAAAAATAGTATATGAATAAATAAATGTGATGTTCTAAAATAATGGTTGGCACATACTAAATAATAAATATTATGATGATTATTACTATTCCTGTAATAGTATCATTATAATTTCTATATAATCTTTCCTTAAGCCAGGTGTCTATTAAGATAGTAACAAAGGAATTAGCCTCGAGTATTTTTTAATGTTGTTTTCTGTTTGCGTTTTTTTTTTTTTTTTTCTGTTATAGGGAGAATGGTGATGAATACAAATTTTAAAATAAATGTATAAAAAGATCTATGAGCAAATTGGGAATCTTTTTAGGTTATCTTTAATAGGACAGGGAGGAATTTTTTTCTTGTAGAACAAAGTCTGTACAATGAATTAATCTCTTTCTCAATAAACATACATTGATAAGGGAAGCATTCTATTTCCACATTATTTGGTCTCTGCTTTAAATCAACTTATAAATTAGATGGAACAGTAAGACTTATAAAGCATCAGTCTTATGTATGTACGATATTTTATTCAAAGGGATCTGGTTGGGTCCTGCCTGAGACTGAGTAATAATGACTCTATAAACAAAAGTCCTTTAACCAGATCAGGGATATATGAAGGTTGTGGCATCCAAAGGCCAAACAAACATAAGTGACTACAGAGAGTCTAATTATTAGCTTGAGGAAACACCTGATATTGAAATGCAAGGAAGATGTTTGATAAAGAAAAACTTGGTAGAATAGATTACTTTGTATAGTTTGGGTTACGGTTCAAGTATTCTACATTCTAAAATTTGTATTTGCTACTATTTATTATTATTATTATTATTATTATTACATAACTAAATAGCAAAGAGCATGACTATTTAAAAAATATGTTCAAAATTTCCCTTAGCTTTCATACAATATCCAATTTCATTCATCAATAGGCAAGGAGTCAACATGTTTATATTTCTTTAAAAAATAAAAAAATCAGTAGATAATTATTTCTTGTAAAGTTTGTTTAGATTAATATTATGTCTATATTTTTCATGCTAAGTGAAGATATTGCACATTTACTCATACTCAGAAAACAGTCTTTTCAAGCATTCTGAAAACTTATTATTATTTTTCTCAAAATATTAAAATTTCTACATGTTATCCTTGTATACATTGTTCTAGTAATTTCAAAATGACTTGTATAAATGGAATAATATATGAATAGTACATTAAACACCCACACACACACATCTCATTCAAATTTAGGATTGATAATGAATTGCATGGTTCATTTAAGTAAAAAACTCATGATGTTAACTATACTATTTCCCATAAGAGATAACTATCACTAAGGAAATTAGGCTGAATAATATATAATTAAATTTATGGAAAATTTAAAAGAAATAATAATGTGGATTTAAAAAGAATAAATAGAACCATTCTTCAAATGCATGTAATACTTCAGACTAGACCAAATAAACATTTTTAAAGAGAGTGGTTTTGGGAGAAAAACATATTTCTAAAATGAAAACTTCGTTACTGGTCTGAATTTTAGATATCACACATTCATGGAAAAGAAGACTACAGATTTATATATTTAAAATATAATTGCCTACTTTTAAAATGGGTTCATGATTTTTAAAAGAAAGGATGTGAGCAGTGGCCCCAGTTTTGTTATGGCACATAAGCTGGACCTCCAAAATGATCCACAGATCTTGATGCTTTACAACAGAATTTGATGCATATAAGAAACTAATTAAAAATTATACTGCCAAATGGCCATTATAAATTCATAGTTTCTACATCCTTCCACCTTATAAAAGTTTATCCAGGGATATCTATCCTTAGCATGAACATTATTTTTCTGAGTTGGAACAAAAGCGTTTACATGAGTACAGAATATGGCAAAGTGCCTTAAATAATTAAATTTGCATCATGTATGTAGACATTCCTGAGGCCAGGGATACCTTACCTCACCGGAGTGTCGGCACTCAGACAACTCCTGTCTCCTATCCTTGTTTAATTAACACGAATTCTTTTTGTGCATTTCGATATGGCCTGAGGCCATACATAGCTCATATGTATCTGTCTTGAGTGAATGACACTGATTTAATTGATAGTGTAGCAGTAAAATTTGCTTGGTGAATATGCTGTCTCATGGGATTTCAAGGGTCTCTGGTCACAAACTACAGATATCATCTGTTCTTAATAGCCACCTGAGGCTGATGTTTCTCATCCTCATTTTCATTCCAGATTTCTCCTTAGTTGTTAGGTCATGGAGGGTGAAAACACAAGTCATTCTCATTCAGAACAAAATACCTTGATATTGTATTCAAAGAGATCTGTAGAGTGCATATAAGGGTCTTATTTTCCAGAATAAACAGCATATATGAAAACGTGGTGGTTTCCTTCCATTATCCAAAGCATACTGTCAGTTTCAGTGGGTCAGGGGATCATCAATCTATGGCATTCAAATAGTTTATCTTTGATACGATGAACACATGAACAAGTAAAGACAGTGCCATAGTATGCATCATAGTTACCAATCATCTAAATTGATAATTAAAATAAAAGATCAAGAATGGTTAAGGACTGAGATTTTATCATACTTTCAAGCTTATAAGTTTGCCCGTTTTTGTTCCATTAATTTTAGTAGGAGACAGAAGACTCGTGGGTCAGATATAAAGGATTTTATTACTCATGGCAAAACAAGGAGCATGGTCATCAGCAGATTGCTGTCAGTTTCCTTTACTTCAAGTCCCCAGCATCAACTGGGAGGGGGTCCATATGAATGCTTTCATACACTGTGGGTGGTATTACAGGAGAAGAATCCTGAGTTTAGAAAATCCAAACTTATTACAATGGGGAGTAAGAAGGCCTGCTGTATTCACTGGCCAGTGACTCTATCTCTTTTTCTCAATACTCTTTCCTATACAAGCATCCTTGAAAAGATGCTTCAGAGAAGACAGTATATGTCTTACTTTAAGATATGGAAAAATGTAAGCGATTCATGGAGAATTGTCTCCCAATAAGAGGTCCTGAAAAGTCATAATTTGGCAGTCACTAATAAATGCAGATGGATAGAGCAAACAAATTGGTGAGCAGATATGAACACAGAAAATAATTTCTGGATTCCAAGCTGTTGCTCTTACGGGAATTCTGCATTGATTTACACAACCACACCTAAAGTATATTGTGTAGCTAGCTATGTGTGATAGTTAATCATATGAGTCAATCTGGCTAGCTCATGGTACACAAATAATTGGTCATTCAGTCTGAATGTTGCTGTAAAGGTATGTTTTAGATAACATGAACATTAAATCAGTAGAATTTGAGTAATAAGCAAGTTATCCTCTATAATGTGGGTTGGCCTCATCCAATCAGTTGAAAGCCTTAACAAAAGAATAGATTGGGATCCCCTGAGAAAGATGAAATTCTTCCTCCAGACTGTCTTTGGACTCAAGCAGCAACATCAATTATTTTGGGGACTCCAGCCTGCTGATTACTCAGCAAATTTTGGACTTTACAGTTCCCATAATTGTGTGACCTAATTCCTTAATAAATCTCTTTTTCTCTGTCTTCTCTATATATACTATTTGGTTCTGTTTCTCTAGAGAATCCTGACTAGTACACCATGACCGTGCCTGTGATTGGAAAATGATTTTACTGAATGGGCCAGGAAAAAGATGGCCATTCTTCACATTCATCTTTTTCTAATAAAACACTGCAAAGTATATATTACAAAGGACAAAATAGCTTTCAATTTAAGGAACCCCTAGAGACATGCAAGGGGCATACAGCTCATTGTACCATATTCCACTAAAATTTTAAAAATAATATTAGAGTCCTCATTTTTATTGGGGAAAAAGTCATTTACATTAACACCATTTTACTACCTAACTCTGCCTACCTATCAAGAGAAAACAGAGCTAAAATTGCTTCCATTTTTTGAACATAATATATCACACCTATTCTTGATATTCCTTTTAGAACTGTGAGGTAGGTTATAATTTATAAAAATAAGACATTTTTGGAACCTATTTCATCAATAGTAAATTACTCAATCTCTTTCATATTATATAAAAATTCTACTCTATTAGTAGTCACTTGGGCAATTTAATTTCATAGAAAGTGACTTTGTATTAGCTATATTTTCTAATAGGTTTCATGTTTCTGCACTTGGTCACTTAAACATTCAAAAAGTTGCATCAACTGATGTTCACTGAACTTTAAAAAAGACAAGGTATCACATACATGCTTAGGAATCATGTTTAGTGAAAGATACTTATCACTAAATTCCAAGTTGAGCTTAAAGTTAGATAATGTAAATCTTTATTGTATTTACAATTACCGTGGCAAAGCACAAATGTGTTATCTGATGTGACCATACTCCTGGAGATAACCAGCCTAAATCAACCAAAGCTGTACTTGTTTCAGATCCACATAAATACTCAGAGAGAAGGCTAGACAAATGCATGTGTGGGCTCTAGGTCAGTGTGGCAAAGGAGGCCAAGTTCTTAAAAATAATTTATCTAACAACATCTTTCCATAAATGCCTAAGAAAGCACACATAGTCATAACCCTCCTGAGTACACAGGTAGTCTTACAAAACTGAAACAGTAAATTGGAGCAAGCTCATAATAAAACTAGGCAGCAGCCCTCTTGTGAATTCAGTATGCTAGGAACAAAAGAAGTTACAGAACCATACAGTTGAACTTCTAAATCTCCAAATAATGAAACAAAGACCCAGAAGAGTAAGTTGACTCACAAGGACACATATTTAGTTAGTAGTCACTATAAGAAGTCTTGAAATTTAACTCATGTTCTAATGTGCCTACCCAACTTTGTATTCAAATTTGACCTCTAGAATTGTAAAGAAAAAAAAAAAGATAAATAGAGCAAAGTGTTAAAGAAAGTTTAACCTAGGAAAAGATTCCTTGGAAGAAGGAAAAGTGGGGCATGGAAGAAGGGAGGGGAATAAAGCAAGAATAAGATTACTAGAGTAAAGGATGCTTTTGGGTACAAACTCTCCAATCGGAAACACCATACATAGTGAAAATCTGTAATTTTTTTCAGATTTCTCCACTTTGGTAACTGTTGCCAAATTGCTTACCCTTTGGTGCACGTCTTAAACTTGAAATGCAGCTCTCACAAATGAAAATATGAATAGTAATCAGCTATCTCCATATTAGAAATAAAGGAGAGAATAATAAGCAGAACAATGCCTGCTACATAATCGAATTCTCAATAAATGATACCTGTTATTTCTTACTAAAATGCATTTGATGACTAACAATGTAGAGATTTTTAAAATGTCCATATGAAGGCTAGTAAAATATTGAAAGAAAACATGAGGAAAACCTGAGGCACTGTTATAAGCTATATGAGACTGAGGAGACATAACAACTAAACTCATTATGGAAAAGTGGCTGATATTTGAATAAAGTCTTTGGTTAACAATAATGTATCCACATTAATTTTCTGGTGTTGATAATGGCTGTGTAGGTTTGTAAGATGTTAGAAAAAGCTGTGTGAGGGTGCAATGGACTGAATGTTTGTGTCCTCCCAAAATTCACATGTTGAAATCCTTATTCTAATGGGAAAATATTTGGGAGTAATTAGTTCATGAGGGTGGATTCCTCATAAATGAAGTTAGTACCCTTATAAGAGGAGACCAGAGAGCTCTCTAATCCTTTTTCCTTCATGGGAGGATACAGTGAGTAGCCGTTGTCAGTCGGCAACCCGGAAGAGGCCTCTTACCAGAACCTGACCATGCTGGCACCCTCATCTCAGACTTCTGGGCTCCAGAATGGAGAGAAACAAATTTCTGTTGTGTATAGGTCACCCAGTCTATGGTACTTTGTTATGGCAGCCTGAATTAATTAAGACAGAAGAATATACAGAAATTATCTATACTATTTTACAACTTCTCAACTAAAGTTAGTTCAAAATTTATTTTCTAAAATATAATAAAATAATAAATACATTGCTTTGGAAATGCATTGTTTTTATATAATAGAGGAAGCCAAAGCTAGATGTAGTATTATCTGTAAAAAATAGTTTAAATATTGATATTAATAACATATTTTATAACAATTTTGGTATAATAAGACAAACGGATACTTTTGATTCCACAGTGAAAGTATAAGATATTAGTGAAGAATAATTTATCCATAAGGACATAGTATAAAAAAGAATTTAAAGCTGTGCCAAAAAAGAAATTGAGATGTTGATTCAGAAAGACTGGGAAAGTGTGTTAAGACAGGAGTTTATTATGTGTATTAACCAAAAATGATAATCTAAAGTTTTTTATTAAAATGTTACAGAAGTTTAAATAAATCAATAAAAATATGTAAGATTTTACAAGATTCCTGAAAAGTCACCAGGGATGATCACTGTAAGAGGAACTTCAGTAAAAACCAAAATGAGTTTTCAGATGATGAAAAAATAATGATAAATGGATCTTAATTGTTTCTTATATTAGAACCAAAAGAATCACTCTTTAATAACTCTTAGATCTTTTTAATTAGTTTAATTACTGTTTTTAAAGTAATGACATCTAAATTAAAGTACTCATTCATCCATTTAATGAATGTTTGCTGCATAGCTAATATGAGACATGAAGTGTTCTAGACCCTAAGGATCTACCACTGAGCAAAGGAAACAAAATATCAGACCTACTGAAGCTTACATTCTTACAGCAAGGCAACAACCAAGTGAGACATACCCAGAATAAGCACAAAAGATAAAAAGCCAGGAAAGGGAATAAAGAGTTGGGTTGGGTATGGTGGTGGTAAGCAATTTTATTGGGCTGGCCAGAAGGGCTGATTGAGGGGGGCTGTGTGCAGGCAAAGACATCTAGGACTTATAAAAGTGGCACGGGGGCATCTCATGGAAGAACATCCCAAGCACAGAAACATGCGCCAAAGCTCTGAGATGGGACAATGCCTAGGGTGTTCAGGGGACAACAAAGAGGATATTGGAGAAGAGCTACAGGGCTAGTGTAGGTTAAATAGCAGAAAAACAACTTAAATAGCTTTTCCCCTCTTACGAACTTAAAAGTCATTATGTGGAACACCTATAGGGTGATTATACCTAAAATTCTCATGAACAATAGTAAGGTGGTCCCTTACTCTGATTTGTACTTATTTTCCAGGGCTTATTTATTGGTACTGGGAAAGGCAGTCCCCCATGGGCCTTGAATGTCCCTGCGCATTCTTGCCGAATTTGCCATATTGCAAGGCTTATTTCTCATTTGATACTAAACAATTTCTCTTGCTATTCACATAGGCAGCTAAGCGAGTCAAGGGGACCACAGAGTGACTGCTGTGTAACTGCTTGCTCCACAGGGGAGAGAAACTAGAGATCTTGCTGTTTGTGCAGTGCCAGCTGCTTTCTCAGAAAGTGCTGATCTCTAGGCCCTGGGATTCCAGCTGTGGCACAACTCCCTGCCTGCTTACCATTCATCCAGGCCCATCATGTCGCTCCCTGAGACTTGCAGGCAGGGGACCCAGTGCAACTATGCTGATATTCGTGTGGTGAGCAATAAACTGTCCTAAGTCTCATCGTGTCATTTTCTACTTTCGGCACCTATGCAGTAGTGGTGGCAGGTTTATCCCCACCATTCTTCATGGCAGGGCTTCTCAGCTTTGGCATTACTAATGTTTGGGAACTGAAAATTCTATGTTGTGGAGAACCGTCCTGTGCATTGCACAATGTTTAGCAGCACGTGCCTCTATCTATTAGATTCTAGTAGCAATGCCCTGTCTAGTTGAACCAAAAATAATTCCAGATAATAGCAAATGTCCCATGGAAGACAAAATTACCCGTGTTCTATGAGGTTGGAGTTCTACTTTAAAAATGAGTGATATTTCTCAGGCTCCGTGGTTCATTTTGATTCTTCTAAATGAGTTTTCTTATCTTGAAATGAAAAGTTACTTGCAATATTTTTTGACAAAATTGCATAAGAATATTAAATTATGTTTTTGTGGCTTGTACAGTAGTAATACAAACTACTTTTCTTCAAATATGCAGTCTCAGAATGGGTTTGGTTTCATTAAAATTCCACATTTATAAAATATTTTGAAAAGAAAAATGTTAAACATGTCATGGATAGTTACAGTGACAAACGTTTTGAAAATATTTGTCTCGGAATGATATACTTTTCATATATATCTCCATATCCTTGTTATCTTGAAAAAGGATACTTTTTGTTTTCTACCTGAAATAATAGCAAGTTAAACCTTGCAATATGAAATTCCTCTATTTAAGTTGCAAATAACTTCATAGCTAAAATATCAAGGTAATTTGTTGTAGCTGAAAACATGTACATTCTTCTATGATTAACAATAAAGATTTCTGAAAGCTCATTTTCATAAGAAAAGTAAAAGTGCCAGTGCAGGGGATAGGAATGCACTGCTAACCTGTGCAGGCAGGTTGGTATGAACCAAAGAAAGAAACGGATGTGTATTAAAATATTTCATACGGTCATCAGACCCTCACCATGCATTAAATGTCCTAATATCCTTACAATATATTTCTTCAAGTTATCTAAATATTGCATGCTGGATGCATCTTTTGATAAGAACTCTGATTCTTTTAATTGCACATGAATAGTAAAAAGAAAATAAAAGTTAATGAATAAAAAGTAAAGAGAATGGTTAGGTGTTCGATTAAGGGAGATCTGAGGTAGTCATCATCCATTATTTTGAGGGAGGATAAAAGTATTAGGATACATGATACTGTTTTTCTTAGTCTATGACTGAGTCTAAAATAAACCTGGTCTGGGATAAAAATGTACCATCTGCCAGTTTGATATCATAAATCTAGGAAATAAATGTAACAATAAAATATCTTGAATAGAAGAGTTTAGAGTTATTTTCCCCTATTTTTAGATACATATACAAACCTGTGTTTTCCAGATACTTAACAATGCTATTGTTTGCCTTGTTCACTAGTGTATCCTTAAAACTTGGAATTTTTCCTTTATATTACATGATCTCAATAAATACTAATTGCATAAATTTATACATACATGAATTACTCACCATCGCTTCAGGCATAATTCCAACTCTCCTTCTAATGATATACAAGAACTGCTATTATTATTTATCAATAATCTCCTTCATAGGTCCTATGGTCCAGGCTCCTGCACTATCATGCATATAATACTTTTATGGCTAATTGATGAGCTATACTAGATAGAAAATAACATGGACTTTTGTGTCAGAGAGAAAGTACCTTCTTTACCTTCTAGCTGACTCTGATTTTTGTCTTCATAAAATTTTTATAAGACTTTCCTTTATTTAGTTTTTGTGATGTAAATGGAAATAATGTATACAAGGCACCTAGGAATACAGGATTTAAAAAAGATAAGCAATGTTAGCTCACTTCCCTACACCCATATGTATTTTTTTATTTCCCATTGTTGTGTCAGTTTTTCTTTCTATTCCCGTTCTTTTTCTGCATTTTGCCATTTTCAAATTCTTCACTTCCTACAAGGCCAAGATAGTATTTTATCTGCTACACAAATATCTTCTCGTATTCTCCTGGTGAAATTAATCTGTCCTTTAATCTTCATTGGTACTGTATCTACATCTTGTTCCCTACACCACACTGCCCTGTGAAGTTTACTCAAGTGTGGGCATGCCAACTTCTCCATTTGCATGAACAGAATAGGAGGGCAGGATAGGACTGCAATTCATGCTTGTAACCCTAGGCAGAGGCCAACAATATAGACTTGGCAAATATCTATACAATGAAAATAAATGAATACATCAATGTAAGCACTATAAATTTGGTTGAATGAAAGAATTAACAGGGAATTGAGGATGGTGTTTCCTAGAAGGCTAGCTTGATCAGGTCAGAATATCAGCGAAAAAGACTTTTCTATTGTTTCAATATGATTGTATCATTCAAATATTTCCACAGGGTGCCGAATATCTAGAAGATAAATTAGATCTTTACTTTCTAGATCTTTAAATATATTAAGGTATTTGATACTACAGAAAACAATATCCATAGTTTATATCTTAATATTGTTTATTATAGATCTCACCTACATGGGTCTGGGAGAAAAATCAGACATATGATCACACCTGGATTTTCACAGAGAGATCTATTACTTAATGAGGCTAAAGATATATCACACCCCACTGTTTGACATATGCCATCGCTACTTTCAGAAGCATCAGAAGCAAAATTTGGAGAAATTTTTCACCTAAATAAACATCTTACATGATAAAAATGTTACTACTTGAAAAGTACTATGCAATTGTAAAAAGGTCAATGAGAATAAAATGATTTCCTTCTTTACCATCCTAATGTAGCATGTGTTAGGGAATGTGGAATATCAGTAATGTAAACAGCGATAGGTAAATTATACCCAATAAAGAATAACTCATATTCTACTACAAGGCCGCAACTTCTAATTCAAAAAGTAAGGGGAAAAAAAGCCCTGAGATTATACATATTAGTGTTACAGGAAATAATTATTCCAGTAACATTCTTAGAAGTTATTTAAGAAAAAAAAATTTGTCTTTCCATAACTAAGTGTTGTCCATAGTTGGAAACAAGGTATTTGTTATATACATCTTTTTAGATCACAGATTAGGTTTTTAAAAAGAATCTGTAGTATTTTAATAGTCATCTTTTATCTCATCTGAATTACAGTCCTAAGGATTCCTATAAAAAAGTGAAATACCTACTAGAAAAGCTGCTGCTTCTCCATGTATTTAAATGCTCAAATTAATCTGTACCTCACAGTTGTCCCAGAATGTGATTACCGTGGAACTTACTTATTTTAGAAATGATGGTCTAACATATTAAATAGTGGGGGAATCACAGTAATATAAATTAGAAGTTAGCGATATCAGTTACAACTCTGTTGCCAACTATCTACTGGACTTTGGGCATATGATATATCCTGTCTGGAAGAATTTTGCTTCCTACGTGAAATTTTACATATATATATATATATGTATGGCATGTGTAGAGAGAACAAGAGAGAGAAAGACATTTATTATGTACCTAGTGCTTTACAAACGTGATGTTTCTTAATCTTCAGAGCAACTAAGAACAATTATTGTCCCCATCTCACAGAAGTAGAAACCAAACTTCAGAGTAGTTACATAATCCACTCCAGGTTACACAGTTCATAATCCACAAAGAAGAATTCAAATGCAGATATCTCACTCTCACGCCTCCCATTAAATTTCTGCTCTATGCTACATGGCTTTTAAGAACACTTCTATTTCCACATTTCTATAATCAACTCTTTTGTGATTATCCTCACCCTTCACTGGTTTATGTGCAGGATGGCTAAAGAAGTTATTACAGCATATTGGAAAGTGTGTGGCACTTGAGAGTCTGAGATTAGACAAACAAGTTCAAACTCTAGCATAGCAAGTAGCCAATTGAGTTATAAGAGAATGTTTCTTAATTCCCATAAGCTCTAAGTCCCTAACTTGAGCAAAAAACACAAATCTCCTACATTCAAGAGTTAACCTGATGATTCAGGATAATTTGTATGAAACATCTGGTACATACTAGAAGCTTCATAAATGCTACTGTTGTTATGCAGCAACAGATATTTTGTCAATCAGATACGATTTACATTGGCTTAAAATATAATTTTATGTGCTGAGACCATTAGACCATGGAATGTGTAAAAATAATCATTATCTTCCTGAAGGAGCTATGTATAATGGCATATATACATATAATACACACACACACACACACACACACACACACACACACACAAAACGAGGTAATAAAAAAGCATAAATGCTTCAAATATCAGAATTGAAGAGTATTACTTAGTTATCTCAGATGGATATTCTATTAATTCTCTTATCTTTAAACTTGTCAATTCAATACTTTAAAATGAAACAAGAAGGCTAATTATGAGATAAAATTTGACATTTCTCTTTTGCTTCATCTGAATTTTATAATCCTCTGGGTAGTCTCAAATCAAAATGCTATACAGGACTTGCCAAAATAATTATGCATGTGTAGATTACAAAAAAAAATAGTTCTGAAGCTATGTTTTAATAGCTGGTTATAGAGTGCAAAGTGAGTAGATGGATGTTTGTGGAGACAGAAGAGACAACTTACAGCACACTAGCCCGAAATAAGACATAATTTTATTCAGAGGGGAAAAAAACACACTTAAAGTAAATATAAAAGGAAGAGATTCAAGTGTATAAGGATTTTGAGGAAAGGGCTTAGTGGGCAAAAGACAAACTAAGATAAAACAACGCCCATTTAAGACGTAAGATGAAAATATAGAGTTGTTTATTTTTTTAAGCAATCATCCAAGTTTGAAGTAACCAACTTACAACTTATATTAATGTGACAAAAAAAATAGTTGTCCCCCAAAAATGTATTTATACATTTACCTATAACTGCATTTCTTTACTTTGTTATTTTCTTTGTAGTTCTCACTCAAGCTATGAATGTACATCATGTTGTACAAATTCTAAAAGGTCAGATATGAGTGCAATCATTCATATGACCCTCCAGAGAAATAATCACTATGAACAATTTATTGAACCTTCCAAAAACTTCTGGATTTACTTACATAAGTAGGATTATCCTGCAAAATATATTTTAATTCACTTTGTCTATGTACGGGTTTTGTTGATGTAGGTATATATAGCTCTACCTCAAGCATTTTGATGGCTACTTAGTACTATTGCTAGCATAAGAGCATTATGCCTCTGTTGATGAACTTTATATTGTTTCCAATTTATAATTACAAATAATGTTTCTTTTTGGACATGCATATACTTCTATAGAATAGGTAACTGTGGAATTGTTGGTTTGATGCTTATGTATCATTTCAATTGATAACTAGTACTAAATAATGCTTCAAAACCAATATAACAACTTACATTTTCCCTAGTAGCATGGGAAAAATGTTTTTATGTTCTAATATTACATATTATCAATCTTGTATTCTTAAATCTGATGAATTTGGTGAAAATTATTCTGTTTATATACATTTTTGTGATTAGGATGATGTTGAGTTCCTCTTCATATGTCTATTCAGAAAATTTCTATTTCTTCTTCTGTGAACTGCCTTAATAAGTCCTTTTTAATATTTTCTGGCATTGTCTTTATTTCATAATCATTATTTTGTGTTATGTAAGTTGTGAACATTTTTGCCTAGTTTATCTTCTGTGTTTTCACTTGCTCGTAATGCCTTTTCTCATAGAAATGTGTTTTCTAAAATTGTAATGCAGATATACCTACATGTATATGTGTATGCATATGTAGGCATGTGTGTGTATGTCTTTCAATAGGTTTTGCATTGTGTTGCTTAGAAGATGTTCCACATACCAATATCATAAAAAAATTCATATTTCCACATACGCACACAGGCATGCACATCCCCTATATGGGTGCCATGACAAAAAATGCATCACAGCGAGGGACCTGGCAGCAGCAGGGGATGGGGCTACTGGAGAAAGCGCTGAGGAAAACTTCCCAGGGAGGTAACACTTGAAGTGAGCCTTGAAGGGAATGATTGAGCCCAAGGGGGAGGCATGCACAGGACAGAAAACAGCACATTGTAAAGGCCCTGAGGTGGCAACAGGGTTGGCATGCTGGGGTAACCGCGAGAAAAGAGTATGCATGAATATTGGTGGAAGGGAGGGAGATAGGGGACTAGGAGGAGAGGGCAAGCGAGGGGAGGAACAGTCAGAGAAGCAGTCAGATGCCAGATCATGCTCAGCCTTCTAAGACATGGTGAGCACTAAGAACTTATTTTGAGTGACAGGAAGTCACTGGAAGGTTGTTAGTACATTAACAAGACTATATTTAAAACTTAAAAAAACACTCAGCCTGTTGTGCTGAGAATAAGCGACAGCAGAGTATATTAGTCGTCCATTGCTGTGTAACAAATTAAAGGACTGGGTAAAGGAAAACACAGTGTACAAGGGGCATGGTTTCAAAGGCAGAAATTCTCCAGTGCCATGCCTCCATCTATGTCATCATCCAGCAAGGTAAAGTTCTCTGTCTCACTTTCCTTTATGCAGGCTAGGCAGAAATTCCAGGTGTGCTTCTTTGTTCAAAAAGCCTATGAATAGCTCTGGGAGGAATGGCCTCTGTTGGGGACCTAGCAGCCAATCCAGTACAGAGGTCCCTCCCAAGGAGTTTATCCTCCTAGGATAGTTTAGGATTCCCTGTGGCTCCTCCCTCCACTGATGCTGACCAGGTCTCCTCAGTTTCTATAACTCAAGAGGAGTTAGGGAAGGCCAAGGCAATTCAAGCTACTAGGATACCACTATTCTGCCCCTTACAGGCAGTTGGAGGAGAATTTGGTCCAACTAAGGTACATACCCACTTTTTATTTTCTGACTTAAAACAAATCAAAATGGACTTAGGAAGATTTTCAGATGACCAGGACAAGTACACAGATGTTCTGCAGGACCTCGGTCTGTCCTTCGAATTAGATTGGAAAGATATCATGTTATTGCTCAGTCAGACCCTAACTAGCAATAAGAGAGAGGCTGCTCTAGTGGCAGCTCAAGAGTTTGGGGACACCACATACCTTAGTCAAGCACATGACCAAATAACACCAGAGGAAAAGAATAGATTCCCTATAGGTAGCTGAGGAGTCCCTAGCATGGGCCTTCACTGGGATCCTGACTGAGAACAGGTGGACTGGAGTCATAGGCACCTATTAACCTGTGTACTTGAAGAATTAAGGTGAACTAGGAAAAAGCCCATGAACTATGCAAAATGTAATCCACCGTAACTCAGGGAAAGAAAGCAAACTCAACAGCGTTCCTTGAGCAGTTACAGGAGGCCTTAACAAAGTATACTCCCCTGTCACCAGATTCCATCGAGGGTCAGTTAATATTAAAAGACAAATTTATTATGCAATCAGCAGCAGACATTAGGAGGAAGCTCCAGAAGCTGGCCTTGGGGGCAGAACAGAGCCTAGAATCATTACTAAATCCAGCAACCTTGGTATTCTATAATAGGGACCAGGAGGATCAGGCTGAAAGGAACAGGAGGGACCAGAGAAAAGCTGCAGCCCTAGTCATGGCCTTCAGGCAAGCAGACTCAAGGCGCTCAGAAGAGAGAAAGGCTTGGGTTAGCTGCCAGGCTGGCAGAGCTTGCTACTACGGTGGCCTAATGGGATACTTTAAGAGAGATTTTCCCCAGAGGAATAGACCACCTCCTTGTGTTTGCCCACTGTGCCAAGGGGATCACTGGAAGGCACACTGTCCCAGGGGACAAAGGTTCCCAGGGACTGAGGTAGCTAACTAGATGACCAACAGCAGGGATGAGGGTGCCCAGGGCAAGCACCAGCACAAGCCATCACCCTCACCGAGTCCTGGGAAAAGCTAACCACAGAGGGCCAGAAGGTCAATTTCCTCCTGGACGCTGGCATGGCCTTCTCAGTTTTACTTTCCTGTCCTGGACAGCTGTCCTCCAAGTCTGTAACTGTCTGAGGAGTCCTAGGACAAGCAGCCTCCCGATATTTCTCCCAGCCCCTAAGCTGTAACTGGGGAGATATGCTCTTCTCCCATGCCTTCTCATCATGCCAGAAAGTCCCACTCCCTTACTAGGGCAGGACCTGTTAGCCAGAGCAGGAGCCATTATCTATATGAACATCATCAGGGAGGAAATCCCTCTCTGCTGCCCATTATTTAAAGGAGGGATTAATCCTGAGGTTTGGGCAACAGATGGACAATTTGGATGAGTGAAGAATGCTTGCCCAATTTGAATAAGGCTAAAGGATCCCACCTCTTTTCCTCACCAAAGACAGTACCCATAAGACTGGAAGCCAAAAAGTGGCTACAGGATATTGTAAAGAACTTAAAAGCCCAGGGTCTAGTGAAGTCCTGTAACAGCCATTGCAATATTCCAACTTTAAGAGTGCAAAACCTAACGGACAATGGAGGCTGGAGCAAGATCTCAGGCTTATTGATGAAGCTGTCATCCCTTTATACCCAGCTGTACCCAACCCATACACTTTACTCTCTCAAATACCAGGAGAGACAAAATGGACCTTAAGGATGCCGTTTTCTGTGTTCTATTATATGCTGACTCCTAGTTTCTGTTTGCCTTTGAAGACCCTTTAGACCAGAATTCTCAGCTCACCTGGACAATGTTACCCCAGGGCTTTCGAGATAGCCCTCACTTGTTCAGCCAGGCTCTAGCTCAGAACCTTAGTCATTTTTCACATCCAGGTACCCTGGCTCTTCAATATATGGATGATTTATTTTTAACTGAGAACTCAGAAACCTAGGGTCAGCATGCCATACAGGACCTCCTAAACTTTCTTGGATAAAAGGTTTCAAAACCAAAAGCCCAACTTTATAGGCAAGAGGTAAAACACCTAGGACTTGTCTTATCTAAGGGCACTCAGGCCCTTGATGGAGAACGTCTCCAACCCACACTGGCCTTCTCCCATCCAAAGACCTTAGAACAGTTGTGGGGATTCTTAGGAATAACTGGTTTCTGACGATTGACAGATGCGGGGAAATAGCCAAACCTCTATACATGCTGATTAAGGAAACCCAAAAGGCTAACACCCATCTAATACAATGGGACCCTATAGCTGAGGCAGGCTTTCAGACCCTGAAGCAGGCACCACTGCAGGCTCCAGCTCTAAGCTTTCCTACAGGGAATGATTTCTCCTGATATGTTATGGAAAAGTCAGGAGTGGTCCTGGGGTTTCTCTCCCAGACATGAGGAAACACACCACAACTGGTAGCATACCTAAGTAAGGAAATTGATGCAGTAGCAAAAGGCTGGCCACACTGCTTGTGAGTCATAGCCACGGTGGCTATACTGGTTTCAGAACCTGTTAAAATAGTGCAGGGGAATGACCTAACTATATGAACTTCACATGACGTAGCTGGAATTCTGGCCTCTAAAGGAGGCTTATGACTTTCCGACAACCGCTTACTCAAATATAAGGCCTTAGTGTTCGAAGGGCCCGTACTTTAGTTGCTTACTTGTGTAGCCCTCAATCCAGCTACTTTTCTTCCTGAGGAAGGGGCAGACAAAGAACATGACTGTCAGCAGATTATAGGCCAAAACTATGTCGCTCAAGAGGATCTCTTAGAAACTCCTCTAGCCAATCCTGATCTTAAGGTATACACTGATGGAAGTTCATTTATGGAAAATGGAGTTCAAAAGGCAGGATATGCAGTTGTCAGTGATCAAACAGTGCTTGAAAGTAATTCCCTCCCTTCTGGAACATGCCCAGCTGGCAGAACTAGTAGCCCTCACTCGAGCTCCAAAAGTAGGAAAAGGAAAGACAATAAACATATACACAGATTCCAAATATGCTCACCTGGTTCTGCATGCTCATGCTGCCATATGGAAGGAAAGAGAGTTCCTAACCTCAGTAGGAACTCCCATTAAATAACATAAGGAAATTTCAGATTTATTACAAGCTGTCCAAGAACCCAAAGAGGCAGCACTCTTACACCACCTAGGTGACCAGAAAGTAACTCCTCATAAATCCAACTTACATCCTGGCATTAACAGGACTATCACTCTTAACTTTACTATCTGCGACTGGACTCTAAGCGATTGCCCCTATGGATTGGCCTAATAGCTCTCCTCCTCTCCTTCCTAGTACTCCCCCATGACAATTTACACCAACTCTCAAGTGCAGGGTCTTCTCTTGCCAAGGCCACGCCGTACGCAAACCTCAATTATTCCTTTCATGGGTGGGGTATGGGGCCAGAATAATAGGAGGACTTGGTACTGGCATTGGGAGAGTTACTACCTCTACTCAGTTTTACTATAAGCTATCTCAGGAGTTAAATAATAACATGGAAAAGGCTGCTAATTTACTCTGCAGAAGCAGCTTAACTCTTTAGCTACCGTAGCTCTTCAAAATAAAAGGGCCCTGAATCTGCTAACAGCAGAGAAAGAAGGAAACTGCCTTTTTCTAGAAAAAGAATCCTGCTACTTTACAAGCCAAGCAGCTATTGTCTCAAACAAAGTTAAACAACTCAGGGACCGAATCAAACACAGGGCTAAAGACCTTCAAGAAGCAGGATCCTGGAGCTTGTTTAACAACTGGCTCTCCTGGTTCTACCCTCTCCTAGGCCTGTTTATAATCCTTCTATTATTGCTGGCCTCTCATCTTTAACCTTCTTGTCAAATTTGTTTCTTCTAGATGGTCATGCAAATGGAACCCCAGATGTCCTTGACTCATAAGTTCTATTGTGAACCTCTGGATCAACCTGCACCCGTGGAAGACTCTCCTCTGGAAGAAACCTCAACTGCATGGGCCCCTTCTATGCCCCAATTCAGCAGGAAGTAGCTAAAGATCAATCTATGCACATGTCCCAACAGCAATTGGACTTGCCTGTTCAGAGGGGGGACTAAGGGACTGTGTTAAGGAAAACTGAGTCCACAGGGGTGTGGTTTCAAAGGCAGGAATTTTCCAGCACCAGGCTTCCATCCAGGTCTCCATGCAGGAACGTAAAGTTCTTTGTCTGACTTTCCCTCACTTGGGCTAGGTAGAAATTCCAGGTGTGCTTCCTTCTTCAAAAAGCCTGAGAAAAGCTCCAGGAGGAAGGGCCTCTGTTGCAGACCTAACAGCCAATCCAGTATCAGAGTCAAAGATTAATACTCCAGCGGAAGTTTGAAAGAACTCCTATCATTGGACAAGAACATGAATGGCAGGGAATAACTCCAAGGTTAAAAACCTACTGCTCCTTACCTATAAGGATTCCTCCCTCAGATCTCCACCAACGGCAGTGTGAGAGCTTTCTCTCTCCTTCTCTCTTTTCGCTCTCTGCATAATAAATCACTCTGCTAAACTCTTTGGGTCTGTGATATTTATTTGAATGGTAAGCTCACTGTGCCTCCAGGACCCCTTCCCCATTCCTGGGGTAAGAGAGGTCAAGGACCTGGGTACATCAGGGAAAATATCAGATTGGGGAAACTGAAAGTGTCTTAGGGACACCTCTGCTCCCTTTCCACTGGTTACAAAATTACTCCCAAATTTAGTGCTTAACGTGAGAGTAAACATCTGCTATGGACTGAATGTTTCTGTCCCTCCAAAAATCATATGTTGAAGCCCTAATTAGCTCCTGATGGTCTGGTATTAGGAGGTGAAGCCTTTGGGAAGTAATTAGGGTTAGATGAGGCCATAAGAACAGAACTACCATGATGAATTAGTGTCCTTAGAAGAGGAAAAGGCCGGAACTCTTTCTTTCTATCCGGTGAGGACACTGCGAGAAGGTGGCTGTCTGCAAACCAGAAAGAGAGCCCTCACCTGACACTGAATCTGCTGGCACCCCCTACCTCTAGAACTGTGAACAATAAATGTTTTCATTGAACCCAAATAAAATCTCCACATTTCGAATTTGTGTATGTGTGTGTTCTTTAAGCTTCATTTTTGTATGATTTTTGAGATAAGACTTTAACTTCTTCCCAAGGGAACAGAGAGTTATTTCAATTTTGTTCTTTGCATGTGCTTCTAGGGGTGTAATTAAAGTAGCTGGGATGGATTGAACTGGGCTCATTATTTTAAGTGTAGTTAATTATTAACTTGCTTTAAAGAGTGCCTTAAGTCCTTTAAAAAAAATCCATTTTAGTTTTTATTAGGACCATGGTGTTTCTCTTTCTTGACTCTTATATTTCAAGTTTATACCTGTGGCATTTTAAGCTATGGTTTCTGGTGATCTTGTCAGTCAGTCTGGTTCAATCTGTTCTCTAATTAGAAAATTCTCATTATTTCTGATCAATGATTGTGTATATTTCAATTTCCCAGGACTGTTATACATTTATTTTGTTAAAAATATATTTTCAGTATTTTTATAAAGAGCAAAGTGAAGTTGAATTATTTGCTTAGCCTTATATTTAGTCCTTTGTCTCATTTATTATTTGCAGATGCATCCAATAAGAAAACTCTTTGAGAACAACCACCTGATATTTTCAGATAAATACTTTGCCTTCCGTCTGACAGATATTTTGCAACTATATGATATTTTTGTAGGTAAATGAATAAAATTTTTACAATAAATAAGGTTCAGATTTTTAGATAACTTTTAATCATATCATCCTGCACCATGTCTTTAAACAAAATGTTTTGTTTCTGATAATGTAACATACAAATTAATTTTTCTTTTTGTAAAATGAAAACTCTCACTGCTACATTCATTTTTTGTAAAAAAAATTATACAAAATGAGCTTATTGAAAGAAGAAAACACTTAAATCTTTTTGCATCAAGTAAAATGTCTTTATGTGTAAATTGTAGATGTTTAAAGCATCACAAGGGATTCACATATATTCATGGAAGTGCTCAACTATTTTTTAATTGATTCTAATGCTAAGGAAAAGAGGAAGAAAGCAGTTTTAAAACTATTTCCATTTTGCTCCTCAAATTCCTATTTGCATTAATGAATTATAAACATTCAGAGCTCAGCTTTGCTTAAGACGCAGAAAGCCACAAAAGAATAACAATAAGAGAAAACCCAATAATCTACAAGATCACAACTTTATTTGAATCCAAACAAAAGCTGAGGCTTCAAGACAGCAAAATACATTGAAATGCAAAGAGCGACAGGCCCTTTCCAGGAAAAACAGAACACCTGAAGTATTATTCCTTTGCCATAGCATGGGAGGAAGAAGCAAACACCATAATAGCAGATTTCTTTCTTTTTTTTTTTTTAGAAAAAGCTATAATAGTAAAATATTCTTAAAACTGAGTGTGGTTTTATGTGAGAGTTTAGAATCCCTGGGAATACCCCACACAAAGAATTTATTTCACTGATTTTACAACAGAAAGATGGAAAGCAGAACAGAAACCTGAGACAGACCCCCGAGTGTCTCACAAACATGAAACCTCACCCAATCCTGACTCTTTTCTCATACAAAGGAAAATCGTTAAACCACTTGGGAAGAGGAAGGACACCTTCCACCTCCCTGAAGCAAGACAACGGTCCTATGAAGGAGGTATAAATAAACAATATATCTCTAGAAAAGTAGCAGGGAACCCTCTCTCCACCAAAGGCAAAGTAAGCTGCAAAGGCAAGCTGTCAATGAACAAGAAGTAAAAGGCAAAGCCGTGTGCTCCTGAGGGAGGGGTAAGAAATCCCCCTGGTCCCACTACAACCTTGTTACTCATAGCAAGCAACGCTAATGTATTGCTTCAAAATGGCAACGAAATTCTGTTGCCAATGGTCCCAGACAGAGGTACAGCAACATTCAGGAAAGAATAGGAGCAAAAGCTGTCTGACCCTAGAAGAGGGCACAAAAATTGCTTGGACACAGAATTCTGTATTGATAAAAAAACAAAACAAAACAAAACAAAACAAAAAAAAAACTGACAATTGCTACCCTGGGGATGGGGCAAAAGATGATCTCCTGCCCAAAACTTCCCCCAGATATAAGGCAGAGTTTCACTGGCAGGGGAGAAGGGCCCACCTTCAAAGCCCAGGCACACAGGACCTAAGACCAAGATTGGAACAAAAGAACAGAGAACCTTTTTTGTACCCACCATGAATCTTCCACTTAGTAACAGGTCACAGCACTCTACCATTGAGAGAAGGATAAGACTGTAGAGAGAGACCTTTCAGTGAGGCAGACATGCAGGAAATATTGAAAACTGAGGGATGAACAGACATATTCCAGGTCCCACCCTAAACACAAGGTAGCATCTGCCCACCAAGGGAGGGATCTGAAAGCTTTGGTTTTGTAAAGGTAACTGTAACAAAAATAAAACCCAAACCTAGCCTAATTATTTGATTGATCAAATCCTTCACACTAATAAACTGACAATAAATTTGCTTTTCTTCAGACATAAATTTCAGTTACGTGAACCTCTAAAAGAGGAAGGAGAGGATGGAGGGATACTTTTCACCTCAACTCCAGTGAGGGAGTTTCTGTGATGCCTCAAAGAGGACTTTGAACTGAGCTCTCTACAGTTGATTTTTTGTTTCCATGCATGAAACTCACATCTCACAATGTCTTACCTCTGGCTCACAATTGAGAAAGATAAATACATTCTATAGGAGAGTAGGCAGGATAGTGTTGGCTGATTTGTACTATATCTGCACTTCCAGAGCTTATTGGGGCAAAAGGCTCACAGTAATTTTGTGGACCAAAGGTGGACCACACAGGATAGAATTCTGGCATACAGATATCTTTGATATAGCACAACAAGGTTGTCCAGCTGCATACAGGGACACAAACATAAGAGAATGGACATTCAGGAATGTAAAGTCACAAGCAAAAGCTTCACGGCCTTTGACCAAAGGCAATGAAATTAGAGTGATCCAGCAGAAGACTTCCAAAAACATTGGCAAGCACGCACGCGCGCGTGCACACACACACACACACACATACACACCTCAAGAGAGTCCATTTTAAAAGATCTACCAGGTTCACTAAGAGGCTAATGTACAATGGGACTAGTTCAAATTAGATTATTTTTATCTCCTTACCTCTTTTTACCACTCCTACCTCTTCCAATCAATGTTGAGAGATGAGAGGGCATCAGAAGCTAACTAGTAGGGACATACAGATATGCAGCGCAGAAAAGTGAAAAATAAAAATAATTTTAAAAAATAATCTAGCAAGCTGGGAGGGGTAGGAAAATAAATGCAGGGCAGAGAAACAGAGAATGCAACAAATATGCCCCCCTGTCCTTCTCCAGGCCTCTAGCTGGAGGCAGCACAAGTGGGAAACTAGTAAGATTTGACGCTACAAATTTAAAATTCTCATTTGTATGTCTATATGGTAGACTATGCATTCTAATTACCAAATTGAGATTGCATTTCTGACTTAAAATGATTGACATTTCTATTACATAATGTAAACAGAAAGGATTGGGATTTGACCAAGTTTTGATCTGTAGTAGGAAAGATTACTGAGGAAATTTTAAAGGTCAGTGGGAGACAAAAAATAAAGTTATGCTGTAGACATTTCAGAGTCACATTTTCCAACATACTGGTTATACAATGACTGTTACCACTGCCTAAAATATTCTCATGATTGCTAGTGTCATGGGAATCTTCTCAGCATGTACTGTGGATATTGTCCAGTCTCACAGTTTCCGGTAGTGTGTTTCCTACTTTGGTATCCCCAAAGTAAAGTCAGTCTAGATTGATTATATTGTATTAAGAAATTTGTATTAATTAACCTAAGCAATAGTATAATTATAGTTAATGTTCATAATAGTATTCCTAGTAAATGAAGAATATCTAAGTGACTTCTGAAGCAGCAACTAAGAACTCCATAATGCTAAGTATCATAAAGTTAAGTGGGTTGAAGGTATTTCTTTTATTTTAATCCAAGCTGAAGACTGGTAATTTATTTAAGTGTGTAAAAAATTACCTATTAGAATATTTATTAATGTAACAATTATATATATAATAATACAATAGTCCTCACTTAACCATGGTTCCACCTTCCATGGTTTTAGTTACACTTTGTCAGCCATAGTCTGAAAATACTAAATGGAAAAATTCCAGAAGTAAACAACTCGTGAGTTTTAAATTGCCTGCTATTCTGAGTAACATTTTGAAACCTTGCACTGTCATCCCACTCAGTCCTGCTTAGCACAGGAATCATGCCTTTATCCTGTATGTCTACACTCTATGTTACCTACGTGTTAATTCACTTACTGGCCACCCAGGTTGTAAGATGGACAGACCACAAGAAGAGTGAGTACAATAGAGTAAGATACTTGGAGAGACAGAGTGAGACTACATGCAAATAACATTTATTACAGCATGCTGTTATCATTTTCTATTTTATTATCATTATCGTTGTGAGTCTCTTACTGTGCCCATTTATGACTTAAGCTTTATTGTAGATATGTGTGCATATGCTAAAACATGGTATATATAGAGTTCAACACTATCTATGGTTTCAGGTATCCACTGAGGGTTTTTGAACTTACCTACCTCCAATAAAAGGGACTACTGTAGCTCTGTTGGACTTTAGAGATTACCATGCTTTCTCACCTTCTCTCTTTTGACCTTGCAAGTAATATAACATTTATAAGATAATAGATTTCTTTACAAAAGTTTCTAGATCTCTTTTGAGCTCACATCTATAGTGCATATGGGTATATTTTGTGTTTGTCAATACTTATGCATATGTACATATGCTTATTTTGGGTTGAAATAAAGGAAGGGATGTCTTCTTCTCCATGTTTACTAGAGCCCTCTAGCCACCATAGTCAATTCCATCTTTCATCCCTTGATAGCTTTTATAACCCAGATTTTAATCTTCTCTTACACATGTCTACTTTTCTGACAAAACTACATATATTGGTTCTAATTATTTTTCAAAGATCTCTAGTTCTTGAGAAATAAAAAATATGATAAATATGTATTTACAAACTAAATGTAAAATAAACACTGTTTTCAATAATCAAATAAATCTCAAGCAAATTACATGAAGACATCTTATAGTCACTAGAGTCAGTATGTGCAAGCAGTCTACATTCTTGTTACTCAGTGTGATAACAATATTCATTGATCTCAACAGTTGCAAATGCTGACAAATCTCTCCTTTAAAGTTTTAATTAGAATATATTGCATGACTGACAAATGTATTCATTATTTCCTTTAATAGTTGGTCAGAGTATATATCTCTTAGAGTTTTAAAGCTTTTCTTTAAGAGAAAGTTCAGAGTTAAAGGCAGAGAAACAAGACTGATATTTACCTGAAATCCAACAACAAACAGTAAAGGCTTTTCATAATTTAAAATGGTTTATAAGGCATTATCGCATTTTAAAGTTCATAAGAACACTCTAAAATAATTCATTAGTGTTATCTCAGCATGTTTGCTTCATTACTATGAAACTCAATCTTTATGAGAAATTCTGACAAAGCAATACAATGCTGAAGATCATTGAAATCCAAGGATAAGAGGTAATTTAAAAGTGCAGAAAATGATAATCCTACTATAAGGTCAGTGTCATTAAGGTACAGATTACATCCTGTAATCTGTTGCATGTGCCTTCCCTAGGGTTATTAAGAGTAGAGGCTAACCTATTTCTGGAGTTCTGAAGTGGGTCTTAAACAGGTGATTGTGTGTGTGTGTGTATGTGTGTGCACGTGTGCATGTTTATGTGTGTGTTTGTGTGTCAGTAGTAGGATTTCTAATTAATAGAATCATAAATCACAGAATAATAATTGATGAGCTATACATTTCAACTCACAATTGGAGGGACAGCTGATTATAAAATCCACAAGGGAATTCTGAAGATGCTGGGGACAGGAATGAGGTAAAGAATAGGGCTTGACCCTTCAATTGCCAAATAAGCAATCGCATGAATATAGCACTATCCTTTGATAGCATGTAAACAGATGAACTTTAAGCACATCATTTGGAGAACATGTTTGATAGGAAGAGACTGCTTCCCATTCTTTCTGCCTATTATTTTCTTCATAATGTCATAAAAGAGAAACCTACCTTGAATCATGTCAAACATATTCACTACTTTTCAACATTATAGCTCCTAAAATAGTACCTTCATTTAAAGGAAGACCTCAGTTTTTCAGGTCTTTATAGAAGCTATAAAATTAAAGAGTAATATATAATTATTAACAAAATGAAAGGCAACTTCTCTTCTGAGATTATAAGGTGGAAACGTGTGCCTACTCTGTATGTCAATCAAATAGAACACACCTTCATATATAAAGTCGGTACATCAGCATAGCAAGTGGGTAAGAACACAGATTCTGCTAGTTTCCTATAGCTGCTGTAACAAATTGCCACAAACGTAGTGGCTTAAAACAACATCAATTTATTCTTTGACAGTTCTGAAGCTCAGTAGCTAGGAATTGGTTTCACCAGGCTAAAGTCTAGGTCCTGGCAGAGCGGGTCCCTTCTGGGGACTCTCGGGAAGAGTCCATGTCTGTGCCTTTTCCAGCTTCTGGAAGCCGCCCAATCTCTTGCTTCCATAGTCACAACTCCTACTTCCTCCTTTGTCCGTCTGGCCTCCCCCTTATAAATTTCATTGGGATTACATTTAGGGTACCTCCATATGAGTCAAGAAAATTTCCTATCTCAAGAGCCTCAACACATGCATAGTTACAGCTAGGTGGGAGGAACAAGTTCTAGTGTTTTCTAGCACTGTAGGGAGTGAATATGGTTAACGCTAATTTGGTGTAACATTTTCAAAACACTAAAAAGAAGATTCTGAATAGTTGCAACATAAAGAAATGATAAATGTTTGTGGTGATGAATATGCTAGTTTCCCCAATTTGATCATTACACATTGTATAATGTATTGAAATATGACTTTGTATCCTATAATATGTATAATTACTATATATCAACAATTTTTTTTAAAAAAAAGCAACACCTTCTTCCCACCCAAAATTCTTTTCACTTACGGACACCTGCAAGGCTCCTTTTCCATACAAGCTAACAAAGGTTCTGGGGATGAGGACCTAGATATTATTTGGAAGGCATTGTTCAGCATACCACAGACTCCAAAATCAGATCACAGGAACTTGAATATTGGTATTGCTGAGATAATATTCCAAGGTTCTCTCACATTTCTGCCCACTTAGGAAAAGAGAAGCTAAGTGCCTCAGACACTACTGTTAATAAGGTAAATATCCTTAGAAGATAGAGATTATGTCTCTCACTGAAGCAAAAGGCAGGATTGCTTATGGGCTTAGGAGATGGAGAAAGTAACTTTTCCTGGAGCAATGAACAGGCATGCTTACTGTTAGAGAAAGAAAAAAAAAATCAGTGTTCCCTAAGCTCCAGATTTGTCTTCTGTACCAGGTGCCATGGTATGTGCAGCTGCCACCTTTGGGTTACCTTGTGGGGAGTAAAGATCAGGATTCTGAAACAACATTATGGATACTCTGGATATTGTTATTGATCTTAGTAATAAACTGTACTTTGTCTCAGAAGTTACAGGTCTTCTACCAGTATCTGTGAAAGTGTAGCAGGCTAATGTTTTAGCTTGCACACATAATAAAATCTCAGCACTTTCACAGTTCTTGACAAGTGGTGTCACTTACTAGCTACGTAACTTTGATTAAAGACTTCATTTGCCTGAGTCTCAATTTCCAATCTATAAAATGGAGCTAATAATAGTGCTGACCTCAGGGAGTTGTTGAGTGGATTGAATGGGACAATGAACATAAGGTGAGCAATCTTGATCCACAGTAAGTACTCATTAAATGTTCGCTATTATCGTTGTCATTGATTTTATTATCACAAAATAAGGTGATATAGTTTAAAATTAAAAACACACATCTAGAGGACAGAATGTTTTGCTAGACTTGCATTTAATTATAATAGAGGTCAATTTTGTACTCTTGGGCTCATATTTTATTGAAAATTATAAAAATCACTGTTGGGGCCTGTAATCCCAACACTTTGCGAGGCTGAGGCAGTTTTGGATCACTTGAGCCCAGGAGTTTGCAACCAGCTAGGGCAACATGGTGAAAAACTGTTACTACAAAAAATACAAAAACAAAAATCCAAAAATTAGCTGAGCATGGCGGCATACACCTGCAGTCCTAGCCACTTGAGAGGCTGGCGAGGGAAGATCACTTGAGTGTAGGAGGCGGAGGTTGCAGTGAGTAGTGATCATGCCGCTGCACTCCAGCCTGGGTGACAGAATAAGATTTTGTCTCAAAAAAAAAAAAAAAAGAAGTCACAGTTGGGAAGAATTGTACTTATATAAATCTTAATGTTTGCACTGTTTTAGTTGCAGCATGACTTATGACTTGAAGTAGATGAACTGAATCTTATTTCATCAATGCCACAATGAAAGAAGTGGCAAAATTATCACCCATTTCAACCCACGTTATCCTTATAGGTCTATTTTGAAAAAAGCTTGGTAAAGAAAGTCCCTGTGTTACAGCATTTAGAACAGTGATTTCAAGTTCCCAGTTTATTTATGGGATCTATGGAAACTAGAATTTTTCTGTTAAAGTTGTAAGCATTAATAACTTTGAAATCCAGGTAAAAATCCTTCGAATTCTTTTTAATATGTACTTTAAAAATATAAAATGATATGAAAAGTTACTTTAACATTTCTTCTATTTAAATATCTGTATTTGAGTAGAATTAATGCACACAATTTTGAAACAAGTACTGCACTAGTGGAATACATGTAACAATAAATGGAATAGTAAATTATCATTTTTAAATTTTTACTTTCTGCTAAAATTACAATTTATATTACAATAAAAAATGAATCTTAGAAAACCCAGTAAGATAAAAATGAATTCAATCTTATAAAGAGCATCTATGTTGTTCTGTTAGAGAAAGTAACAATTATACCTGGCAAGAATGGCTGATTTAAATTCACTAACCATTTAATCTAATTTTGCCTCCTGTTGATGCTCCTTTTATTTTCTAGCACAGTACCCTACTTTATTTTCTTTATAGCACTTATCATTATCTTATTCATTTATGTGTTTACTTGCTTATTATCTGCTTTCCACGGTTGGTTATAAGCTAAATATGAAGCTTTATCCTCTTTACTGAAGCATTCTATCACCCAGAACAGCACCTGGCCCAGATACAACGTTCATTTTTTATTTACTGACAAATAATAATTAATTTTTTTAAAAGGATGAATATGAATTTTATAAAAATTTTGGCAAAAATCCTAGGAGGGTGAAAAATGCACATCAGTAAATATCTTGTCTTTATAGAAGTTTATATTTAATAAATCTGTAATACGTTTTCATTTAGCAGATGAAATGAGATACATGTAAATATAATAAATGGACAATTTCCATCCCTTTCTCATATATTTAATTGCTGTTTTCCCCCATGAGATTCTTCAAACAAAGCCAACAGGATAGGCAACATTTAGGGGGCTTTCAATATATGTCTAGGAGTAAAAAAAAAAAAAAAAATCAAAGAAGGAATGAAGATGGATTTTTTTTAGAAATGCTCTTGTTTTTATTTCTTAATAGGGAGGATCTAAGCTTACACAGAAGATGTCCAAGATATTTATGTTTATTTTCAAATAGCAAATTTGTTATACCCTTGTGCTTCAAAATATACAAATGTATCAATGACTCAGAATTTCTATCAAGCTTCCAAATCATTTGTCCAAAAAACTTCGCCTGCCTCTCAGTCTTCAGGCTGAATGGTAGACACTCTACCTAAATCAGTGAATACACATAGAATTTAATATTTCTGATTCCAAGAATGACAAGCTGTCATTTGCCAAATCTAAGTGTCTGTTTAGACACGTTAATCACATATTGTAATGTCTATCATTATTCTCTTTAATGGAAAGAAAAAAAGATAAACTAATAAAAAGATATTAAGCTATTCCTTATGTAGAAAAATGAAAATGTTAAATATATTTCAGGTGTGAAAATTTGAAAAATGTTCTCATAATCGTCATACTGCCAGAGCAGTACTGGACAGATGTGCCTGCCGGTCATTGTGGCCATTAGAGTTTATCTCTGTTGTGGTGGGTGGAATGCAAAGAACCACCAATGTCCTTGATATCACTCTCAAAGTTAGGATATTAGCAGAAACATCCAGTCATAGCACAGGAACTGACACAATTTAAAAGGAAACCAAAAACTCTCTATATTTTATTTTAGTCCTTTTTGAAAGTGTTTGGGTCGGCTGGATGCAGTGACTCACGCATGCAATCCCAGCACTCTGGGAGGGCAAGGCAGACAGATCACCTGAGGTCGGGAGGTTGAGACCATGCTGGCCAACATAGTGAAACACTGTCTCTACTAAAAATATAAAAATTAGCTGGGCGTGGAGGTGCACACCTGTAATCCTCCCAGCTACTTGAGGAGGCTGAGGTAGGAGAATCCTTTGAACTCTGGAGGCAGAGGTTGAAGTAAGCCTAGGTCACACCACTGCACTCCCGCCTGGGTGATAGCGCGAGACTCCACAAATAATAATAATAATAATAATAATAATAATAATAATAAAAGAAAGTATCTTGGTCAAAAACAAAACAATGTAAGTGTTATCTACAGAATGTACAAGTTTCACTGTTCACTGTAACCATCAAGACTTGATCATCTGCTATCACATTACAGAGAAAAACAGGCAGATAGCCTCTGTCACATCCAATTTAAAGTAAAAATATTAACTTTAATTAAATACTCCTTCAGAATTTTAAATTATGGAGGATTTACATTGGCTTAATCAGTAAATTATAAGAAAGACAAAACAGGGATATTTCTATTTTAGCATAGAAAGTATACTTTTTATCAGGGTTGATTTAAAGTAAAGGTGCATTGAATGAAGGCTATTCTCATACTCTCATTCCCTCAAAGATGGGAGAGACCATCATTTACTGCTATCCATGTTGTAAATAATTTTAGTTCATCTCTCTCCGTTTATTTTCTCATCTTTTCTCATCTCAATGAATCTATGATTCATGCTGCACCAAACAACCATACTGATCCTTCTAAAATATCACTTTGCTCACACTATTCTTAGACTCAAAAGCATTTCCTTTAATTCCTTGAGGATTTTCTCCAAACACCTTCACTTACATTCAAGGCCCTTTATTTTAGCCCCTTTCACTTTCCACTCTCTTCTTCCATTATTACATACAAAGGAAACCTCCAGTAGCTTTCCATTTAGGTTACTCACATCCTCTTTCTAGAGATTGTGCTTTTCTTTTTCTTTCTCATGGAATTTCTGGTTGCAGAAACGTCCTCCTCCCCCTCTTTAATGATTCTCCGTTAAGATCTAGCCCAAATACCATTGCCTGCACAAAGAGTTCTGAGTATATCCACATAAGGATACCCCTTGCTGCCAGGTGTGGTGGCTCATGCCTGTAATCCCAGCAGTTTGAGAGGCCAAGGCAGGCAGATCACCTGAGGTCAGGAGTTCAAGACCACCCTGACCAACATGGAGAAACCCATCTCTACTAAAAATACAAAAATTAGCTGGACGTGGTGGCATATGCCTGTAATCCCAACTACTTGGGAAGCTAAGGAAGGAGAGTTGCTTGAATGAAGGAGGAGGTTGCCGTAAGCCAAGATCGCGCCATTGCACTCCAGCCTGGGCAAAAAGAGTGAAACTCCATCTCAAAAAAAAAAAAAAAAAAAAAAGATATATCTTGCTTCCTGTGAATACTCATTACATGGGCATTTTCTATTAATCATATATTTATTGAAGACAGCATTGAACTTACTAATTATGTACTGCAATGCCCTCAAACTTTTTGTGTGCTTATATCATCTCCAAAGGTAGATTATGAACTCCTTCAAGGCAGAAGTCATTCTCTAAAATTTCTTTTAACTCCTGCAATAACTACCATGGTGTCCTTCACACAATAGCACACAATTAGTGTTCCTCAAATCATGTATTTCTAAAATATTCAAGAAGTAAGCAGACTTTATAGATGAGGAAACAGGTCCAGAATCATTAGTTCACATACCTAAAGATGACTGGCAGCCAGTGAAGGTCTGGTTTGCTTTATTATTTACAATCTTTTCTACTTTTAACAAAGTTAATGTTGTTTTGTTACTAGATTAGTTGTTCCTAAGCCAAATAATTTATTAAATACACTGATTTTAATAAAATATATGTATATCTGTTTGTATGCATATAACTTCATATATGTATCTATAAATAAAAAGCATAAATGTTTTAAGTTTCTCTGGGTATTCTGATATTCCAAGGACAACTCTAGAAAACTTCATTTCAGTGATTTGTAAAATAAAAAAATGAAATGCAAGAATTGTGATGACAATGTGAACATTGATCTTTTTCATGCATTTTGAGTGACATGATCAATATTCTAAGGAAAACCAACTATTACAGAAGTCTCTGAAATCCTAGTAAATCGTGTGTTCTACCATATAGCACTGTAAATATCTCAGTGTAAATTGACATTTCCCAGAAGATAGATAATAGTTCAATTATAATTTCAATAATATTTAGAATATAGTAGACAACAGCAAGTTCCATTTTATAATAAAGGCTTTAGTATACCAGTATATGAAAAACAGACAAATAATTTTACTGAAAAAATAATATTAACAAATATTTTTGAACCAATAAGAAGAACTTGGGTTCTGGTTAAAGCTAGCCTGACATACACTGGATTTATCCTTTTAAAGTGCCTTAACTCTGGGTAGTTTGATGTTAATGTCACAATGTCACTTACCATCTTTCAGGATGGTTTCTCGCTCTGTGCCATCTATCTTCTGCCGGCCAATTAGGAAACTGGTGGTGTCAGCAAAGTAGATATAATTGGTTTCTGCATGAAAATCTAAAGCACGAGGGTTTACCAGATTTTCTATGGGGATCATGTATTCATCAGCTATCTTGGTATTCAAGTCCATTCCTCTAACAATTCCTGGGCGTCCTTTTCCATAAAAGAGGAACAACTCATTCTTTGGTCCTGCAGAGCAAAGATTACAAACATAAACAACTGATGCTGTTTAATCTTCTTTATGCTGCATAATGCCACCGTTTAATTAACTGGCACAATTAGTGGTTTTTCAATTCAATGCTAAAAATTAAACTCTAAAATGTGCCAAATGTATCTTGATGCAAGAAGGCCAGCTAATTGCATTACTTTAATTAAAACAGAAATTACTTCCATGAATGGGTTATATGTAGTTAATTATCCTTTTGTCCGTAACTGTCTAGATAGCAAAAACATGACAGATCATTAGATAACTTGTAAAATGGGCATTTATAAAAACATCCGGTACATTTAATTTTATAGTGTATTACAATCTATCTAGCATTTTCTGTTGATACTAACTGTACCATTCATTATATTTGACAATGCTAAAAACATCAGAACATTTAAGACACAGCAACTCCAAGTCTGCATCTGCAAACTGTCAGAGGCAAACAAAGAATCATATAGTATTATTAACTTCCATGTGAATATATTACAGTTGCCTAAACATGTGACTTATTCTTTTTAGAAATAAAATTAAAAACCAGTTATGGCAACACTTTATCTTCAAATTTTAATGAATGTTAGAGGCTAATGCTGTCTGACAGTAACTCTGATGTATAATACAGGCCTTATCAAAACAAAACAAAACCAAAAACCCCAAACAAAAAAACTGTCTCCTGAGTTTAAAATGTCAGCATCAAGGTAGCTCTATCTATTGAATGAATTTCCTTTTTTGGACTTCTATATAAAAAAATATATAAGAATCTCTAATTACTGGGTCATCTTACACTTGGTTTACTGTATATAATTTTAAAGAAAATAATTTTTATGTATAAGGGAAAACATACTGAGCTTTATTAATAAAACTGAAGATACAAAAGACTCAGTTGTATTTGGATAACCACACAATAATTGATAGTCATAGTAAAGTAAAATAATATATTATTAAAATTGGGAAAATAATAAAAAAGCAATTATTTATAAACTTAATACAAAGTATTACTTTTTAAAAATTATTGTAATTGAATATTAAATACATATAAAAGAATACTGATAACTTTTTTAAAAATTTTACTTGAAGCTACGGGATATATGTGCAGAGTGTGCAGGTTTGTTACACAGATAGTATACATGTGCCATGGTGGTTTGCTGCACCTATCAACCCGTCATCTAGCATTTAAGTCCCATATGGTATTTGTCTTAATGCTCTCCTTCCCCTTGCACCTCACCCCAGACAGGCCCCAGTATGTGTTGTTCCCTTCCTGCGTTCATGTGTTCTCATTGTTCAATTCCCACTTATGAGTGAGAACATGCACTGTTTGGTTACACCTTACACCTTATATAAAAATTAACTCAAGATGAATTAAAGACTTAAATGCAAAACTGAAACTATAAAAACTTTAGAAGAAAACCTAGATAATACCATTCAAGACATAGGCATGGGCACAGACTTCATGACTAAAACACCAACAGCAATTTCAACAAAAGCCAAAGTTGACAAATGGGATCTAATTCAACTAAAGAGCTTCAGCACAGCAAAAGAAACTGGCATCAGAGTGAATAGGCAACCTACAGTATGGGAGAAAATTTCTGCAATCTACCCATCTGACACAGGTCTAATATCCAGAATCTGCAAGGAACTTAAACACATTTATAAGAAACAAAATAAACAACCCCATCAAAAAGTGGTCAAAGAATATAAACAGACACTTCTCAAAAGAAGACATTTATGTGGCCAACAAACATTCAAAAAAGCTCGGCATCACTAATCATTAGAGAAATGCAAATCAAAACCCCATTAGATACCGTCTCACACCAGTCAAAATGGCAGTTATTAAAAAGTCAGGAAACAATAGATGCTGGCAAGTTTTTGGAGAAATAGAAACATTTTTACACTGTTGGTGGGAGTGTAAATTAGTTCAACCATTGTGGAAGACATTTGTTCTACAAGTGTGGTGGTTCCTCAAGGATTTAGAACCAGGAATACCATTTGACCCAGCAATCCCATTACTGGGTATATACCCAAAGGAATATAAATCATTCTACTATAAAGACACTTATACACACATATGTTTATTGCAGCACTCTTTACAATAGCAAAGACACGGAACCAACCAAAATGCTCATCAATGATAGACTGAATAAAGAAAATGTGGTACATTTATGCCATGGAATAGTATGTAGCCATTAAAGGAATGAGATCCTGCAATTCCAGCACTTTAGGTATGTACTCAAAAGATTATAAAATATACATGTGCATTTGTCTTTATAATTTATAAACCCCCACATGCATTAGGGGCTTTATGATTTATAAAGACACATGCACATGTGTGTTTCTTGCACCACTGTTCACAGTAGCAGACTTGGAACCAACCCAAATGCTCATCAATGATAGACTAGATAAAGAAAATGTGGCACATATACACCATGGAATACTATGCAGCCATAAAAAAGAATGAGATCATGTCCTTTACAGGGACATGGATGAAGCTGGAAGCCATCATTCTCAGCAAACTAAGACAGGAACTGATATCATATTTTAATATATAAAGAATAAAAATAAAACAAATGCCGGGTGCCTAGCACAAATCTGAACATTTCCTGTATACTGGAAGACATGAATGTGCCCCAAATCCATTCTCCAACTCAGAAAGAGCCAATATCCTGATTGTTGTGTTTATTATATATTTTTAAAAGACTTTTAGCACATATGTAGTGTATTTCCCAGAAGCAGATTGTTTAATTCTGCCTGTTTGAATTGCATGTTAATTTTGTGATTAATTTGATTCTTATTATATCCTTGATATTCATCCGTTCTTCTTGTAGTCATATTTCATTCATTTTTATTGCTGTATAGCTTTCTTTTGTTTGACTATCTCATATTTAAAGTATGTAGGTAGTTTTTCAATGTATATTTACTTATATCAAAGTAGACACGCAATTTTATATTCTGTTCTTATTGACTAATCTTAGAATCAAGATTATTATCTATATTAAAGCATTATTTTAAGCCTTGTTTCTGTTTGATATGTAATAATTTACCAAAATTATTGGAATTACTCTGTAATTTCCAAATGGTTTTCTGTTTTCATCATTAGAATAATACTGAGATAAGCATACTTTTTTCAATTTAGCATTTCACACATTCTCTTAGATGAAATTACAGAATAAACTGCATTAGCATCCTTATCCTCATTGCCCTCATAGCCTCGCAGTGTCTACCTGATGTCAAGGACATTTTATTTTAAAATAACACTTCATTTGATTTTAAAGTATATTGATCTATTTGAAAATCATTAACATTTCTAAGTATCTTCTATCAATATTAGATACATATATACTTTTATATTTTTCAAAAATTGGGATCTTATGTATAAATTCATTTTACCGTAATGACTTTTTGTCAAGTCACTAAAAAGTCTCAAAACATTCCTTTCAATGGCAGCATAATATTCCCTACTAGATAAGCAATGTAATGTAGTCAGCTGCTTATCTATGGTTGGATGTCTACATTGTTTCTTAGTTGCTGTTATTATAAATACATTTAATTTCCTCAATCAAAGGTAGGATAACTTGTCAAATGATGTTGTCAGTTTTATGATCATTATATTCTTTATCAATTGTAATATCAACTTCTAATTCCATTAGCAATGCACAGGAATGCTGGTTTTACAGTGCCCATTTTGCTAATATCTGGGCTCACTGCAACCTCTGCCTCCTGGGCTCAAGCTACCCTCCTACTTCAGCCTCCCAGGTAGCTGGGACTACAGGAGTGTGCCACCATGCTTGTCTAATTTTTGTAGTTTTTGTTGAGACTAGGTTTTGCGATTTTGCTCAGGCTGTTCTTAAACTCCTGGGCTCAAGTTATCCACCTGCTTCAGCCTCCCAAAGTGCTGAAATTACAGGCCGGAGCCACCAAACCCACCCTTGTTTTTACTTTTAATGGATGTCTTAATTGGTAATTAGTAAACCTAGAACTTCATTGATTTATTATGTGTGAGTGTTTGTACATGTATGTAGGTATGTATGTATTAAATAAGAATGGTAAAGATTTTCCCCATTATTTTCTTCAGTCATTTCCTAGGCATTTTTTAATGCCTCCTTAAGTTTCTTCTAGTGTGTCTTCTTGTACTGTAGACAATTGAATACCAAAAATTACATTTCACAGACACTCATATAGCCAAGAGTAGTGGATTTCATTTAACTACCTAAAATCAGCTATGGTAGCTCAAGTTTAGAATATGGAAATGAGGCAAAGATCCCCTTTTTGTCACTTCTGCTTGTATGAATCTAACAGAGACATTGAATTTTTCCACAGCAGTCTTTTTCCATTCCATATCAAGAGGGGAGGAACAGGGTGTCTCACCCCTCCTCATCTTTTTTATTTAATTTAATTAATTTATTTACTTCTGCCAGTTGGGGACTATCAGATGTGACATAACTCTGTATCTGATAGTTGTGATGAAAACTTTCTAATCCCTGGATCTCAGCTAAATGGTATGTTTTTAAAGCTAACATTTTCATTTGTGGCTTCCTGATGCCCTAGCTTCTGAGTACGGTAGATGTTCCAGCTTTCAGCCAGGTTAGTTTAATGGTGTTTGGGGGAATGTTTCAAAGACCCAGCCTAGAAGCCAATGGTCCAGGTTTTTTAAAGGTTTTGTAGGCACCTATTTGCATTAAATCCCTTTCTGCTTCAAATAGCTGGAATGACTTCTGATGAGTATTACTGCACCCCAGGGATATACATTAGGGATGATTGAACAATATGCAGTTCTGATCTTACGTTTTTCCTCCAATGTGTGTATGTATTTATGTATGCATATATGCATGTGTGTATATGTATGTGTGTGTGTGTGTGTGTGTGTGTGTGTGTGTGTGTGATTATATTTCCCAAGTGGCATTCAGATCAATTTTTAAAATGCTACATACACACACTACATACACACACATGCACCCCCACACTAAACTTCTTTTATTGTGAGGCTTCAAACTCAGTACCCTCAATTATCCAGAAGGCCTAGGAACATGAGGCCTGTTACCTTCACATTCTCAGCATTTAATATAAAATCAGAAATACAAATTTAAAATGTAAACAAAGTACAAAAATGCATACATTTTAACATAGTTTAGCCTCTTAGGTTCTTCATTTTTAAACTGTATATTCTACCAGTAACTCTAACCATTTAGACGTAAAATTCTAACTCTAACCATTTAGACTTAAAATTCTAACACATTTAGCAATCTAATTTCACAGTCCTCAGTAAGCACATAACCATAGAGTAGAAGAGATGGCAGGATTGTGACAAGAGAGAGAGGACTGACAGAAATAAAAAGTTGTCATTTTGACAAAGGTAAAGACAAACTAGACACTGTAAAAACCAGTCATCATAAAATTAAAAATAATGGTGTTTGGGGAAAATTTAAAGACCAACAGTCCCCACTAGGACCATTTTGACCAGCGGCATTCTACTATACCTGATTATCAAGACCCCAGGAAAAGATCTTAACTAATTATTGACAAAATATTAACTTATGAAAGTCATTTTAAAAATCCTTATTACCGTATTTAAATTAAAATAAGTTATGCTGGCTTATTTTAAAAATAAAACAATGATATATATAAGAGATGAGAAAATTTTTGATAACATTATTAAATGTTTGATATTTAATTAGCATCGCTTCAGTTACTTGAAAATTAAATCATGAAGTGAATTCAGTCCCCAGTGATCCTGGATAAAGTGAAGCCTCACTATACATGGATTTCTGTTGAACCAAGCAACACACCTATTATGAGGAGTAGCATATTGGTTCAGGTAAGAGGAAATCTGATCAACTAATCATTCCAGCTCATTAGCTCAAAAACATTCTTTAGGGAATTAAGGAAAGCATCTTCCTAGAAATCTTCCTCAACATATGTTTCCCTAAAATCAATAAATTTAGTGACTCTACAGCGTGGTTAGTTTCTCATTCATATTATCATGAAAGAAAAATACTGATTTTGAGAAAAATGGACTGTATATATTTGTAGGCAAACTTCACCTGATGAAGTCTCATGTTATGACTGATGTTGTTGCTGCTAATTAATACTTAAAATCCTATTCTGAAGTGGTAGCTGCTGGCAAAATGTTTGATTTTAACAACATACTTTTGCATGACCTGCCATCACTTCCCAAGTTGAAGCCAGTCCTGCAGCGACAGGTCCGAGTTTTGTAACTGCTGCTGAGTAGACAGATGTGTAAACAGCCCCCTGGCATTCCATATGGATCCACTTCACATGCATGGCTTCTGACTACAACAAATAAAATACAGCATGTGTGAAATTCAAGTTCAAAGGCAAGATAACTATGTCCATCACTACGTCAAAAATTTTTATAGTGTTAAAAAGGAATCTTGGCAAAATTTTGTATACTCAACTATTGAGCACCATAATTGAATACAAAAGAGGTTAAACCCCACAGAGAAGATAGGGATTTGACAAAATCCTCCTAAGTGAGCATTTAAAAAAACAATTCTAAGAAATAAAATCTGTTTATACTAATTCAAACTCTTCACAGGTGAGCAAAATAAAGGTAACATGATATTTTTGGTACATGCTTTTCATCCTTTTTTAAAATACCAATTTCTAAAATGAACACAAAGATCCATTAAAATAATCCCAGGTTAGGTAGTTAAGCAGAGAAAGGATTTCCTTTGAAACAGTTCATCATATGGGTACCTAAATTAGAAGAAATGTGATTGCGTGATTATGTATACCCTGTTGAGAAGTGCTGAGGCAAAATATTTTTAAAATTTTTAAGTTTGTTGTCATTTTGAGACTCCTACCACAAAATAAAATGTGTGTGTGTGTGTGTGTGTGTGTGTGTGTGTGTGTAGTTGTCAAATGGTGGAGGCTGAGTATATACAGAAATTGAGGAGTAGAAGAATATTTCATGAGCATAAGAACCTAAGAACCAGTAAACAAAAAAGTAAGAAAAGTAATAAATGGAGAACAAGAGAAAAGAAAGATGAATCAAAGTGAAAAAAAATCAGAATATGTAAGGTTTTATGTATTATCGTAATTATGTTTCTTTGAGCTCATCCACTTGTTTGAAATGGTGATGGATACCATGGCAATATTCTCTTTATAATAAAACTACTATGCTTTTAAAAATTATGCTTATTCTCTTTGTATTCTTCATTCTCTAAATGGAAAGATGAGTGAAATGCAATTTTACCTACTTTTTCTCTGCCAAGAGTGTTGTTTTTGTTTTCTAACCTCGCTCAACTTATATGATCACATCTCCTTTCATTTAATCACCAGCTCTCCACTTTCTCACCTTCATCATCGCTTTTGCTTTTTCCATTGGATCATGCCCATTAACATACAAATATCATTTCTACATCTAATAAAAAAAAAAACCTTTTAACTCAGGTTCCCACAACAATCCTTCTTTCAACTAGCTCTCCACTTCTCTGCTCTAACTTACATCCACACTATGCAAAGTTACCAACGATCATTTTCTACAAGGCTTTTCCTTCCTCTCTCTCTCAAACCCACTCTACTAAGGTATTCACTTCATCCTGAAACTGCCCTGTCAGAGTCCAATGAGCTTCATACTGCTAAATCCAATGGTCAATTGGATTTAAGAAGCTTCACCTCAGTCTCCTCTTTTGTTTTTTCCTATTGTTTTTGCCTTATTGTTGGAGTATATCAGTGCTCATTATTTGGAATCTTATTCCTCCATTTGTATTTACTTCCTTGGTATTCACATCCATCATCATGGCTTTAAATGTCACCTATCTGCCAATGACACTCACATTGGTATCTCAAGCCTGGACTTCTCCCTTCAACTCCAGAGTTGTACATTTAAATATCTTCTTAATATTTTCACTTTAATTTATAATAAACATGTAAAGTAACTCATGAAAATTAAACTTACTGTCTTTGTCCTAATCCCACTCCATGCTTAGTTTCCCCATCTAAAAAATGAATTATTTCAACAGCTCTAGCTAGTCCATTGTCATCATCCTTAATTATCTTTTCATTTATACTCCACATGTAATGTATCAGAAAATTCTGTTGGCTCTATATTTGTCTATATTCTGAATTTCACTATTTCTCCCCACTTTCACTGCTGCCATCTTGATCCAATCTATCATCCTCTGTAACATTCCATCCTTCTCCTCCTCACTACCTATTATCAACAGACTAGCCATATGGTTCTTTAAAAATATTAATCATACCATGAGATTTTTCTGTCTAATGCTTTCTAAGGACTTTCCATCTCACTAAAAGTATAAACACAAGTTTTTTATAATAGCCTACAGAGCCCTACTTGTTATGGTCCTCCTGTGTTTCTCCAGCCTCATTTCCTACCTCTCTTTTCCTCATTCATTCTGGTTTAGAGACATACGTATCCTTGCCACTCCTTGAATATTCTAGATATGCTCTTTCCTCATGGCCTTCGGGCTTGTTCATCCCACCATCTGCAATGTTGTTGCCCAGATAGCCCTGATATGTTTTGTCTGTGGCCTCACCCAAATCTCATCTTGAATTCCCACATGTTGTGGGAGGGACCCAGTGGGAGGTATTGCATCATGGGGGCAGGTCTTACCTGTGCTATTCTCGTGACAGCAAATAAGTCTCATGAGATCCAATGGTTTTAAAAAGGGGAGTTTCCCTGCACAAGCTCTCTGCCTGCTGCCATCCATGTAAGTAAGATGTGACTTGCTCCTTCTTGCCTTCTGCCATGATTGTGAAGCTTCCCCAGCCACATGTAACTGTTAAGTTCAATTAAACCTCTTTCTAATGTAAGTTGTCCAGTCTTGGGTATGTCTTTATCAGCAATGTGAAAATGGACTAATACAACCAATCCCCATGCCTTTCTCCTTCAAATACCTCAAGTCATCACTCAATGCCGTCTTTTCAATGGAACTTCTTCTGACTATTCCATATAAAATTGAAGACTGCTCCCATCCCTGACACTCTTTATCCTCCTTACCGTCTTTATTTTCTCTATGACACTTATTACCTTCCAATATGGGACACAATTTACTTAGTTATTTTGTATTATAGCATCTCCGCTAGAGTGCAAATCCATAAAGGCAAGAATATGTTGTCTGTTTTATTCACTGCTGTATTCACAATATATATAGAATAGCTCCTGGAACATAGTAGATTGTCCATGAAAAATTGATAAATGAATAAATCCTAATATTAAACTCTAATAAGGCTACAGAATTTAAAATTTGAATCTGTTGTAAACATATTTGTGACAATGTACAGCCATGATTAGGTATATGCTAATGCTTAAATAATTATAGACTAGTTTTAATTTGAAATGTAAGCATAAAATATAACAAAAATATTGGCTGGTGATTTTTTTTATATTTTCTTATTTTATGTATGATTGAACCTAAATTGTATTGATGAACAGCATCACTAATCTCCTATAGAAATAACTGGTTTGTTTTTCTGAGAAAAACAGCAGCCTTCTCATTAAAAAATACTTTTTAATGAACATATGCTAAAGAACAATTGAAATGTTAAGTTAGGAGAGCCCAATGATTATAATAAACACTGGACAGAAATTGCAAGGCAGTCACCTGGTTTTAAATATGTCTACCAAAATGACACCAAAAAGGAAAAAAAAATAACCTTAGTATCTGGGTTTCCTGTCTGCATACATCACAACTGAAAGCCCGTTCCTGAATCTAAATCTAGCTATCATTTCAATTCTATTGTAGAAACGATTCACTAGGAGCTGAACAATTTGTCATTTAGATTTGTGAAGGGAGCTCTATTCCATTTAACAAGCAGACATGCCCACTTTTGCTGTCAAAGCAGAGAATTTATGACTCACTCACTTCAACACCACACAAAAGCACAAGGACTATATCCCCATTCAATCTACCATTAGGAAGGTTATAAAGAAGTCTGCCACTTACCTGCTGGTTGAGTTCTTTTTTGATAAATTCGGATTCCCCGAGCATTTTCTATTTTAATTAACGAGTGAATATCAGTGCCATTAAATCGGTTTATCCTTATAATATTGTAGTTATCAGAATTGGTTGCATACAAATAATCTTCAAACACAGTTATACCATAAAGATGTCTGACCTATAAAGAGCGCAAAGCATAACTATGATTTTTAATTATGCAGCCTTCAATTTGAAAGAAAAACTGATTGCAATTTACTAGTATGGAAAATGGCTACAGCAAGAGAACCACAAGGATATTATTTACTTTTACTCAAAGAATTCAACATTTCACTGTTAAAGCTTTTCATCTAGAGAAGAAAATATTATGCAGTAGTGTTTAAAACAGTTCCAAATGTAGGGAGAGAATTTTATTTATGTGTCATTAAGACAGCATATTTAGTACTTATTTTTTAAAGGCTTGTAAGAGCAAGACTTTCAAGCATATTCAATAATATGCCTATGACACTGTTATATATAATTCGAGATATTTTAGGGGCTACTTGTTTATATAATAATGGGTATGTAGAATCTACAAAATCATAGCTCTGCCTGTGAAAAGACTAATGAGAAAGCACCTCTGAAGATTTGTTTTATAAATTCAAAATCCAATACTTTGGTCCCAAGCTATGTTTAGAGTAGCACTTGCTCCAGCACAGAAAATAATATATAAAGAAATCACATATTTGCAATCATTGTAAATAAATGTCAGCATTTCACTCAGAAATTGCGTTATTGCTAAAGCCAATTTATAATGGGAAATGGAACTGTTTCTTTGAAAATTATGTTTATTGCTATCCATATACTTAGTTAACAGCCCAGCTCTTCTCTTTGGCAAAGGCATTGGGTTTATGAGGGGGAAGGGACATCTTGAACTTAGAAAGTTTTCCCCTCGAGCACAAGGAAGAATATATGTACTGGTTTTCTGATAAAAAGGCACATGCTAGGCACACTGCCTTTGGCTACTCCTTTACTTAATTTAAAATGGTTCTGTTCCAGGGTATAGTGAAGTTGCCAATTGATTTGCTGTGGAGATTTTGTTGAAAAAGCATCTGTCACTACTTTTGGCATTATATTATATACTTTTAATACATAGATTTGCAGTTAAGAAAATTTGAAAATGTATGTGTCGTTTGATTGTAAAAATACTTATAGAACAAAATCACAAAATGTTCTATTTTAACCAGAAAATCTGCCAGTTCTATAGTTTAAACAAAAACATTTGATTTATCTTCCCAGCATATATGACTCATTACTTCTATTCCTGGTTTTCTTATATGAGATGTGACTGAAAGAAGACTGACTTTACATGCTGTTCTTGGGTTTTATCTCATTTTTTCATGCTTAGGTTGGACATAAAATATAAGAATTATTAGGGAGAATTATTCCATGTTGTAATCTAAGTAGTTCTTTTCTATGTACATGTTACTCCACAGTATGTGCATGTATTGTACTTACATGTGGGTGCAGGCATGTGTGTATTTACCAAGATCATTTTCCACCTGGCTGACATTGAATTTACTAAAAATATCTATGGCTCAATTTTGACTTGGGTAATACTTTTTTCCTACAAACATTAACAAGCAAGCTAAAGACTCTTCCCTCGCCATTAATCTCATGCATGTTTTGCTCAGTGTTTGGAGCCATCAACCTGGGAGCCTGTGGTGATGGGATATCATCACTGTTGTCTACATAACTGCCAATTTATAGCCCAGGAGAAAAATCTTGCTACGTAAGAGGCAATTAGTCAAGATGGAAAATATATTTATCCAGTGAACATAAAATTCACTCACTGCCTCCCTGTCTCCCTTCAGAAAAGACTGTTTCCCCTAAAATAAACGTCTCTGTTAATTACCCCCCCAGCAGAGGGAGGGGAAGCCTGGAGCAGTAGGTAAACCATTTTGCCTTCAGCCTCAATACTTCAAAAACTGTACCCATGTTGGATTATGTAGTGGCAGACTTAGCATATGTTTAGGGAATGAGCAAAACAGAGGCAATAGACATGGAGAAAAAAGAATATTTAAAAACTTAAGGCTCTCAAAACTCCTTAAAGCAGTCATGCAAAAAATTATTTGAACTCCTTATCTGTGTAACAAGGTTTAATTTTTTTTATTGCAAATAAGTAAAGAGAAGGGCCATCATAATCATCTCAGAGATCAGATCCTCTAAGGTCATAACTAAGAGTTTTGAAAGGAATCAAGATTTTGGGGGCAGTTGAAGGTGAGAGAGAAAGCACTGGCCCACCTTTAATATTGAACAGGTTTCCCCCCACCACCACCCCAAATGGATTACTGCACCTCTTTATCTGTCGAGGAAGGAGAAAGGATTTCATTTTAAAAGCTGATTAGAAAGTAAAAGTAACTTTAAAGGATAATTACAGAATATACCTGTCTTGCATTGCTAAAGAATCCAAGATTCACATATTTCAGCTCCATAGACTAAGAATCTCACATAAGTTCAATCAGTGAGATAAAATCGGATTTTTAAAAGTATTCTAGTAAATAAGGCTGATTTCTACTTAGATATCTGTTTTAGGCATTCACTGAGTGTTGTTTGCAAAACTGGTGTAATTTGGCAAAGTAAAAAGTAACACATTTAGGAAGAATTTTGACCTTCCTGACTTTCACAGAATGTTTTTTTAAGGAAGTGCTTGAATACATCAGACGTCAAAATTTATTCAAACCTATTAAAATAATAAAGATACTTTTGTGAACAGGCATTTGATTTTCTTAGCCAAATATCTCCAATGCCACATGGGTCAGATGATGGTTCAGCTCCTCATGAATGAACTACTTAAGTTAGTTTTTAGTAAACAAGCCATAACATCTGACCTATTTTAGTACTTTTCTTTCTTGCTAATATAGCATTTCTGCCCTTTTTGTTTCATATTTGTTTACTTGTTTGTTTTCTCTGTTTTTAATAGAAGGGAGAAAGAGCAAGAAAACCATCTCCAATAGTGTGGAAATATCACAATATCACTGTGAAAAGAGCATTCTCCAAAATAGGAAAAATACTATAACTTTTATGACTCATTGCAGCTCGACTTCACAACAAATTTTCAATATTATAAATTTTGGTATTCTTTTTAGTATTATTCCTTTTATTTTATTACCCTTAGGAGAGTTTTCTAACAAAATTGTACTTACTTGTCTGCCTTGAATGATAGTGTATCTATTTTTTCCTTGATAGTCCACTACTCCCACATAGTCCAAGTAAAGATCTACCCAGTAAACCAATTTGTTGACTAGGTCTAGTGCCAGTGCAGCTGGCTGCTCTGTCTTTGAATCAATTATCCTTGTTCTGTTCATCCCATCCATGTCACATCTCTCCACTTTGGCGACATTCCCGTAGTCAGTAAAGAAAAGTTTTCTGTTGAAAGAAAACTAAATGTTAAAGTGGGGTGGGGGGGAGGGAAGTACATTTGATGGAACCATCTGTAAAAAACAGAACTTTTCCTTCTAATTTATTTCAGTGATTACATCTGTTAGCTTCCCATAACAATTTCCATATAATATCACTTATAAACAGAGAAATCTGCTAATGAATATTGCAGGGCATAAGGGAGCAGGTTAACCAACAACTGTAAAATTTCCCCAAAACGAATGATTATAGTGGGTTTATATTTGTATTAGGAGAAATGTTTCTTTAAGCCTCATAGAACTGTTGCAGATCGACCACATTCAATGTAAGCTTCAGAAGTGAGCCAAGTCACCAGGCCAGGGCACGTGAGCTATCAGCCTTTATCTTCAACCTGCTTTTCAAAATGCTTGGTAATGTTTGTCTCCTATAAAAGTTATTATGTGGAGCTCAGTGATGCTATGAGTGGTAGAGAATAGCAAACCTGGAATGGAATTAAGCAGATGGAAAGGCAAATGTGCTATTTGTAGCAAAAGAAATAAAACATAAATAATCAATCCCACACCCAAACTTATCCCAAATTCTCCCAAATATTCCCAAATCACAAAATTTAATTTAAAAAAATTTCTCCTCATTTTGTCTTAATATTTATTTTGGAGAAAAGGCTGAAAAGTAATGTTGTTGAGCTCTGAGACAACAAATTCTTTCATGCAGCACTAACGACGTCTGTCAAAGGTTTAAATGTAACTCCAACACTTCAGTGTCTACTATTTGATTAGTATTCACTATGTTTAGTAAACACAAATCAATTTTAATTAACCTGACAATATGTAACAAGATTACCCACTCATGAGACTAAATTACATTTGTAAATAGAAGAACATCTTGCCTTGACTTAAATACAATCTCTAGAATAATCTGATTTACAGTGACTGAGTAATATTAAGATTACCTAGAGTATAGAATATTTAATTTTACAAACTTGGTGAATTAGTTTTTAGTTACTTTTCTCAACATTCTTGCATTATCTAACAGTATGGGGTATCTTTCAAGCTTAAACATATTATTTAAACTTTAATTTTAATTTAGCTCTTTCTGCTGTGGGAGACATTGACTAATTTTAAACATTAGTGCTTATTATTGGTAGTAGTACAAGCCAGATTTTATTTAAAGTATATATGTCCCAAAATATTCTTGAAATATTAGTTTATCATAAGTTAAAAAATGATTTTTTCACGTGATTTCTATTTAGGTGAAGATCTTTCTGTTCTAGTGAAAAATAAATAAAACAGCATATCCTGCAGTTTCATTGTCATGCTAAATGATCAAATCACCGCTTGGCAGGCACACGGAATTCCCTCTTCACTCTCTCTCTTCCTGCTTCCATCCTGCATCTGTTTTCTTCACTTATAAATCCATTTGTTCATAGCTATGCTGTTTTTATAAGGAGTACCCTGCTTCAGTCTTCCTTACTGTAGAACAGTGTTCATTATTCTTGTTACATGAAACTCTTTCTCATAATATCTCTCCTTTTTTATTTTTCTTTTCCCACTGGTTCATTTCACAGAGGTGAAGAGGAATTGGTGTGCAGGTAATTTGACTTTGGGCATGGAGAAATAGCGGTTCTGGCTATCATGTGACATGTAGATACTATGTGAGATAGCATTATGAAGCAGGCAATTGCAACTGTCTACATGGTACTGAAGGAGAAAGGTGAGTTTGAAGATCAAGCCTTCTCTAAAGTCATCTTGAGATGACTTAACTGGATGTGATCCCCCGATCCCTGAAAAAAAGAGAGTCTTAGACAAGAACCTTGGAGGCTTGCTATTAGAGAAATAAGAATAAAGGAGATCAGAGGTTAGCGGTAACACAAATGTTCATAGACATCTAAAAGACAAAAGTTTCAGGATGAAAAATGGAGTTGCTCACTGGGTCAATCACTTTACAAAACAAAAAAGAAGAATATATATTGATTAAGAAAATGTCACTGAATCTGATATTCAGTAAAATAGTAGTAATTTTTGCTACTTCTGTTTGGGAAGTTTATTTATGGAGGAAGAGTGAACCAGATGATGATGAAGGAGTTCAGAAAATGTAAATTATTCTTTCAAGAAAAATTTTATTGATTTTGGCCTTCTATTAAAAGAATGAATGTATTACAATTCATTCTTACATTTTTTCTAAATCATGATAAAACTGATTGAGACAACTCTCTATGTTTCTGCCAAGTATGAAAAAAAAGCATGTAAATATATGACTGATGAAAATTGAACCTTCTCAGACTTCAGATTTCTATGATGAGCTCTGTTCACTTTTAATTGAAATGCAAAAAAATTGAAGTGTTCTAAAAAATAATAGCAGCATGATCATAAAGCCACAACTATTGAGTACCTATAGTCACATGATTATATAAAATTTGAGTGACTGTTTTTAGCTGTGTTTAATTTTAGCTTTAAATTTTCTGTTACGGTTTTCTCTGTTTCATTGCCAGGGCATTCTTTAGCGGAGTCATGGCTGTATTATAATTGGTAAACACAAGATAAGGTTTTAAAATATTTAAAATCCAACTATGTCATTTGTGATATAAACGTTTTTGGGTTAAAAATCACTCTCTTCTTTTCTATAAAATGTTTTCCCAAATCATAGAAAAGTAAATAGTGCTCTGTAAACTCCATGATTTCATGGATCCTTATGATTTCCCTGAGAGACAAAAGTAGCAGATTATTTGTATTTTACAGACGAACCAGGCTCAAAGCCCTTATGGTTAGTCATTGCTGAAGCCAAAAATGTCACACCTTTTTGAAAAACTTGTTATTTGGAATTTCAAGCTTACACAAAATTTTTAATTTTTAAGAGTAATAGAATGAATGCCTATACCCTTCACCTAGATTCACCAGTTGTTCACATTTTGTTCCACTGGCTGCTTTATATACTCATTGAGCCTTTTCAGAGTAAATTGTAGGCATCATGACTATTCCTAAATACTTCAGCATCCATCTCTTAATAAGGTTAAGAAGGACAAGGATATTATCTTGCATAACCACAGTATATCTCTCATATTTTTAACAATGTATACAATGTACAGACCTTATTCAAAATTTGCCTTTTGACAGATAATATTCTTTATCAAAAAAATTCTGATTCAGAATCTAATTCAACATCATACATTGTATTTAACCGCCTTTTCTCTCTCGACTCCTTTAATCTTGAGAAATTCTTCAGCTTTCCTTTGTTGTTCATGATGTTAATATTTCCAAAGAGAAGATAAGAGTTGTTTTGAAGAATATTCCAATTTGATATTTGCCTGATTTTTCTCATAATTAGATGACGTTATGCCTTCTGAACTGAAATGCAATGATTTTGCACTTCATTGTTACTACCCCTAGGGCTTAGAAACGGTGGGGAAGTCTGTGATTCACCCCAAAAGTTACACAAAAAGGAATTACAATGGTGCTTTGGAATCCCATTCATTCCATCATATCTGATGTTTTCTGAACACTTAAGTCTCTTAACTTCCAGGGTCCTCAGTCTCTTTTTAAGCATCTCCTTTCACCAGGAACCAAGTATCCTATGTTGGCTGTAGTACAGCAGGGCCCCCAGTTTAGTGCTCTGCCTGGCAAACTCATGGTAGATTGTGGAGACCAGTCCCAGTTCTGCCCTAGGCCCCAATCCATTAGGATTGCAGTATTAATACTTTAAAAGTCTTACCTGTGTTATCAACTTTTTTTTTTATGATGCAGCAAAAAAGGGCAATAAAATTGAGATTTCTGTTCTCTTCTACATTTATTTTTAAATGTCATTCTAGTTTCCACTAACAAAATTTAATAATAGAAGAAACCAATATTCCAACAACTGTCTCTATTTCTAAGATGTTTAACTATCAGCTCACAAAGGAAAACAACATTTCTTTCGAATTTTCGATTATTCATCCCGTTCCTTATTTTCATAATTCAGCTTCTCCAGTAAATAGGGTTTTATTGTTTTGGCATCATTAGCTCATCAGGTGTGGGAAACTGTTTTTGTCTGACATCTTTCTGATTATATAAGCAGCCCTGTTTGACTACAGATATATAAGTTTTATACAGTTGAGGAGAGTAAGAAACTTCAAGTATTATTGGTAAACTTGCCTAACATAAATCAAAAGTCACAAAGGGAGCTCTCATGGACAGTGATAGAGCACTGTGCTTACAGAGTTATGACTCCAATCATCCCTATACCTTAAAGCAAAGCAATTGTTACTCATACTGACATCTTAAAGCATGTATTTTTTTAGCTGATAAAAATAAGAATTACTTTTGCCGGTGATAACCATTTTAAATGATGCTTCTGTACTTTAACTCAAAAAAAAAAAAAAAAAGGGAATTTAAATACATCAAAGTTCTGTCCATGTCCTTTACGTACATAGTCAGTCCCTGTCCTTCATTCTTAAACGTGGTTTATAATTTACTGATGGAATTTAGAAATTTTCAAAAAGCTCTCAAGATGAAATGATTTACCATTCGTTTTAACTTTTAAAAAAGTTAGGTTACACAACAAGATTTTTTGAAATGAAGTTAAAAAAAAACAAGGTATTTTACATAACAAGATACAAAATGGGGACTAGGTAAGAGGGACGTAACATGATAGTAGGGAGCCAAATACGGCCAGATTTCAAAAATCATTTATGTGATTGGGGACTGGCAAACTCTCCATGTTTATTAATTATGTGTTAATGAAGAAACTGCATTCTATTTTATTTCTGGAAAATAATACATATTTTCCTCACAAAGGTTTGCATTAGGAACTTCATTATTTTTCTTGTTTTTATAGAAACTTAGTGTTATCCAGATAGCATCAATAGTAATATAACTTCATTTTTTATTCCATTGTACATTGTACAAAAATTGAACAAGAAAGTAATTTTCCACATTATATAGAGTGAGGCATATTTAGAATTTAGGAATATTAAATATTTAGCATTGTAATTCTAAAATGCAATTGCAAATCTGAAAGAGTCAGGAGTCTTTGAAATAAGAAGTTTAAATTCAAATTCTATTAGTTCCTGCAACTTAAAGCATGTGGATAAATAAGCTATTTTGTCTGTCTCACCAAGACTATTCAAGACAGTTATTTATTGATCTTTACTTGTTTGGGGATTTTGCTTTTGTTTGAAAAATCTCTCTTGTTCTTGGTTTTCAGTTTATACATAAACACACGAAAATTAAACCTGACATATAGACTCCCACTGTCAGCTGGCTAGTCTATATTCTGGAAACATTCCCACTAGTGATTCCTTCAAAAGTGCACATGTACTGGATATGTCTGGCAATGTGGCAGACCCATTCAACATCATTATTTACCTAAACCTGCCCCACTTAGTGGTTCTGAGAGGGGCAGCCCTAGGTGCAATAGTGCAATACCATTCCTATCCTCCCTTTTCAGGGATACTTAGACCAAGAATGAAGATGGGATTCAATCGAATCCCATGGGCTGAGCGGAGTCACTGGGACCCTTTCTCTCAATAATCCGAACCACAAAGTATAGGGTCCACCTAATGTATAGCTGCTGAAAAATAGATAAGGTGAACTGGTAGTGAGGTGGTGGGGTAAGAGAAAAAATATCGGAGCCTGTGTATCAAAGTAAAGGGTCTATGAGAGGCAAGAGGGAAGAAGTCATGTCTTCCTTGAGTGAGGAATTCTCTAAGCCCCAGGAAGTCCATCTTTATTTGCTGTCCTTAGATCTGTGAACACAGATTACTTGATTCCACTCTGGAAAGAAATATCTTTTTATTTGAGCAAACTTAATAAGTGTCTATATTTGGAAGCCAAAATCTCATGACTAAACCCCCATATTTTTTAATGTTCTATTTTAAGATTCAGAGAATTGTGTTCTAAAGATTTTGAACAAGCTAACATTGAAGTGGTGTCATTGTCCAGAGTAAATACCCAAGGTTCATAGTCTCACACCAAGGGAATCGAGGACACAGACATACAAGAAGTGGGTTTAGGAGTGGAGGGTTAGTAGGCAAAGAAAAGAAAGGAGGAAGAAAGAAGGGTGCTTGAATGGGACTTCTAGCCCGCAGAAGAATGTACAGCATTTTATAGACAGGCTTGAAGAGGCGGTATCTGATTTACATAGGGCCCAACGATTGGTCGGACCAGGTGTGACATTTGCACAGTGCGAGTGGAAGCTGGCCCCCCCACCCTGATCTTATTATGCAAATTGGGTCTTTGCCTGGCCAGCCAGGTGTTGTCCGCTCCTAATGCACACGTGGTTCAGAAGATAAAGGAAAGATGGTGCTACCATTTTGAACATGCCTAGTCCCAGTAGCCTTTTCCTACTGGCAGAGTTGCCAGCATTCACCCATTCAAGCTTACAGCTTTCTTGTCTATGTCTGCAGCTTGATTTTACAGGCTGCTCATTGTTAGAAAAGAAAATGATTTGGGGCCGCTTTTCATTAAAGGGAAAACCTTACCGAGAATTTCCTTACCCTCACTCTCTGCCTAAATAATTTATTTTTAACTCCTATATCAACATCATACTACTGTAGGAAATATTTTATATTAAAATTTTAACTCTAAGGACTTATTTTGTAATTTTCACATGTAAACCTCATAACCCATTTTGGCACTGGGTCAAAATGATATTTAAGAAGAAATATTATTTTGGCCTAAATTGAAAACATCTTAAATCTTTTCTGCAGTGTCTAGAGAAAATGTTAGAAAGAAGAATGTTAATAAGGAACAGCAATTTAGAAAAATTATTTTTATCTCTTTTAAATTCAATATATTACTCAAACCAAGGACTTTCAAATGTCATTCCCTAATCGAGCTGGCTGAACTCTGGCAAATACAAATGTAGGCCATCCTTATCCCCACTTCACCCCAACACTGCCTCTCATTCACCTTTTTATCATGGAAACAAATTAGTCTTTTAGGTCTTTCTTTCAGTTTGCCTTTCGTTTTCCATAATCTGAGAGCCAGGATTTAACTTGGCAAGTAAGAAACCTGACATTGTAAAAGTAGAGCACTAAAAATGTGGAGAAATAGAGAGATTTGCACATTTTTATTATTGATTTATATTTTCTTTTTATCCATGTCACATAGGTATTTCATCAATGTCTAATGTAGTTTGAAACATGGTGGGAAAAATGCTTAATCATCTCTTCTCCCTAGACTGTCATTGTCTGAGGTGGAGTCTAGGCTTTATCGCCAAGAGAAAGGCTGGTACAACGTGATTTGTTTATGATCCATCACTACATCACCTTCCTTACTGCACACCGCTATTCTCTAAGAAAAGAACCATTTGGTTTATGTTTACTTGCTCATTCCTGTCACCTATAGCTACACTTCACTGCAGCTGCCAAATCTAACTGCCTAAAAGGTAATGACACACTGACCTAACATTTTGACTGCCAGGCATCCCTCATTCTTAGGTTGTAGTTGAAACTCTATAAACCCACCTCTGTCTTAGATAATATCAGGACTAAATCTTGCAATGTTCTTACCCTTGTTTACACAAGTCTCTGCTTAAAGTGCTGGACAGGCTAACATTTTGCCCACTGATACAGCCCAACGTCCTCTCTTCCTACCTAAATGCTTCTGATCTGTACTCTGAAACTTTCACTCCATGATCAGACTCCACAATATCCTGATTATACTCTAAGTGTTCCAGAATATTATGCTCAATTGGTAAAATCCACTGTTTTGTGACAGTCTCACAAACTGGTTGTATCACTGACAGCATCCATCCTTGAAGAATCATCTACAATCCTCTGATTCTTGTATATCTTTTTTTTTTTTTTTTTTAATTTCAGTACCCAGGTTTCTGTGTTTTTGACCACTCAAAACCTGGGAAGTCAGTATTCTGTAGACATTGAAATGCCTACAGGATAATTAATCCAAAACTTTATCGGTTGTTTACTGGCCCTCCTCTGTGCCTATCACCTTTTATTTCCAGTACACTTCAACCACAGATTCCCATGGTGAGAAATAGCATGCTGTTTGTCATCACTAGAAATTATCTATCTCTCCAACCACACAGAGAATCTCACCCTGCCGCTTGACTGTCCCTTTACGATCAGTCTCGGGTGCTCCCACTGCAACACTTTTGTACGTCATTGTGACTCTGTCCCCATTGACTCTGTCAATGTTCTCTCCAGCCTTCAACTTTTCTTTCTCATTTTTTCTCTACTGCCCCAGCCCTTTGATTCACTTCACCCCACATTTCTCAACTCCAGAAGAATAGTCCTTCCTCTTTCTGTCTGCAGAAATTAGAGAATACAGAAAGGCAATCTTTGTTTTCTTACAGCCCCGACTAAAACCTCTCTATTTCTAGATCAATTATTTTTTCCTCTCCTCTTGTAAGACAGAAGCAAGCATCCTCTCTTTTTGTTTAGTCCAGTGAGGGGCAGAAATACATACTCAGTCCATCTCTTTCTTAAAGACTTGGCTTCAGCAACTATCCCCCTTCCTTCTGCATCTTCAACTTCTCCTTTTCTACTAAATGTCACATTCGTCATACAAATTGCTTTACTATTTATCATCGTAAAACCAATAAAATTTTTCTCTTAACCTTAAACCACCCTCCATTTATAGTCCTTTATCTCCATGCTCCATTCACATCCAAACTTCTGCAAAGAATTTTTCAAACAAGCCGACTTCATTCCTCCCCTTAAGCATACTTCATCCCACATTGACACATCCTCCAACATTGCCATTCCATTTTTTTAAAGAAGTTATGAATTATTTTTATGTGGTTAAATTCACAGACTTTCTGTAGCCTCCTTTTATGACCTGTCCTCAGCATCAGGCCAAATTCATCACTTTCTCCTTCTTGGCATTTTTTCTCTCTTAGCACTCTCTTGGTTTTCTTCCTACCTGACTTCTTCAATTACTTTCTCCACCTCTTCTTTGTATATCAGGTCCAGAATTCTCATAATGGAGTACCTCAGGTTCAGTCTTAAAATCTTTAAATTATTTCATAGACAATCTTGAAAGTTTCTATGACTTTCACTAAAATTACAATAACTGGCTAATATTCTAGTCTGTCACCTGAACTTCTAACTCATAAGTGCAGTTATTTGGTTGACATTTTAGCTGAGATTCTTTTGGATACCTCAAATGTAACATACCTAGTATTAAATCCCTGCTGCTTCTCTCCAAATCTGTTCCTACATTTTTCTTCATTGTGGCAGAAAATGCCTCCTTCTACCCAATGGCTTATTCCAGAAACCAGGCATTCATCCCTCATACCTTCTACTGTATCTTCTGCGTCCGACTTATCACCACATCTTGCCAGTTATATCTTCAGTGTACATCTCAAATCTGTGTAATTATCTCTTTCTCTGCTCCTGTTTCCTAAACCAAGTACCTGTCATCCGCTGCTTGGGAACTTACACCTCATCTGTTTCTTAAGCCATTTTTCTCATAATAGCCAAAGAGACCACATTAACATGAAAAAAGGATTACATGTTATAAACCTCACTGTAACTGCTGAGAAAAATAGGAATTCAACCTTACATTCCTAATATTACTAACAATGGTGAGCATCAGCTGATTTCTGTATCTCTCTCCAGTTTCATCTAGTGGTGTATGTCCTCACTCCTAACACCTTGGACATCCAGTGGTGTTCTTCTCTATTTCTAGTACCTTGGCTGTCTTTCTGTTCCTTAAATAATCCAAGCATTTCCTCCCTCTCTGCACTTTGTATATATTTTCCCTTCACCTAAAAATTAATGTCTGCTATGTTTTTCCAATCTTGGCTTTAGTTTTCAACTTACATGTCAGTTCCTGTGAAAAATCCTTTCTGGTTTTCCAATATCAGTTAGGTCTACCTGATATAATCTCATGGAATTCTGTATTTTTATAACACTATTTCTAATTTTACTTGCATAAAATAGATACACACACATATAAAGTTGTTTAAAACCTAGATTATAACTTCCAAGAGGCCACATTAGCTTTATTCAGTATTATATGCTTAGAACTTAGCTATATGTCTGGACATACTAATTTCTCTCTCTTTATTTTTCTATATCTATATACATATATAAAGTATATATTATACATGCATATAACACATATGTTACATATATACAATTTTTTTCATCTGGCCTGTGGCAGGTTCCTTATTAACTTCCTCATTTTGGAATAATAAGATATAAGACTCAGAGTTGAAGTTAGATTGAAGGGTGAAAAATATGGATAAGGCCATTCTAGCATAGAAAAATATGTTTTCCAGATTATTCCAGCATAGCTCACTGGAATTATATTTCAGGCCTACATTACTAACTAATAGTAAATTATTACTTTGTTCACTTGGTTTCCATTGTTCTTTTTGCATACAGTTCCCTTGGAGAACTTGTAAGGAGTAGTGATTAGTTCCGGGTTAGATTTGAGTATGCCTGTATCGGGCCAATTTTCATCTTTAATGGCATTTATTCAATATTCACTTCGTTTCACCTATAGATATCAGATTATAACAGGACTTGGATGTATTCCTAAAAGGCTTAGACTAGATCTCAAATCTAGCACAAGTTTTCCTTCTTTGTTTACTTTAAAGTACGATATTTATATAAGCAACCTAAATTTTAAGAATATAATACCGTCCCCTGTGAGGAGGGTGGATTAAAAGTGTTGGGCAACTGGTTAGGGAGATACCAGTTTGGTATTTATGCACTAATGTAGAAAGTAGAAATGGAAAAGAGGAGAGAGATTCAGAAAATATTTTGGAGCCTGAGTCAATAGGATTTCATATTTAAAACTGAATGGAGACAAGGAATTGAGTAGAGACAGCACATTCCAATATAATATTAATTTTCACAAAATATATTTTTAACTTAGTGTGCCTTCATATTTTTCTCAATAAGTCTTCTGTTTTATAAGATCTCAAGGTGTCATTCCATTTAACACAAAGAACAGAGTTCATGTTTTGGCATATTACTTTTCATGACCAAGGGCACTGCTATCTTAGGACTCCTTCAGGAATCAGTTTGCAGAATACCAGTATTCAAAAGCCCATGCTCAATTTACATGATTCATGTGGAACGGTAAAATATTTGATGTAATATATTAGAATTTCAAAAGTTGCTCTTTGAGATATACAGAGTTGTGTAACCTAATTTCTGCACTGAAGAAAATCCTATTGATTTGTAAGGGCATTGTTCTGAGCTGAAATAACACAGATGGCTGTCTCAGAAGTGACTAAGGTAAGTACCCACGAAGTTGTGAAATACTGGACAAACCTGGTTCACTGCTATGCTAATTACCAGTTAGCTCAACTGTCAATTTCTATTTCAAAGTCTTACTAAATGGAGGAAAAAAGCGTTGAAAAATGAAACGTTAACTACAGTACAGCTTTCTTTTATATTATTTATTGTTTATATTTGTGTACACATCTCATTTTGATGTTGGAACATATTGTGCAATTCTATTTCAGTGATGATAAAATCATATGATTATATAGATTAAATCATACTGTGGAAAGATCAAGATTTCTTTGTTTAAAGCTCACTGTCCTTGCCGCAAGGGACAGATGTACTTAGAAAAAAGTAAGGCAAAAGTTCTGTAAAGTAATAATTTCTTTACGATGGTTTATCTAAATTTCTTGGTTTCGTTTTAGGCAGGAAGGCAGTATCAAACTCAGGCTAAGTGTGGTTAAGACTAAAAAGGCCAAATGAAGCTGGTGAAGGGAAGCAACTGTCCTCACTCTGTTGGCAAAACATGCATTTTGATAATTGCAAATGCTTCTAGGCCAGGGTTTCTTGACCAGGATGAGCTTCAGGGGTTCCATCAGCAACCAGCTGTGTAGGGCTGTGTTTGGAAGGTATGCCAGCAATTACATATTCCTACAGGTGCATTTTTCGGGCAAGAGGATACTTGAAAAGGTAAATGTCCATGCTCTAAAATAGTGATTCTTAAACTTTATTGTGCATAATAACCACCAGGAGAGCCTGCTGAAATCTCCAATTCCTATAATCACTGTGGTGGGAAATTTGGCAGTATCTAACAAAATTAAATATTCATTTACCATTTGATCCAGCAATTCTTATTTCTAAAATTCATCATGAAGATGCATCTTAACAAATAAGAAACAACACATATACCAAGTTATTTACTGTAACCTTATTAAAAATGGCAAAATATTGAAAATATTTTTTAACCAGCCCTCTCTTCCCTGGCTCTTTATTAATTTCTTTCCAGAAAACTAGATCCTAGGTTCTGAGACTACAACAGGAAATTATAAAACACCTGGCCTACACTGCTAGAGAAAATACAAAGCAAGACCACTGAAGATAAAGATGCTTTTGAATTTATGAATACTCAGGGATGACTGAGACAGGTAGCTCTGCAGACTGTTAATTCATAGGTGGATGCAATCTCTGGTAACAAGCTCTTGTTAGTCTCATAGTCAAAGAATTAAAATAGTAGGCTACGCAATAATGGTAATTTTATCCCAATTTTTGCAATTCATTATATGTAGTTTTTCAAAGAGAACAGATTGTTTTAATCACACTTGGAGTAGAATTCTTCCTGTAAAGATCTTAGATTATTGTTTGCTGCCTAGTCTTCATGTCTTTGCTTTCTCTAATACCATATTCTATGATATTCAGTCTATATATTAATTTGGCAAGATTTAGTCCACAGTCACCGAAACACTAATCTAGGTGCTGTTTTGAAAGTATTTAGTACCTATAGTCAGTTGCCTTAAAGTAGACATGATGATCCTCTATACCTTGGAGGTCCTGATTTAATCAGTGGAAAGAATTTAAGAGCAGAACTATTATTTCCTGAGGAAGAAGTTCTATCTGTAGATTACTGCATCAGCTCTTCCCCAAAAGTTCCAGCCTTCCCTTCCCGATTGCCTGCCCTATAGATTTCAGTCTAACTAGCCAGACTTCCAAGTGCCTAAGCCAATTTCTTATAAGAAATCTCTCTATATTTACGTGTCTTACTAGCTCTGTTTCCTTGATAGAACCTTAACTAATACAGTATCCAGAATTATTTAGGAGACCACTTCTCTGCCAGTCTCTGTCTACTTGATTGGGGTAAAACTCTAATCTGAGTGAATCTCAGAATTTGAGGATTTTATTTTCTGTAGCTATTGGACCCAAATGAAATTTGAGCCATTAAGTTTCCTTTTTTTTTTTTTTTTTGTTTAAGCTTATTTGGATGAAGTTTTCTAACACAACCAAATACTTTTTATTTTATAAATTTGCATGGCTGAGGCCAATGGTAACCGGAACACCTACCATCGCAACAAGAGAAACAGAAGTCAAATGTTCTACTGTCAATAAATGTATTGAGGCCATTCTAAATAAATTGTATTATGTACCATGAACCTAGGAAGCAGTGTCTAACGTTGGCATTATTTATACAATGGAAAATGCTACAGTTCAAAATTTCAGTTTGGAATATCTATCTGGTTCATTTTTTTTTTTTTTTCTTAAGAAGAAAGTCCTTTCTTCCTACACAGCATTTCGTTCCTGCAGCACAGCTTCCTTTACATGGCAGAACCTTCCACCACTTGTCCTAGCTAATTAGACCAGTGGTGAATGTCTAGCCCTGTGACATCTAATACATTAGTTGGACTGAGTCAATCAGCTCATTTGACTTAGATTTTTAAAACTGTGACACAGAAAGCTGGAAGTGGTTGATGGCTTGAACAGACACATAAAATGAGGGCACTGGTCACGATATCTGAGGCATGTTGAAGGGCAACACAAAAAGCCTGCCAAGAGGGAGAGAGAGAGACACAGAGAAAGAGAAATGAAGCAAGCATGAAGCATGAAGAAAGAAGTGTTCCCTTTCTCTTTGCTGATATATAACCTTTGAATTGTTAAGGGGATGTGTTAAGGCTGTTTTAAACTAACTATAGAATAATATAATAGTGGGTCTACTAACCAGAATTTACAAATGGTAAAGACTTCAAGTAATGCTGTCAATTAATAAAAAATTGATTTCAAACTGTAGTGCTAATTGTAGCAAATGAAAATAAACTCTTGAGTTAATATTATACTAGCATGATACATTTTCTCCACCTTGGATAGTGAGATTATTAAATTATAATAGAGACCTAGAGAGATAATGATCCTAGCTTTGCCCAGGTTCATGCAGATTAGTAATTACAGGGTTTGGTTTAAAACTCCAGGTCTCTTAATGTATGGAAATGTACTATACTCAATTTCCTCCACATATTTTCTTGTTCTTCCGTATAGTATCATGTACTTGTAAAGCCACGTTTTCTTATGTTCTATTTATATTGAATTTTAACTATCATTTGTAAGTATAAAAAAGAAAAAAACAGTATTTAGGCTTCCTGTCTTTCTTTTCCAATTAGAAAGCAAGAGCTCTGGAAAAAGGAGTCACTTGCCTCTATAGCACACAAAACATTTTCTGTATCTAATAAACACAAATGACAGCAATAACAACACTACACTTTTGAGTTTCTATTGTAGTACTGGGGCCACTGGAATAACTGCAGGCAGAGCGCTAATGTGCTGAGAGACTGTGAAAGGTTAATTGATGCATGTGCATTATTCATCACTTTCCTACATATGTAAATAAGAATGATAGCACTCCTGTGTAAAGTGCTACAAAATTGCTAACTGAAAGTGAGCAGACTTGCCAGCCTTTTTTTTTCTTCATATTCAGACAAATGCCTGGACCTTAATGAACATTTTTTTTTCTTTTTTCGAGATGGAGTTTTGTTCTGCTGTCCAGGCTGGAGTGCAGTGGCACGATCTCGGCTCACCTCCACCTCCCAGGTTCAAGTGATTTTCCTGCCTCAGTCTTCTGAGTAGCTGGGATTACAGGTGTGTGCCATCATGCCTGGCTAATTTTTGTATTTTTAGTAGAGACAGGGTTTCACCATGTTGGTCAGGCTGGTCTGGAACTCCTGACCTCGTGATCCTCCCACCTTGTCCTCCCAAAGTGCTGGGATTACAGGCACGAGCCACCACGCCCAGCCACAAGCCTTTTCTATTTGAGCACACTACCATAATCCTGCAAGCAATAATGCTCTAAATATCCTTAATCTTTAGTTTCCTTCCTTCCTTTCCTTCTCTCTTTTCATCAATAGATATGATCAATTTTTCAAAGACAGCTCTACTTCAGTTAGGACTTACACCAGTCTATATACAAATCTGCATAATCATTAATAAATAGTAGTTAATGTTACCACACTGGATTCAGGAAAGTTAATTTTATGTAAAAATTTTGTCAAAGATGATCTCATTTATCATGAGGTATACCGCTATGTTGGTGCAAAAGTGATTGCAGTTTTGACATTAAAAATAAATCATTTTGAATCCAGCATTAGATTTTAAGCAATTTGAGAGCAGGGACTATAATCTTTGTGGTATAAAGGTAACGATATAAATCATGCCTAATTTTTAAAGGACCTGCTGAATACCATTATGTCTGAATTTTCATGCCAGTGTGTTCCACTAATTCGTGTCTAGTGTCAAAAGCAAATAGCTTGACAAAAATAGTTTATTTTAATAAAAGCTATAAACTAAATAGAGCTCACCCTTTTGGAATCATGATCAGCTTACATTCAGGATATAAAACCCTATTGGAAAGCAAATAGAGTGGGCACATAGAAATTGATCCAGAGGCTGAGCCTGGTGGCTCATGCCTGTAATCCCAGCACTTTGGGAAGCCAAGGCAAGCAAGTCACCTGAGGTTGGGAGTTCAAGAACAGACTGATCAACATGAGGAAACCCTGTCTCTACTAAAAACACAAAATTAGCCAGGTGTGGTGGTGCATGCCTGTAATCCCAGCTACTCAGGAGGCTGAAGCAGGAGAATTGCTTAAACCCTGGAGGCGGAGGCTGCAGTGAGCCAAGACTGCGCCATTGCACTCCAACCTGGACAACAGTGAAACTTGGTCTCACACAAAAAAGAAAAAACAGAAAAAAGAAATTGATCAAGAAGCTCTATGGTGGGAGGATATGCATAGTAGACTTTTGGGGATCCTAGGTTTATCCCTTTCTGCCAGGCATTTGCTGTTCATGCCTTGATTTGTTTGCTTATGCTTTGGTGTTTTCCCTGAAATTCAAAGTTCTGCTGTCTGGTATTCCTAACTTTAAGTAGTTAGCAAAATCTTTCTGATTTTGTTTTGTAGTGACTGCTTCTGTTTTTTCTGTATCCTTAATTGCATAGTTTTGGTTCCAGCCTTGCGACCCTGTCTCTAGCTCCTTAATATTATTTTGTTTTATAACCTGCTTTTCCTGTCTTAAAAATAAATAATATTCCGTTTCTGATTAACCTTGACATTACAACTTAAAACAACTCCTTAAACAAAGGTGGTAGCATATGCAAAAGTAGTATGAGCTTCAGAGACAGCTATTCATTTATTCTCTCATTCATTAAATATTTATTGACCATCCATTTTGTTAGGCAGTGTAGATGTTAGGCTTGGTAAAAGATGGTGCATACAAAGACACAGTCAGATTGACCTGTGTTTCAATTTCAACTCTGTCTCTATTTCATTCTGAAGAAGTTAGTTACAGTAGTACCACCATATCCTTGATTTCACTTTTGGAGATTTTGGTTATCTATGGTCAACTGCAGTCCACAGACATTGAATAGAAAATTATAGAAATAAACTTCAAAAGTTTTAAATAGCACACCATTCTTAGCAGTGTGGTAAAATTTCTGCCATCCTACTCCTACCTGCCTGGGACCTGACACTTCCCTGTCTCCAGCATACCCACCCTGTGTAGGCCACCCACCACTTAGTCCTCCAGGTAGCTGGAACCACAAGTGTGCACCACCAAGCATGGTTAATTTTGTAATTTTTGTAGAGATGGGTTTTCACCATGTTTTCCAGGCCAGTCATGAACTCCTGAGCTCAAGCAATCCTCCTGTCTAGGCCTCCCAAAATGCTGGGATACCAGGCACGAACCACGGCACCCACCATAGCACTTGCTTTGAGTATCTTGTTGATGCTCAAAATGTTTTGAAGTCTGGAACAGTTCAGGTCTCAGATTTTTGTATTAGGAATACTCAGTTTGAATATACAGGGTTTGGTACTATCTGTGATTTTAAGGTATCTGCTGGGGGTCTTGGGTTGTATCCCCTGTGGATAAGGGGTGACTGTTACACTTAACTTCTGAGCCCCAGATTTTTCATTCATAAAATTAAAAAAAAAAGTAATGCCTAAGTAAGAATGAGGTTGAATGAATTAAATGAAATGCAGTGTTTAGCATGTAGAAGGCACCCAACGTGAACATGATTTCCCTCCTTCTGTTACACACTTCGTGGTTCATAGGGCACTCTTTCTTGCAGAGCTTTCTAGGTAAGATTTTGGAAATGATGATAGGCAGTAAGGGTAATTTTATATATATACAGGTTTTAAGAGATAGATGTCAGCTTACTGGAGGAATAAGAACTTGCCTCAAAAAAAAAAGTGATTTATATGGTGGGTAGTAGGTAGGGAAAAATAGCTTGGTGAGTCTCATTTTCATACTAAATTAGCTAATAAACTCTATTAATGGAAAATTTTAGGCTACAGAAGAAAAAGTGAGATACTGCTAAGAGACACAGTAGAATTTTAATAGAACCGAGCTGCTTCTAGTAATACACAAGCACATGGCTGGATATTGGTGATAAAAACTGAGAAACATCCATTTCCCTGCCACTAAGACTCTCATAACTTTCACAGATTTGCTAGACAATAGCTATAAATTGCAACTACTGAGAGCTCTTTGAGAAAATACAAATGGATTTTTCAAATAAAAGGTTACAAAGAGATGTAATATTGTCAATGTTTTTATAAAGGTTTTAATGAAATTCTATATTAAAATTACCTATTTGTTTCAATAAAAATATGATCTAGTAATGACAAAGGAAAAAAAGATAAAGGAACAGTTCTCTGTGTGAAATGAAAAAGAGAAAGTCTCCATAGCTCCATTCTAAGACAATTCTTATTTTACATTTGTATAAATAAATAAAATAGCAGATTGAGAATCTCCAAGTTAGCAATGATACTAAGCTTTTACTAAAAGAGTAGTGAAACGCCAAGTCAATGTGCATAAACTGTAGGAAAATCTCAAGAGGCCATAGCTTGGCAGAAAAATGTCATATGAAGTTCAAATGAGCAAGTTTAAGGTAATGTATTTAGGGAAAGAATTCCAATGATTTGGATAGAAATCTGGGCTCTGCTCTTATTACTTATTCAGTTGGTCCACACAGGTAATCTCATCTTGCTATCTTTATTCTAAATGATTTCTTGAGACTTCAATCAGAATATATGATTCTCTGAGGACTCAGTCTAATGTGCTGCAGTGGCCAGGCAGGCCACAATCAAGAGGAGTATTAGAACAAAATGGAAAATATTATCTTACCCATGTAACTCTTATCACAGAGAATTGTAAGTGGGGTGCTCTGTTTACTTCTAGTTATAGAGCTTTCAGAAAGTTGTAATAAACTTCATTGAAGGTTTTACCATAATCCAAGATCAGATGTGGCAGTACGGGTAGAATATAGGGTATTACTGGGGCGGACCGGAGAGTTTTTCTTATAGAAATGCAATACAATGATTGGGTTTCTGAACATGTAGGGACAAAGGTTAAAAATGACTCTAAATAAAATCAATAAAACCATTGCATTTTAACAGGCACTACCAGGTACAACTCTGTGATCATCTTCCCATAACTACTGTTATGGGCATGGGCCAGGGTGGCCATATTTTAGATGGTGTGATCCCACTCTGATCCTCCCCAACCACCACCTTTGATTACAAGCAACCAGTCAAGGATATGCAGTTGACCCAAAAATAACAGATATATGCCCTATGCATTAATTAATGACTTAAGCTAATCAAATTATTAATTTGGAGATTTTGAATCAGGGAATCTCCAATTTTTGGAAGTGGGAGAAAGGTAGAAGAATATAAGAATATTTTAATAAGCAAAACCATTTCTATTAATAGCTTTAGTCCCCATGAATCTTTCACCTTCTTAAGCTCTTGACTGTAAATTTCCTATATCTAAAATTATAATAAAATTTTTATTACCATTGTTTAAGAAGTAGTATTCTAGCAATTAAACAAGTCTAAAGAAAACATAGAAAAAGCATTAAAATGTTAACTAAAACTTAACATATTTAATAGTCAGACTGTGGTAAAATGAATGGAGGTAAAATGAAAAAAAAAGGGACAGGAATGATATAAAAAAAACTAGAACTTTGCCCAATGTACAGTACTAAATAAGACAGATAACGTTTTTACCTTACCCTAAGAGATGCAGCATAGCATAATGGTTAAAATTATGGGCTTAAGGCAAAAACTACTGTCATGGTTTAAATTTTTGTCCCCTCTGAAATTCATTTTAAAACTTAATTACTAATGTGGCAATGATAAAAGGTAATGTCTTTAAGAGGTGATTGGGTCATAAGAGCTCTGCTCTCATAAGTGGATTAATCCATTTATAGATTAATGGATTAACAGGTTAATGGATTAATGGGTTATCACAGGAGTAGGACTGGTGGCTTTATTAGAAGAGAATAAGAGACCACAGATAGTGTGCACAACCCCTTTACCATCTGATGCCCTGTGCCACCTCAAGACTCTGTTGAGGGTCCTCACTGGCAGGAGGGACCTCAACAGATTTACCCCCTGACCTTGGACCTCAAAGCCTTCATTCAGAACTGTAAGAAATACATTTTGTTTCTTTATAACCAGTTTCAGGGATTCTATCATAAGCAACAGAAAATGAACTAAGACAACTATTTTTATTAAAAACCTGTTTCTAATATTTATCAGCTGTGAATAAGTTACCTAACCTTTCTGTGGTTCTATTGCCTCATCTGCAAAATAGAGAAAATAACAATACTTTTATATGGTTCGTGTGAGGATGAAACAAGTAAATAGATAAGCAGTTTTTAGTAGAGTACTTGGCATTTGAATAAAAATCTTAGCATTGAAAAAATATTTTTATTAAAAGCTGAAAATTTTAAATAGATCTGTTCATGGATACCAGAATCATAAATATCACAAGAAAAACTGGTGTCTAACTTTAAAAGATTTTTTTAATGAAAAATGATTGTACCTTCTGATACAGAATTGGTCAGAGGGTCCAAAAGTTTCACCCAGTATGGGCATTCCCATTATCTTATGAGGAGTCTAGATATCCCAAATGAATTTCAGAAGAAGCAAAATGTGAAGGAAAGTTACTGAAATGCATTTTATTGTACTGATAGTGTATGTCAAATTGAAAGTGTAAGTAATAAACCAGAGAGAAATGGCAAACTTCTACCAAATTATATTTGGTTGTTGTATGCTGTAGAACAATTTATATATATACTTTGTTCTGGTCCAGAAGGGGAGTAAATAAAAAGATTCCCTTTTGGGGGGGAAAATGTACTTATTTTTATTTTATCATTTATCGTTTTGTGTGAGTCTTGTCTATAGGGATCTTCTATTTCTTAAATAGATTAAAAGCTTCTTATGGAGTAGAGCCATGTTTTGCGTTTCTTACTTTTTTCCAAATATATGGTATTACAAGTTTTCAAATCTTAAATTCATGGAATACCTTTTGTCTAGATTCACCAATTGTTAAAATGTTGCCCTAAGAGAGAAGGTCGGGAGAAGTAAAGTGGAGAGAAAGATAAATGGGATGGAGAGGGGGAGAGAAAATATATTTGTGTTTATTATACACATATATAGACATACATTTTTTTTCCTGTTGAATCTTTTAAAATAAATTGCAAACATCATGATACTTCACTTCATGTGTCTCCTAAAGAATAGAACATTTTATAATGTAACCTGTTAATAGGCTGAATTGTGTCTCTCCAAAATTCATATGTTGAAATCTTAACTGTTAGCACCTCAGGATGTGACTGTGTTTGGAAATAGGAACTTTAAAGGAGCAATAAGTTAAAATGAGGACATTAGTCTGCACACCAGTCTAATTAGACTGACGTCCTTGTGAGAAGAGAAAATGAAGACCCACAGAGAGGTACCAGGGATGCACACACTGAGAAAAGACCATGTGAGGATATGGCGAAAAGGTGACCATCTGCCAGCCAAAGAGAGAGGCCTTAAGAAACCAAATCTGCTAACATCTCGATCTGAGACTACCAGCCTTCAGAATTGTGACAAAATGAATTTCTGCTGTTTAAGCCACCCAGTCTGTGGTAGTTTGTTATGGCAGACCTAGCAAACTAATACATAACCGTGTTAGCATTATGACAACCACTGCACTTAATATGGCTACAATAGCATTGCCAAATACACAATCTACGCTCAAATTTGTCTTTTACTATAGTTTTTAATTCAAATTTTAATCAAGAATCACTCACTGAAGTTTGTTTTTTTTTAATCTCCTTCAGCTATTTTAATCTGGAATACCTTCCCTACCATTTCTTGTAGACATTGACCTTTGAAGAATTCCAGGCTAGACAAAATGCCCAAGGATATAGAACTGTCTCTTTGTTTCCTCGTGGTTAGATTTGGGTTACATATTTTGACACTACATAGACAATATTGGTAGTTTTCATGGTATCATGCTGGAGGAAGCATCAGGTCTTCTTGTTCTCTAACTGGTGACACTAATTTTAATCACTTGCTTAACTAGGTATTTTCTAGATTTGTGTCTGTAAAGGTAACTTTCCCCTCTATTAGTTAACAAGCCATCTTTGGGGTGATATTTTGAGACCATATGAAAGTTCTCTATTTTTTAGAACATTTCACCCATTGATTTCAGCATTTATTAGTGTTCCTTGGCCGGATCAAATGCATATGTATTAACAATTGGAAGTAATGATTTCTACATGTAAATTTCTTAGAAATTTATTGAAAGCATTATTTCCTAAGGAAGAGCTTTCTCTTGTAATTTGACTATTTCTTTATTTACATTAATTCCACTCCTACTCAATGAGCCTTTTTCTATTAATGTGTCATAATCCATTACCATCATTATTCTTTTTGATGCGTAAATTGTTCAAAATTTGATCAATTAGAGTTCCTGGGCCTTTTAAGCTTTGGTTACATAACACAAGGCCCAAAACAATAAATATATGTGTAAAAAGAAAAATAAAGAAGTTTAACTGAATTGAGCTAATTAGGTTATTTCAAGGAGGTTAATATAGTGTGTGTGTGTGTGTGTGTGTGTGTGTATGTGTGTGTGTGTGAAGAACTAAAGAAAAGCAATACAAAGAAAATGTCTGCACAAATAGGTCATATGAGGATCACCACATTGCTCAGTGGTCCTGCAAGGGAACCCAACAATGAATCAGTCCATTTGATTCAATCCATCTCTTCATGCACAGACACCCTCAGAAGCCAGTGAATGGAAGTTCCTTCAATACAAAGCAGAAGGGTATCAAACATATCAATCACCAGAAGATTGCTTATTGCTCTGCACACCAATGGTTCTATCGCTGCCAACAATATGTAATACTTGTAGAAATGAGAAGGAACATAGTGGTGGCTGTTGAAGTGGGCTGCAAAAAAAAGTGTTCGCAGAAAATAGGCATCCCACTTATATACCACTGATGGTAAACATAGGCCTGTGGTGGCAGAAATGTAGATTCATCAACCTGAGTTTCAGAGAAATAGAATGTGGACTTGATTGTCTCTAAACTTTCATTCCTTGTAAATTGAATTTTCATTCATTCAGAAATATTAGTGGGTATGTGCTTGGTGCATTATGCTGGTGCCCAGGACATACTGTACTAGGATGATGTTCATTACTTCTGATTGGTGGTCCATCCTGTGTTCCCTTTCTTCTCATTTCCCAGTCAGCCTATCAGACCTGGAGTAGAGAGCAGCAAGGGAAAACATGGAGGTCCCACCAAGACTTTCTGTCAGGAGGAAACATCTCTCTGTAGGTTAGAACTCCTAAAATAGATGTATTCCATCTATGTAATGGTTACTTTCAATATCTTAGTGCAAAATTTATAAGAATTTTAATGCAGATTGAGGCATATTTACCTACTTAAGGTTAATTGAACTTCCAAATATTCACATAGCACCTACTAGGACACAGAAATGTACAATAAGCAAAAGCTAGACAGATGAAAACAACACACAGTTCTGCCAGCAAGGAGGCCAGAGAGTAGTAAGAGATCATTCATTCAGACAATTCACACTCAGGATGAACATGGCTCTAGAGGGAAGATTCCTAACATCTGCTAGAGGAAATCCAGAAACACTTTACAGTTTGATGCTTAAGTGGAAACTTGAAGGGCAAGTAGGAGTTTGCCAGATCAATTATAATGAGCTAGAGGCATCTGTGAAATCCAGAGAATGAGCATGCAGAGTTTCAGACGCTAGTTTACAGAGCGACTACTGTGGATGAGATGCTGAAGACTTTTGTGCATATGTCTTATTTTTGACTGTTGCATCAAGCTTTTCATAAGTTAGACATAATTCTTAAGCAAAGTGAAGCTAGAAGAAATAATTTGTCCAAAATGAAATAATATGGATTAGAGCATGATTTAAATGTGGTTTTCTATTCTAAATCCAGTTAGGTTTTTATTCCAACAAACTGCCTTCCTGGCAGGGGAAGAAGGGTACAAGAGGGCATTCTTTTTTCTGAACATGTTTACACAGAAGAGAATTTGGCATTAGATAGCAGTGTTTGGATTTTATTAGTTATACACAATAGAAATCCTAATATAATCTAGTAAGAAGTATTGGAAGAGACTCTTATTGCACAATAGAAGCAGCAGCTGTATTGAACCCTTTCAAACCCTAAAGAGTGAAATAAAAACCTAAGGAAAACATACTGTTCTGAAGCCACACTTTTTTCAAAGTCCTGCTTGAAAATGAGTGCTTGAGACCTGGAGATAACCAGAAAAACACACCAGGAACGTGGCTGTGGCTGCTAAAAATCTTTCGTGTGTTAATGGCCACAGGCAGATATTTATGACGGGGGCTGAGGCACTTACATTTCCTCCAGGAGGCCATACACTATAGGATGACTAATATCATTTTGCCTTTGTCAGTTGGCAACATTTATTGAGTGCCTACTCTGTGGAGAACACTATAATAGGTGCTGCTGGAAACTGCTAGGTAAATCGAAAACACGGTTTCTGTCCCTGTCTCAGGTAGTGTCAGAAAGAGAAAACAGCACTAGGGTGCTCCGAATGGGAAAATAAACTTATTGGTCCTTTAAATCGATGTCAAAATGGCTTAGGATATTATGTTCTGCCTTTGTAACTTATGCTAGAAGATAACACCCAAGGGCTGTGAGCAGCTTGATGCATAGCCGTCTGAGATAACACAAAAGGGATTTTTCTGGACCTTAAAAAAATAAAAACAAACAAAAAGTCATACGTGTTATATCTCTATCAGTATTATAAAGCTTTTTCATGACTTTTATAGACAGTCTCAGAGAAAATGGAGTAACATAAAAGACTTCCAACACTTTAAGCAACTACCTGGAAATATTCTTTCAACATCTGGGTATCCTTAGAATGTTCGGCAGCCATGTTAGCCTAAAATCCATTATAGTTTGAATGGAAGACTAATAGCAACAATATACACCGCTACCCTTCAGGCATAGTGGGCTGTTATTTCTGGAGGCTAAAGTCTTAATATTGTTTTCTGTGATTTCAATCCTTCTCTCTCAGTGCATGAGTTCACTTCATTTCACAATTAAATTCCATTCCTTTTCCACCTGGCAAAATTCATGTAATTGTTAGGACCAATTCTGAATATTCTTATTGCCAATATTTAGGAGATATATTCTGTTGTTATCTAGTTTGGTATCTGAGACTAATTTAATACTTAACAATGAAAATATTCTATTTTTCATAGTATCTGAGAAAATGTAACATAAAGCTGTTCATGTATATCATTCCGAATCCAGAAAGATAAAAGGAGGAGATTGTGTTTAACAGGCAATTATAAGCTTTCCATTCTTTAAGTATTATAATGGTCTTATATTCTGAATTGGATCTAGGTATAGCAGCTCCTTAATGCATTCCAGTATGTGTATCTTAGTTTTGGGTTCCCCTAGAAGCAGACCCTGAGATAAGGATTAAGGTGTAAATTAGGAGTTAAAGGAAGGCACCAGTAGGAGACTGAAGTGAAACAAGGAAAGAAAGGCAGCCACTGAAGTGTGTGCTGTGAGACCAGCTACCACTGTGGGTAACTGGAACGTAACTCCACTGGAGAAACTTTAGGAATCTGAGTAAAAAACACATCTCTGAATTATCTCAGTCAAAGATTGAGGGAGTTGCGATATTTATATACTTCCTCCCATCCAACATGGTAGCGGGAAATTCTTAGGGTTAATTGTCTACCATGTCTGGGCTGCCACAAGGCAGCAAAAGAGTCTACAGATGTAAGAGAAAGTGCTCCAGCAAAGAAAAGGTGCTGGAAGTTGGATCAATGTTCACCAAAGAAGTGATAATGGCAAAGAGACCTTTTGGAAACACCTACAGTGTCTGCAAGAATATGACAGTGAAAAGGATTATATTATTCTAATCAGGCTATCCTAAGAAGAATTCAGAACAGAGATACAAATTAGGGACCAAGTGTAATCAACTGGGAGTGTCCTCCTCCCGATTAGGGTCCTGTGTTGGAAGGCTCCTGAGTCCTTCTTCAGGGCCAACAGGACATACTTGATTAGTAATGTTGGCAAAGGGCCCAACAGGAAGGTAGTATTGATTGATTTGCATATATGCATCTCATCCTTTTTCAGAAAAATCTCCTAAATTCATATGTGCTTAGTTTATCAAGAATAAATCTATCCATTTAGTGAGTGTAGAAAAACAGTAAAAACAAATGCAAAAAAATTACTATGTCTAAATGTCTATAAATACTAGATAGAAGCTAAAAACCTAAACAAATCTAGAAATTTCTATCCTTTCCTATATTGAAAACCAGTCTGTAAACAGATTAAAAGTTTTGTGGGCTGGGCACGGTGGCTAACACCTGTAAATCCAGCACTTTGGGAGGCCGAGGCAGATGGATCACCTGAGGTCAGGAGTTCAAGACCACCCTGGCCAACATGATGAAATCCTGTCTCTACTAAAAATACAAAAATCAGCTAGGCATGGTGGTGGGTGCCTGTAATCCGAGCTACTCAGGAGGCTGAGGCAGGAGAATCGCTTGGGCCCAGGAGGTAGAGGTTGTAGTGAGCCAAGATGGCACCACTACACTCCAGCCTGTGTGACAGAGTAAGAGTCTGTTTTAAAAAAAAAAAAAAAAAAAAAAAAAAAAAAAGTTTTCTGAAGTTATAAACTTGAACTTTTTAAAAAAACCTATAGGCAATGAATTATTTCCTTGCTCTACTAAATTGTAGTTTATTATTACCAATAAGCTAGAACTGTGACAAGATGCTAGCTTTTTGAAAACTCCCTTTGCTATAGAAATGTCAGAAGTCTTTATCCAATGATTTCAACATTCTACCTTTCTCTTATGCAGATTTTATAGATTTTATGATTCCTGGCATAAAAGTAGGTTGAAATTCAACTTCTGTTTTATGCCAGGTTAGAACTCATTAAAGGCAAAGTGATCTACGTGTCCATGAGAAGGAATTTAATCTACTTTAATGAAGTTCTTACTTTACTAAAACATTAAATGAAATGTTTTGAAGCTGCTTCTCAGTCACTTTTTTAAAAGTTCATTCAGTTTTTATTAGTATCTTGGGGTAGGAGGTGGAGTGAATGTGTGCTGAATTATTCATGCCGTCATGATACATATTTGACATATGAACTACTTGCACTGATAGGAAAATTTGACTGCAAATATTAAAGATGAAATGTAAGAAGAAATGATAAAAGGTTGTACTTCTAGTTGTTTCAATTGTATTTCTAGTTTCTGATAACATTAATTTTTAAATTAAAAAAAGGCAAGTCAACCATGTCTAGAGGACACTAGTTAACTGGAGTTGCTGGATACAGAGGTTTGGTCCATTATCCATTCTCTCCTGAAATCAGGAATCTCAATTTGTTTGTGTTTCCCACAGAACTAAGATGGAATAGAAGAGTATAAAGGAAGCTCAGGTAGAAAGAAGAAAGCCAGTAACGTAGGGATTTTTAGGCCACTTGAAGGACTTCAGCTTCTGCTCTGAATGAAAACAGAGAGCTATTGGAAGCTTTTGAGTAGAGAAGTGACACTTAAACAGATTAAACAGAAGTTATTTACTTACGTTTCAAAAGGATCTCTCTGGCTGTTGTGATAAGAATAACAGGGTAAGGGTGAGGTGAGGGAGGCTGGTTAAGAGGCTGTCAGAATAATAATATACAGCAGATCCTTAAATAACGTCCTTTTATTCAACATCATTTTGTTAAAATGCTGATGAGAAAAAAATTGCTTCCCAGCTGGTGCCACTGACGGTGTGGCATTTGCACATCCTCTCCATGTGCACATCGATTTTCTCCAGGGCCTCAACTTTCCTCCCACAAAGTTGTGCACGTGAGGTGACTTGACATGTCTAAAGTACCCCAGTCTGAGTGAAGGTGGATGTGTCTCAGTGCATCCTGTGATGGGAAGGCAGCTTGTACAGGTTTGGGCCCTGCCTTGAGCCCTGAGCTGCTGGGATAGGCTCCAGCTACCTGCAACCTTAAGCTGGAATAACTAAGTTGGAAAATGAATCACAGAATACAAATTATTGTAAAATAAAAATCTGTAAAGTCTATGATAATCATACGTATGTCAGGCAATAAACAATGAAAAACAAGTGCTCAGCAAGCCCACCATATTTGTGACAATTATTGGGCTGTGTGGTGGTAGGAGGTACTTCTTACAGTTTTCACTTTGCAAATATGTATTATTTGATTTAACCCATCACCACTATGACTGCTGCCATTCAATGAATCACCAAAAATTGGGTAAATATCTTTTCATTAATTCTTCATAAATGTATGTATAGCTCAAATTTATTTCAATGTTTAATATGAGAAGTATTTAGAATCTTTATTTAGAAGTGTGGTGATATTTTTGTGACCAGAAATATGCTATGTGAACCCTTGTTTCTATCAATCAGCCTATGGCAAAATTGGTTTTGTTATATGTTGCTGTTTGGCTTAAAGTCATAGTTTCCAAAAACCAATCGACAATGGTAAGTGCTGATTTACTGCTGGCAAAAAGATAATGATGGCTTCAACCAAAGGTTATAGGTAATGTGGGTAAGCCATTGGACACTGTGTATTTTGAAGTTATGGTGGGCATAATTTGCTGATTTATTGGATGTCGGATGTAAGAATGAGAAGAATCAAAAGATTTTGGCTTGACATCATGACAAAATGAGTTACTAGTACTGAGCAAAGGAGTTCCAATTGGACTTACTAAGCTTATTATGCCTGTTAGATATTCAAATAGAAATGTTGACTATATGTTTGCATATACAAATCTGAAGGTCAAGGAAGAGGTCCAGCTGGAAGATAAAATTAGGAAGTAATCAGCTATAGCTGTTATTTAAAGTCATAAGACTAGATGGGTTTACCTAAAGATGCATGTAGACAGAAAAGAGTGAATGAAGGATGAACCTAAAATATTTCACAGTTTGCTGGTCAGGGATATAATAAGAGTACAGCTAATGAAATAGAAACTGAGCCAGGATCAAGTGGGGTCCCTGAAGTGAAAAAATTCCTCAAGGAGGAGAGAGAGTGATGAACTATGATAATGTTCATTAGAGTTCAAGTGTTCAAGATGTGAAATAAAAATTAATTATTGTATTTAGGCATATTCAGCTCATTGTTAACCTTGATAAGAGTAGTCACAGTGGAGAAGCAGTGGAAGAAAATAATGATTTTGTGGTTTAGGACAGAACTGGATGGGAAAAATTGGCATTGAGTATAGATTATATATTGAATATTTCTGTGACATGAAGAAGGAAAAAACAAAGAGGCTGGAGAGGCAGGGACTGTGGAGTCAAGACACTTTTTTGTTAACACATCAGGGGAAATTATGGCACACTAGTCATCTATGGGAATGATAAATAGAAAGCAACAAATACGCAGTAAAAGGATAGTGATATTTTTAAGTAGCCAGAGAGAATAGAGATAAAGGAAGAAACTGGCTTTAGATAGGACCCTGGCCTGCAGGAAGAAAAGCAAAATATTTTATGTTCAGTAGAGGTGGTTGCACATGGAAGTCCTCATCTGTTGCACATATTTTCTCACTGAAATAATAGGGCAGGTCATCAAAGGAGAATAAAATGTGCCAAGGAGGTGAAGAATTGAGAAGGGATGGTGTAAAATAGCATAGTGTAGAAAGAACAACAGATTGGAAGAAAACATATAGAATTTCTGAGTTATAATATTGTATAGTTGGAGAATAGAGTTTAGGAATTTAAAATGAGAACAGTGAACATTGTTGTGTTTTGCTCGCTGTTAGTTTGTGTGTCCCTTCCTCTGCTGGCAATTAACTGCCGGGCGTGCAAGCACAGAGCTGTGGAGAGTTAGATTCGATCAAGTTTGCTGTTGTCTCAACAGAATAGGATAAAGAAGGAGATGAGTAAGAGAGCTGAGAGTATGAGTAAAATAGATAAATTTGTGACTGAAAAAAATCAATTTATCATTATTGTTATTATTATTTTTTGAGACAGAAAGTCACTCTGTCACCCAGGCTGGAGTGCAGTGATACGATCTCAGCTCACTGCAAATTCCACCCCCTGCGTTCAAATGATTCTCTTGCCTCAGGCTCCCAAGTAGCTTGGATTACAGGTGCCCACCACCACGCCTGTCTAATTTTTTTTTGTATTTGAGACAGCATTTCACCATGTTGGCCAGGCTGGTTTTGAACTCCTGACCCCAAGTGATCTGACCACGACCTCCCAAAGCGACAGGCATCAGCCACCATACCCAGCCACTTTATTATTCATATTTAAAAGTTTCATTGTAATATATTTTTAAAGAAACACATAAAGATAGCACAAATTGAACTTAACAAAATCCTCAAAAGAAAAAAATAATAAAGAGATGACAATAAGGTATATTATAAAGGCCTAAGGTTATTTACACACATTCTCATACCTATGCGACAGATCAGGGGACTTCTAAGTACTAAATATTATTTAAACAAGTTTTAAATTGACATTTTGTTTATTCTAAAAAATCTAAAATATTAAATGGCACTAAATATAAACATATTATTTTAACCTTAAAATTGGAAAACAATTTTCTTACCCAAACCTTGTAACTATGTTATTATATCTAAAAGTATGTTTATTAAACAAAATGTTTAAACTTTCAGTTTTAAACCATCTAATTTTAGTGTTTAAGGGGGTCTTAGAGAAAAACTGCATTCCCAGCTGGCTTTCAAATTTTTGAAATGAGGTAGGGCACAAAGGATTTTACGTGACATACTTGAAGTGACACGAGTAGGAGACCAGCAGCAAGATTGTGGGCATATGTTACTAACCTGTATTCATAATAACAAAATAAGTAATTAAAACCATTCAACCTTTCCAACTGACCTTTCTGGGCTAAAGAATATTCTCTAAGATGTGGCATTGCTGAATTATGCATCATACCTATCTCCCTGTTGTTCAGATCTAAGCTGAGGAAGAACTTCATTGCAATAGGGTCAGCCTCTCAGGCCAAACAGCTGTTGTCTAGAAATCCAAGGAAGAATTTTAAGTTGAAAAGGACAGAAGCATTTTCTGAGGATGAAGGTAAGCTCAGACTCAAATGATTCAATGAAATTGTAGACAACTGCAAAACAACTATGATGAAGAATGACTGACAACCCCTATTATGTTTTGAATGAGTGACCCCAAAAACGTGTTGAAAACTTAATCCCCAGTGCAACAGCGTTGAGAGTACTAGTAGGGCCTAATGAGAGGTGACTAGACCAAGAGGGAAAAGTGAATCAATTAATGCCATTATTGAAAAAGTTAATGTATTATGAAAGGCAGAGTTTAGCTGCCTTTCATAATACATTAACTTTTACAGTTGTCCTCTCTGTGCTCTTTATCTCATGACGACACAGCAAGAAGGACCTCACTGGATGTTGGCCCTTCAGTCTTGGACTTCTCAGCCTCCAGAGCTGTGGGAAGTAAATTTCTGTTCATCATAAATTACCCAGTCCCAGGTTATCTGTTATAGCAGCACAAAATGGACAAAGGCTCCCACCATAAGAGAAAGAGATAATCTTTTAGAGGAAAACCTTTAAGCATATGAGATTATGAGATACTATATTTTAGAATGTCACCCCTAAAAGTAAGGGTATATGATAGGTGCTTATTAGAGAAACAATGCAAGTTACTGTAAAGGAAGTCTTTTATACAGGGTAATAATTGTAATGAAGTTTATAATGAAGATATTGTCATATTTGGATATGATAGATAAAAATATACAATATACATTAAGTTCCCCTAGGATTTAATTTTTTTTTTTTTTATTTAGAGGAAACTCAAAGAATTCTGCCATGATATGCTTTCACTAGGGTCTTTCATTTCTATTTTTTTTTTTTTTTTTTTTTTTTTTTTTGAGACAAAGTCTTGCTCTGTCCTCCAGGCTGGAGTGCAGAGGTGCAATCTCAGCTCGCTACAACCTCTGTCTCCGGGTTCAAGCGATTCTCCTGCCTCAGTCTCCCGAGCAGCTGGGACTCCCAGCACCCACCAGCACGCCTGGCTATTTTTTTGTATTTTTAGTAGAGATGGGCTTTCACCATGTTTGCCAGGATGGTCGTGATCTCCTGGCCTCGTGATCCGCCCACCTCGATCTCCCAAAGAGCTGGGATTTATAAGCCACTGCACCCAAAATCGTTTCTATCTTATTTTTTGCTCATCTTGATTATATTTAGTCCAGTTCAATTTCAATTCTTATCCTGAAGCATATCGGTTTTTAAAATATCCTAGTTGTACTATGGTATAATTAAAAACTGACTTGACAGATTTCAAATGGCAACGAGAGCATCTGGTCTTGTGTCAGCAGGTGTTGCTGGCTAGGCAGGTGTCTGTTTACTGGTTCCCTCTTCCATCTGATATTTATGTGCACTACTCATGAGAAGGCCTGCAATTCATCAGTACATTCTTCCTAGATGGAGGAGGACTATTTGGCCAATAAGAGATAAAAAACAGTTGTACCTGCTACATTCCCCAAACTATTCTACTACATTGTATGTTCATTTTTTTCATGACATATATATATATATATATATATATATATATATATATAAAATGAATGTCAGTAACTGCTAGACATTTATTTACTGAGCATTTTCTGTGCTATTTGAAGATGAGGGTTCAATTGAGACTTAAATCTGAATGACTAAATATTTCTTTCCTATTATATTTCCCCATACCAAATATGCTATAATAAATTTGGTTAGGATAATAGACATTAAACTTTGTATAAGTACAAAGGCATTACAAACACCAAATTACTTCTAATAAGACAGTATATCTACACAAAACAGAGTGTGCTCCTTTTTTTCTTTTTCAAAAACCTTTTATTAAATATAAATCCTCAGCCAAGCACAGTGGCTCATGCCTATAATCCCAGCACTTTGGGAGGCTGAGGAGGGAGGATCACTGGAATTCAGGAGTTCAAGACCAGCCTGACCAACATGGTTAAACCCCATCTCTAAAAACATATAAAAGGCATGATAGTGTATGCCTATAATCCCAGCTACTTGGGAGGCTGTGGCAGAAGAATTGCTCAAACCTGGGAGACAGAGGTTGCAGTGAGCCAAGATCACTCCACTGCACCCTAGCCTGGATGACAGAGAGAAATAAATCCTCAGGAGCAAGATTTGTTGTATAGTAACATTTAAAGAAAAAAAATGTTATTTTTTTAAATACCATACCTTGAGATCAATATGTACTTTGTCCTGTGAAATAAGACCTATTGAAAGAAATACACTTACGGAGGCCTTTAGAAAGTGCGTAGTTGATGACAGGTCACATGAAGTAAGATCAAAAAGAGATATTAAAGGTGATCCTGCATTGTCAACAGTCCAACAGAAAGTTTCAGTATCTTAAACATGTATTCCTTAAAATGGCAAGCTATTCCTTGCTAATTGCTTTTGAGGATAAGAACTTTGGCACAGTATTAAAATCCTGAAGCTCCTAGCATAGCAGCTGACATACTGTGGCTCTCAATAAACGTTTGTAGAGTAACTAAGAGTTATCAGCTTTTGTATATAATACATGTTTCTTGATTTTCCAATTTTATATGATTACAGAGTTAATCATTGAATTCTGCTCAAAGATAACATTTTAACAACAACTCAAGAATCTACGGTAATTTACTCTCACTCAGAAGACTGTATGCTTTCATGAAATTTTTAAAACAAATAAAAATCTCTGTGTACTAACAAAATAATAATTTTCAAATGCTGAAACTTCTAAATTTCTCTAATACCTATCATTTTCTCTACCAATTACCAAAAACTCTATTAAGCAAATATCTGTCAACTGATACTGCTTCAAAGAAGAGGAGTAGGAAAAAGAGGAAAAGGAGCAGAAACAGGAAAAACAGGAAGAGAATGAACAAGGTTGGAGGAAAGTAAATGGAAAAAAGAGGAAACTAAATTTACCAAATAGGCATTTCAATTTTAGAAATGTTACATAACAATTTTCATTTACCTTGTCTACATTTGACAAACCTAAATTTGAAATGGTGGAAGCAACTTCCTTTTTTAAAATACAATTTTTACAGTATTAAAAATTAGAGATTTTTTCTCCATTTACATAATAGAGTGAATTATCAAATAATTTTCTTGAAAAATACAGAACATAAAATGGATATTTTTGCATGTTTCTTCATTACAAATAGATTGGCTCCTATCATACAAATTAGTGCAGCTCTCAAACTCTTTTTAAATTTGTAAATGAAAAAGATAAAATCTACTTTGTGAGGAATGTTGTGATTGTTAGGTAATTAGGTTAACAAATTAAATAAGCCTAGAACTATGTTTTTAAAATAATAAATTGTCAATGAATGATAGCTGGCCTCTGCTAAATATCTTTATTTGAAAAATCTATGGTGAATAATGGTAATAATTCATTTCATGGCCTCAAGCAGACAATACAATTTCGTTAAGCCTTCCTTTCTCCATCCTTGAAATGATCATAATAAAAACATGCTTAACACTTCATATGATTCTTGAGAAAATCAAGTGAGATAAATGTGAAAGACTTTTGAGAATCATAAATCTATATTAAAATGTAGCAGGGCATCAGAAATTAAAATGTGTCTCTACTTTTATGATCCTGATTCAAACTATTTGGTATATTCAAAATTGGTTGTAAAATTATTAGTATGGCAGGAAAATAAAATATCATTCATGAATTTGAAAAGGAAAATGGTTTATTTATTTTTCAAATATCTATATTCAATTATACCATGCAATCATCTTTGTAAATACTAAGTGCTTCTTTGAAATCAGCTAATGTGAATTTCTATTTGGATAATTATTATACAATGTCAAATGGCACTATTCTATTTTTATTATTTAAAAATAATAATGGTAGCAGAACATTAAAGATGTTCAAGAATACCCTTAGGACTACTGTTTACCTGTAACTGACCCTCAGACCTCTCAACTGTTTTTCTTCAGGCTGTTCACTCCTAGTCTGGCATCTTAGATTACATGAGGACCTCAGACCTCCGTGGTCTATGATGATTAAAGGAGGAAAATAATTCATATACGTAATATGATGTTCTCTTTATCTGTATAGATTTAGTAAGGGTACAAATTAATATTTGTAATAGCCATTAAAATGTCTCATTAAGTGTTATTTAGCTTCCTTAGTTCCAAAATGTTCAAAGACCACAGAAAAAATAAAGGATTATTTGACTGCAGGTAAAAACATAAGTCTAGGGGGACATTGAAAATTATAACCTCCAAACATACCACAATTATAAAAATATTAATATTTTTAGCCCAGAAGGGACCGTTAGAAAGTTTGAATGCTTTTAATTATTTATTTTGTTATTATGAATATAGGCTAGTAACATATGCCCAAGATCTAGCTGCTGGTCTCCTGCTTTCAAAGATTTAATGCCAAAGGACTTGTCAAAGTACAGCATTTAACACGGTATGTTACCCATAATTGGCTTTCCGTAAATATTTGTAAGTTTTTCTTTGCCTGAAAAAGCTCTTAAAATAGTCTTGTTTTCCTTATACGAGTAACTCTAAATGCAAGTGAAGCTTATCAATAGATTAAGCAATTTACACCAGTACATTTTACTATTGAAATATTTTTAAATATTTTGTTTAATAGTGGTAAACAGTACTTTAATTGCAGATATGGCAAGCAGTGGACAGGACTGCCTCTAATATCTCAACCCCAAAAGCAGAGGGACTGGATGGACATTTATCTTTCATTTATCATAGGGCAATGAGGATAGATTTTATAACTTTTTGCCAAAGCATGCATGAGTGCATATACACACACGTGCACACTTGTGTTTGGACATGCACATTTCTGCACACATATCTTCACACAGAGATATGTGCATGCACATATACACATTCACACAACTCTTCTTCCTAGGATTAGCTTACCTAAATTGTTGCTAGTAAGAACCCAACAACAAATGAAAACTGCAATCTTTACAACCAGATAGAATCCTAGAAAGCATTTCGCATGTGTAGTTAAAGAGGGCTGTCAGCAAAATGTAAGAAATCTATTGCACTGATATGTTTTGAGTTTCACCCATACTTTTTGAATTTTAATTCAGGTCCATCTGAACTTTCTATGTTTTTTGATAGTACTAGTTGGCACTTTTTTGAAACCTGCATATTACACTGATTACCTAATTATCACATTCTCAACCCTTAATGGGTTACACTATTATTCTGTTTTACCAACAAGATATATTAACTCCCACTTAAACGACACAGTCTGAATAATGACCTCTACATTTTCTTTATATTCTAGCGGTAGGCATCTACTCTGGGAGCCAGTTTCAAGATCTCTTATCCTGGATTTTATATATCTTAATGCTGAATGCCCCAAAATGAAGCCAAATGACAAGATGTGAAACATAATATACCAGATTTTAATAGCTCACAGGGGAAAATATAAAGGAACCCTTAGAACTAATACTTCTGAGTTCAGAGTAATCTCTGCCATGGCAAGCACAGTGCCTAGCACATTGTATAATAAGTACTCAATAACCTCAGGTAACAGCATGTTGAATGAAGCTTTACTTTGACCTTGAAATTGGAAAATGGAGCTCACAGCAAATTCCAAAAAAAAGCAAGAAACGGTTGGGGCAGACATCTAACTGAGGACATCCTACAAGGATTTCAGATAAACCTTATTTCCCTCAAACACATTTTGCATTTCTCCATCATAAATAAGAGGGTTAAAAAGGGCTAAGAAGGGGTCAGTAGAAATCACTGGATCACCATGTTGATGGGAGAAGTTGGTCTTTTTTATCCACTGGGAAGAATGGGGAGGTACGTCCCTTTCCTTTCAAAGACAAGTGAGATAGAGACACCTTGACAGAATCACTTATAAAATGGGAAGTACCTAGAAGAAGGGAAACCTGGCCTTTTGTTCCTTGGATGAATGCTTGTTGAACTGTAAACCTGTTGGAGTAACGTGGAGCATGGTGAGAGATTCTTACGGAGCTGGAAGTATTGTCCCTGATGCTTGGGAGTAGACATGAAAACAGATTTGTACTTGTGTCTCTACTAAGATAGCTAAGACAGAAGGCCTTCTAAAGCTTCTGTAATACAAACATGGAGAAAATTCTTCATAAAAGTTTTTTTCCAAGAGTACAGAAGGGGTTTCTTAAAGTTCTGAGATTCCTTATGAAGAGAATTGGAGGTAAAATGAAGTAGACAAAAGCCTTTGAGATACCATGCAAGACAGTAAGTGTCAAACCCCCATGGGACCAAGCAACGATGTCATTCCTCTCTAGAGGAACCCTCACTGACTTGGAGGATGGCAGGAAAGCTCAAAAATCACCAGAAGATAATAAAGAACCTTTGCAGAGATCATGACATTGTTGGAGACAACTAGCCAATGTGAAACCAGATCAAGACAGAGCAGGGCCAGGGAAGACTCCATGCCATCAATAGATTACTAGGTCTGTAATAACCATGCTTTCCCTGTCTTCCTGCATGAAAAGGCAGGAAGGAAAGACATCAGAATAAAATTGATTCCTCCTTCACAAGGTACTAGTGTAGGAAGAGGGAAACGAATTTGCAGACTATACCCATCTTTACTTCACCACTCTAAAGCCACGTGTGTCAGTTATGCTGAATAAGAAGAAAAGAAAGAAGTTTAAATCTAATCTGAAACTATAGTTTTAGATTAATAACATAGAATAACTGAGAAAACCATAGGATATTCCTAATACCTTAATAACAGAATAAAGGGCATATTTGACATCGCTCAGTTAAATTTAGAAAACAAAAAATAATAAAACCAATTTACATCTTATTCAGGTGACACTGCTTAATAAATTGTGTATTTGAATGAGTTCACATATATGTAAGTAAATGTCAACACAGAAGAAAGAACTTTTTCCTGTATTAGCCTTTTTCAGGATCTCCATTTTAGAAGTTGCTAGGGAGCAGTAATGTTAGCGATTACTTTTCTGTAAACTCACAGCATTAATAAATGCTGTTCTGTTCTCTAAACCAGATCGAGTTTAATTTATCCCAGATTCCCCATTTACCTTGGTATCTCTTTAATAGGGAGAATCATGCTTTCACATGGTAAATATGATGCAGCATATCAGTTTCACAAGGCTAAAAGATTCTCTAGTCATGACTTTAAATGCATTTCACTGAATTAGATGAGATGACACACACAATAGATATAACCAAGGATAAGTTCAGAATCACAAAGCTATACAAATTCTTTAATCATTTTCGTATCTGGTATTATAAAATTTATGGGGGAAGAATGTATATAGAAATCGAATCCACTTTTTAAAGGTGGAAATGCCAAAATTTACAGTTGCTCATACGAAGCTGGAATCCAAGCCTCTCCACTCCCAAGTATGCCTGTATTCTTCTCCCTTAGCAGTAGTAGAGCCCCATTAATTAGAATTATCCAAATACGATATATATTATTACTTAGCTTGTAAATCTCATGTAATGATAATCATGACCATAGAACAACAGCGGAGCTACATCTCTAACATAAACATGTATCTAGACTCTTCTGTTTATATTGTATAAGTCATACTATGAGTCTAATCCTGATAATTTTTTTGGAGGTTAACCCTCAATTGCACCATCACTTCTATCACTGGGAACAGAACGAATTAGGGAGGAAAGGGATTATTACAGCTAAAAACAACTGTGCTCATATCTATCCTCCTATACTGGATTTCTTGCTACCATAACCATGATAGAATGAGCTCAGAAATCTTAACAGATTCTCCCTGTTGCCCACAACTGTCACAAATATGGCCAAATGAAAGAAATTATACATGACCAATGCTCATTTGTTGAGAAATAATATTTAAAAAGGCACACCAACTCAGGTCTCAATAATCCAGGAAGATAGAAGAAAATGTATGACTAGAATATAAACATCAGTTAATCCAAGAACGCTTTTATGTTGATAGGCCTTAAATGAGTTCTACTAGGATGATATAAAATTAATATTGTATATACTTGAACTATTTAAATGGTTATAGTTACCCAGTTTAGCTTTTCTTGAGGATTACATGGAAAATATGATTATAATAAAATTTTTTATTTACAAACTAGTAGTGAAACCCAAGTGGAATGTTTATTTCTTAAACGTCAGCATCAATTTTGAATGCCAACTATATCCTGATCCATTTTTGTTCTTTTGAAAAGAAGGTAATCTTTTCATGCTTATCCTATAATAAAGCAAACAGAGGCAATTCTGTTTTTATCATTTTATTTCAACATTTATTGTAATCAAATTTTTGAACTATTTCTTAATTTGATATTTTATGATCTATGCTGAAGTACATGTCAGCAGTGGCTGTATCTGAGAGCCTGCCTCACCCATTTGATGCAAAAAAAAAAAAAAAAAGGTAACTCTAAATATCTTTTAAGGATTAAATGATTCACTTATATGACTTGAAAATTTCAAAACAACTTAGGGTATTTGAATATCATTAAGGAGTACAGTAGCATTCTGAATAAATAAATAAAGCCTCTTTTTTCTTTACAATAAAGGCAATAAACATAATTGGTTGCCAATAAGAGGGGAATTATTTAAAAGACTTCTTTTATGCAATGTCACTGCTTGGCTGCTCACTCAGTGTGGTTCATCATATTGGCTTGTCTCACTCGTGGCAACCACAGAATTCAGTCTTGGCTTCATTCACAGATTGACTAATTAAATTTGGATATAAGTACATTTGCAGAAGCTGGGCCATAGCCACAGCACACACATATACTCTCTCTCTCTTTAAAAGTTCAGCTGCTGATTGAAAACAAGAGGTAAATTTTTCCATAAAGAAATCTGCACCTATTTATCAGTAGCTATGTTTTCTTTGCCAATAGACAACAATTTGAATCATCAAGTTTATTCAGTTCTTGCCAATGCAACTGTGAAAAAAAAAAATTAAGGCTGAAGTTTTTATTTAGAAGAAACCTTTTTTAATAAAAATATTTGCCAATACAGAGGGCCTATATAAGCAACAGATAATATAGATATACTGAAAACACTGTTTTTAAAATGCACAAAAATTCTGGCGGTTTTGAAAAAACACCAGAAAAAGCAAAGTCTTTTGTCAAAGGGGTATTCAGACAAACAAATTATTTTGTACCAAACACATTTGTAATTGACATAGAGGCTGTCAAGTCTATTAAGAGACATTTCACCATGTTTTTCACATTCAACGTAATTTTAATTTTTTGTTTAGTTTCTTGCAGTAGTTTAAGTATGATAATGTTTACCATACTGTTTGAGCTTATAGGTCAACACTCTTTTGTCATAGTATGTTAAAAATAGTTGCTTTTCAACTGGTCAATATGCTGCTTAGTCATGACAAAACTTCTCTTAAAAAATAACACATCATGCCGGTATCTGTGTCTGCTAAATGTTTAGCTCCCACTTCTATATGAGAACATGTGGTATTTGGTTTCCTATTCTTATGTTAATGTGTTTAGGATTATGGCATATGTATTCCCTGTATCTAAAATAAAAGTTGAATTTAAAATAATAATAATAACATAGCAACAAGTTCAGTAATTTAACCAGTAAATCCTTGTTAAGCTAAAAACAATTAACAATGGTTTTTAAAAGAGCTAATCATAGTAAATGGCCTCTAAATTTGCTATGGTCATTGACAGAAGCCAAACTGGGCAGGGGGACTTGTTTGAAATAAGAAATTACTACTAAGAGAAACTCACAAAATTGTACATCTACTTTTTAGAATGACTTTGGAGTATGTCAACGGGACAACTTTAAGACTGATGACTTGTGGAACTATCAGTGCAATAAAGAAGATGACCTAGCTCTTTCATTTTACTGCTAAAATAGCAACAGTTCCAAAAACTATTTAATGCCTGTTGACTTATTTGAACATGAAATAAATGATGTAGTCTCACTTATTGTGTTTTATCCTCTCTGCTAGATTCAGCCTATAGTTCAGGTTTTATTTGGTCTATATTTATTAATTGGTTGCTAAAATTTAAAAATTGAACAATAATGTAAAAATCCAGATTCATATTTTATCTTTAAAATTTCTTGAAAGCAAGGGTCCGAATTATTCCCAAAACAACAATCAGCTGAAATTAAGTTGCTGCTGCTTCCTTTTGGATGTGAATGGTACCCAAGATTTAACATATTCTTCCCTTTCAGGATTTTCTACAGCTAATTTACCTCACTCATTAAAAATATTTGCCTGTGGTTAGTATGATTTTGAGTATATGACCTTTTCTACTGGCAGCAAAATGTATTATTAAGAGATCAATTCATGGAATAAGATCATGGACTCGAACCTCTCTAAACCTCAGTTTACTCATTTATAAAATGGAGGTATAGTAATAGCACTTGTCTCACAGGATCTTATAACAGATGAAAAGAAATGAATAAAATTAGCTTAGCATGATGACTGTATTGTAGTAATATCCAATGAGTACACTATTATAATTGCTAATCATCAAAGCCTGCATTTATCATTTTGTTCATAGAGCTGGGATGAAGACAATCCATTTTTGTAAATATCTCATATTCTATGGCCCTCTTCAAAATGTGAGGAAAAACTGACAGACCTCTTCAAACTATATGGATTTTATATATCCAGTTAATGTCTGATTTCAATCAACTTAGATATATGAGTTTTTGGTGATTTAAAGAAAACATGTATCATTTCAATGTAATTTATTTTTAATTTTATACTTTTTTTTTTCCTAGAAATCCAGACACTTTAAACCTGTGTGCTGTGTTTACTCTATTTGTGAGTTCTTGATTGACTTTTTAAAGTACTAATTTTTCTAGGCTCTATACTTCAAAATAATACTGCACCTTGCAGGCTTAGTCTGCAGAACTTGAGTTGTGTTTCTGGTATAAGACAGAGAAAACTTAACCTGAGCTATGTCAACACGTTTGAAAAAGCCGAGAAAGAAAATGCAGAGTATCTTGCTCTGGTTTCAATAATAGTAACAGACTTTCATTGACCACCTGTCAAACAAACTCTTTGAAAAAGTCATTGGATTCTTTATTCTCTGAAACGATTGTTTAGAGATTGCTATTAGATAACATAAATTGATGGACATGGCTTTTCAAAAAACGTATAGGTGTTTTGAACTTTAAGAATTTTATAAAACTTACATTGGAATTAAAGTGATTTTCAAAATGCATTTTTTGTCATATGATTGCTATTGTTTTACTAACATTTGTATATAAGTATTCAGAACCACAAGAGCTAGCAAGGAGATCTCCAGGGGGAACACAATCATCCTCTTAAAAAAAAAAGCTGGTCACCTTGAGATCAGTGAAAGTTAAAACTTGGGAGGAAATGGGAATCCACAGGGGGCCAAACACTGCCAACTGCTCCATTCCTTTCCAGAACAGAAAGTTGCTTGAATACCAAGTCAGTTTCTTAATGGGCATTTCACCACTTAAAAAACAAAACAAAACAAACCAACAACAAAAAAAACCTCATGATTTGGTATTTCATCTCACTTTACTTAGAAACAATATAATTGAAAGGCTCAGTTTCATTTTTTGTAAAGTTCACAAAAATCCAAGGACTTATTGAGGGATTTCTCTTCTAGGTCCTAGAGGAGCGTGGTTTCAAAGGCAGGAGTTTCCCTGCTTGATCTCTCCATCTAGGAACCAGAGGGGTTTCAAATGTAAAGTTCTTTGCCTGGGTTTCCAGGAGCAGGCTAGGTGGGGAAAGCCAGGTGGGCTGCTTTGTCCCCAAAGCTCTGGGAGGAGAGGGCTCTGTAACTCAGAGTTGTGGACTAAGTAGCCAATCCAGTATCAGAGTCAAAGATCAATCACTCCAGAGGACGTTTGAAAGAACTCCTCTCATTGGAAGAGAACATGAATGGGGAGGGAATAATAACTCAATGGTTAAAACTCCTGCTGCTCCATACTGTTTCCTTCTCTGAATCCCTCCCACGACAGTGTGGGAGCTATCTTTCTCTCTCCCGCTCTCTCTGTCTAATAAATTGCTTTTCCACGAAACTCTTCGGTCCACAACATTTATTCGAACGGTAAGCTCACCAGACTCTGAGGCTTATTTCCCCATTCTTCCAGGTTAACGAGGCCAAGAACCTCGCCAACTGCGAGAGCGCTGAGTACACTCCCTCGGTAACATTATCTTCTAACCAAATTTCCTGAAAATAAATGTTTCTTTCATTGGCACTTTTTATTTGTATTCTAAATAGTTTAGTGAATAGAGCAAAAGCAATGATAGAAAATGCTTCACTTTAGTTTTTTGGTTTCTAAAATGCCCCCCAAAACAGACTGAACTAAGAAAAACACCTAGGTGCTTAAGACCAGGTATTTTAAAATTATTTTCTAACTTTTGATCATGTAAGCATGCATGCACAGATTTTTTAAAAAATACAATAAAAGGTATAACAAATTTCAGCAGAGCAAAGAACACCTGGTGACCATCAACCAGGCCATTCAGAGACAAAACTCCTTATGTGAAGAATTCAGAAGCAACTAGACATGTCCGGAATGCATGCACATTGAAACTCATTGTGCAAACCTTGCTGACATTAAGACACCAAAATGTCTACAAATGTAATTGTTTAACATGACCTATGCCGCTAATATAGTACCAACTACTCATAAGCTCTGACTTTAAGGCCTCTAAATACCCCTAAGGAAAAATCCACCTCAGGGCTCTCACTCCCCTCTTACTAAGGAGCCCCACTGAACTATTCTGTATTGTTCTTTCTAATAAAACTTTCCTTTTTCAAACCTATACTGTCGTTGGTAAATTGTTACCTATCCATGAGTCAACCAGTTTCTGATGCCAGGGCTCTGACATCTTGTTCAGCAATATTTATTATATAAGAAAGAATATTTCTAAAAATAATTTTATCATTTTCAAGAACCAGAGTTGTTTTGTGAATTGTGATATATGCAAGATAAACCCATTTTTACTTTGTATTAGGATTATGCTATTCTCTATTGAACCAATATATATATATTCAGTGATTCTATTTTTTAAATTGTATTCAATCACTTTTCATTGGACTTTTAGAAATAATTTCCTAATATTCTTCCTTATGTGATTTATAATAAAAATAAAGAATAGGCAGAAAAGCAAAATGTTCTATTTAGACGTTAGAAAACTTACTAAATAATAGCATATCATTAAACTTTTTATGTGGTGTTTTAAGTTATGGAGATAAAAATAATTGCAGTTATATTTATTGCGTAATTTATGTATTATATAATTTTCAAAACAGAAAAATTTTATTATCCATCTTTGAAAGATAAATTTAAAACAGCTTTGAAAGACTATATTTAAATTTCATTAGAGAGCATTAAAGCTGCAAGATTTTATAAGAAAACATACATTTTATATGGTTTTACTAAAATATTTCTTAAAGGAAGACATCGGTGGGAATTGTATACCTTTTGTTTGTGGCTGTAACTGATTATGATGTGATCACAGTTTTATGTAACAATTCTTACCATTAGAATAACAAAACATTATTATTTCTCAGCCTGTATGTAACTATGTGAAGTTTGCTATTTAAGACTGGTAAATCACACATTTTCAATGCACAGTTGGAAAAAAAGTATGCTGCTACCAACTACTCATTATATCAGCTTGAAAAGTGACAAATGTTCATTTTATTTTATTTAAACAGAAAAATAGTCAATTAAAATAATACTAGGGGGCACTGGATTTTACTGACTATCCCTCAAAAAGCTAGCATTGATATTTAAGTCAACACTAAAGAAGAAATTGTAATTTGCATTTCTCCCAAGAAATCCATGTCATTAAATGTGTTTCCTTTAGAACTTCTTATATCAGAGCTACAAAACTGGAAATAACAACAACAAACCAGAATCTCCAATAACCAAGAAAAATTTTCAAAGAACCTATGGTCCAAGGCTTAAGTTGCATAGCAAAGGTATTTTAATCATTCAGACAAAAGTATGTTTATAATCTAAACATATTTATACATAAGTGACAAACCTAGGTCAGTCTAATACATTTGCATGACTAAATATTAGAAAACCACTAAGAGAGACTTCAGTATGAAGGCAGATGTTTGTAACCCTAAGATTCTATGACCTGACAAGATGTCCTTTATGTGTAAAGGTATGTGGCCCAAGCTTACTTTGAGATACATTTAATTTATAGTTTAAATGATAATAGGGCTTCTCAAAACTAACCACCCTTTGTAAAACTAATGAAATACCACAAGGTTAGGGGTATGATGGGGACCTAAAGTATAGGTGGTATACCTATCTGCTAAGGTATAGGTGGAGTTATATAATTGTCAGGCATTATTTTGAGGTCACAAGATTTGCAGCTCCCTCAATAACTCCTGTAAATAACAGCACTATTGTAGAACCTAAGATTGGATTTGTAAGATGTTTTTCTAGACTTCTGCATTTCTGACCACCTGATTTCCCCCCACCCCCGACTCAACCAGTCCTGTGGCTCCCACCCAGAAGTGGACTCAGAACACAAAGACCATTTTCCACACTTCGATGACTGCATCCCCAACCAGTCAGCAATACCTATACCCTACGCTCCTGCCCACCAAGCTATGTTTGAAAAACTCTAGCCTCCAAACTTTTGGGGAGGCCAATTTCATGAATAATAAAATTTTGGTCTCTCATTAGCTGTACTGTGTGAATTAAACTCTTTATTGCAATTCCCCTTTCTTAATAAATTTCCTGTATCTGGGAAGTAAGCAAAATGAACCCATGGCAGATACACTTTCCCAGTCTTTAAAAGAACCTCTAAGAAATCAAGCAAAAGTCAGATTGTTATACCAGGAGAAATAAAAGGCAAAAAAAATTCATTTTTAGTTTTTCCATTTCAAAATATGAATTAATCAAAAATCCCTAGAGAAGCCTCAAAAGGAGGACTCAAACGTAGTACAACAAAGTATGGAAAGACGAGTAGGAAAGAAGGAAGATCCTGCAGCCCTGCGTCTGGAGAAGAGATGAGAGTTACTTGGCTATTAAGCAGAAAGGAGAAACGAACAACCTTGTAAAAAAAAAAAAAACACCCTTGGAGGATAAGATCAAAAGATCAGAAAAGGAGGAATGTGAAGACTGCTACAGCCAAAGCAGGGAGCAAAGCAGAAGGCTAAGGGCAGACTATCATTCTATTACCTTTAGGGGGAGCACTCAGAATCACATTAAAAATGCAGATAAATAAACCCTGTCAGCTTTGATAGTGCCTGGGGGCCTTCAATCAACAGTTGATTGCATATTGCTCAAGACTTATCTGGTAGGATGAATAAAGGTGTCCTGTGTGAACAGCTCAATAGCCCACTTAAGTCCAAACTGAGCCAGGGGCTTTGATGATGACATGAAAGGGAAAACTCCATAGAGGAGCTGGAGAGTGGGGGAAACTACTTAAATGAAAATAAAACATTCCTGAAACTTTCTGAACAAAAGAGCACAGTTACATAGACATCCAAGACTTAAAACAACAAGAAAATAGCTAAAAAAGTAAAATTACAAAAACCTCCCAGTCCTTAACAGAATGCACATGCCAAATAAATAAGGTTATAGGCACATAGCGGTTTTGTCTGGGTAGGTCTATATATAAAGCCAAAGGACATAAATTAAATTGTATTAATGTTAATATTCATAGAATATTCAAAAAAGAAATTTCTATCAAGCTAAAAATGCATAATATATTATCACAAACTAATACTGGGGAGGAAAAACTTCCCCTCTTGTATCTTAGGTTTAGTACCTAGGGGCTTGTGAATTAAATTGCCAAAGAACAAATTAACAAGAGAAGAAAAAGTTTGCTCATACGCATGTGAGGCTTACAGAGGAAGCCGTCTATTCAAGGGGCTTATATATCTAATTTAATAGGGAAAATGGAAGGAAGAGGAAAACCTTTATGAGAAGAACAAGAGAGTTTCTATAGGAAAGACAAATGGGTTTGTGAGAAAACAAATTAAAGATAAGCAAGTTTGTAATGATGATTTTTTAACACAGGTACAAGTGGTCTTTCCATGTTGTTCACAGCCCTAATACTACCTTAGAGAAGGAATGTATGATAATTTCACCTTTGGTTTTCTTTCTGGGAGTCGAAGCACCCAGAAGAGTGAATTAACGTGCCTAGTTTCCCAGAATTTTCTGCCTTTAGTCAAATAAGGGAAGTTCTGAGACAGCTTATTCTGATGTCTTAAAATTTTCAACTTAAAATAATCATTATACCAATTGTGGGTCTAAAGTGGGTCCCCACACTAAATATATAAGCATGTTTTAAAAGTTTACATATAAAATAAATAAATAGCCACCTGGGGAAAATAACCTCGTCCATTCAACATTTTTCTTGGGAAAGAAATGAATGAAATAGCAGGGTGAACAGCCAGCCAGTCATCCCATAAAATAAGCTAAATCAGTCCTTGTGATCATGGGGTAAGTTATCACAGTCAAAACACCTCCATATTTAAGAGTCTGTATTGTTTGACCATAATGCAATAAAACTAAATTTAAAATGTTATATTTAATTTATCGAAAATATCAGAAAAAAACTAAAAGCAAATCAACTGGAATAAAAACACACAACAAAGATGACAGAGTTTATATACTTAATGTATAATGTGCCTGTACAAGTTATATAAAAATAATTCTAAAACCCCAATAGAAAAACCAAGACAAAGGAAAGCTAAAGAAAATGCAAATAGCAAAAAAGTACAGTTAATCCTCATAATTCACAGATTTTATATTTGTAAATTTGTTTACTTGTTTATATTTATTTTAAAATTTGTCACCTTTAATCAACAGTCAATATGAAAGGAGTTAGCCAGTTTGCTTTAGACAGACAATAAGGAGAGAGTCCCCAGAGAGAACCTCTCTCCTGTGTTTTGTGCAGTTAAGGAAACTTGCACAGGGGGCCTGCCTAAACATGGCCACAGTGGACTAAAGACCCGCATGCATACTGGGGTAATGGGGTGGAGCCACCAGGAATTCACACCTTATAAAAATACAGAACCCAGCCCTAACAGCTTGCATGTAAATGCCCTTGTATTCAACTGTGAAGGGAGCAACCAGGAACCTGCTCTCAGGACCCCTCTTTTTGCTGACAGCCTTCCTTTCATTTAATAAATTCTACTCCACTCACTCTTCCAGTGTCTGTGTGCCTAAATTTTCCTGGTCATGAGACAAGAACCAGGACCTAGTTGAGCTATGGAAAAAAAAAATCCTGCATCAAATAGCAGCATCTTTTGTGGTCATTCATGAACATGCTCAGAAATAAAAAAATTGAGTTGTCTGATCCCATTTTCCCTGCTGAGGTCAAGCAGAACAATGTTCTGCCTTCTTTGCTTCAGCTTTCATACTGTGTATGTTTCCTTTTCACAGTCCTTTAGTACCACATTTTCTAATTTTTTGCTTTTGGTTGGTAATTTTGCTATTTAAAATGGCCCCGAGTGTAGTGCTGAGGTGCTGTCTAATGTTCCTAAACGTAAGATCAGTGTGATGTGCCTTACGAGGGAATGTGTTAAAATAAGCTTTGTTCAAGCCCGAGTTATAGTGCTATTTGTGAATTTAATTTCAATATTCAAATAAAATAATGCTATTTGTGAGTTCAATGTCAATATTCAAACAATTTATATTAAATAAGATGTCTTTCAACAGCAGTACATGTAAAAGATTATATTATGCATTACTTGATGAAAATAAAATGTGACCAGAGACTTACAAGAACCTAAGCTTGTACTTCCCCTAGGGGCAATGATTTAGTATTCACTAACTCAATTGTCTAGGTAACTTTACCGAATGTAACTACTGCAAATAATGAAAATCAACTGTATTTGAAAAATGCAAATTGAATAATAATTCCAGAAATCTGAATCAAACAATGTTAAGCTGCAGTTTTGTAAACCTATCACATTTGGAAAAATACTTTTTAAAAACGTTCATCAGTTTTGAGAATTGTTAAATTAAGCCTGTGACAGAATTATAGACTGATACAGTCTTTTAAAAAAGCAAATTGATAATATGCAGAAACAGTGTGACACTTGTTCCTATCTTTAATTCTTTAGGAATTTATACCAGTACCCTGGAAATCATTAGCTCTGTGGATAAATATTCTCCCTATAAAGTTGTTAATTATACTTTTATTCTTAAAAGAAACAAACACATCAAACTAACTTTTAATATTCTCCATTACACATTTAAGTGGAAGCAGAACACTGGTCTTTTCAAAAATAGGAAGAAAGAAATTGCTGGCAAGAAAAAAACTCAATCAAAGCAAACAGTGAACCAAAGAGATTTACTGCCTTCAGAGCAACTGAAAATCTCACTTAAAACTAACAGTCAAAAAGATTATGAATGTTTCTTAAATAAAGATCCACTAAAAAGCTTTCTTAAATAAACAATAAAAAGAATGAGGTTGACTTGTCTTAAAACAAGAGCTCTCATGAAGTATTTAGCCAACACAATGCTGAATAAAGGTACTTTTAAGTAACAATTGATTCATTTGGTCCCTTTAAAAACAATTTTAGCTTGTTTTCTTAGTTTGTACAACTGCTCAGTCTTAATGGTTTAGCACTTAAATCTATACTGTATATGGTTTGCTACTTAATTGAAGTTCTACTTCTTTGGAAGGGTTTTTTTTTTTTTTTAATTATGCAGGACCAACACTAGTACCTCAACTCTGGAAATAGATACTAAAATGTTTGGAAAGGTGGTGTTTAAAATACAAATATTTTGCTCTTTTATTTTTTGAGATGGAGTCTCGCTCCGTTGCCAGTCTAGAGTGCAGTTGGCTCATTGCAACCTCCACCTCCCCGGTTCAAGCAATTCTCCTCCCTCAGCCTGCTGAGTAGCTGGGACTACAGGCACACACCACCACACCCAGTAAATTTTTATATTTTTAGTAGAGACGGGGTTTCACCATGTTGGCCAGGATAGTCTTGATCTCTTGACCTTGTGATCCACCACTTCTGTAAAAATTTAAGAGTAAAAAAAGAAAATTTTTACCTTAAATTTTCTGCCATGAATTGAAGAGTAAAGGCCGGGCGTGGATTACTTGTGCTGGGATTACAAGTAATTCATGCCCGGGCTTGACTCTTAAATTCATGGCAGAAAATATTGTGTTTTAAACTAATTTGAAATGCAAAAAGCTATTAATATTTCCCCAACTTGAAAGAAGTCATAATAATTATATTGTCATTTCTTTTTCCTCACATACTTATACTTCTTATTGGTAGCAGCTGGTATTGGGACACTCAGATACAGAGATACAGTAATATAAATGAAACTAGTCTAAGTTCAGCTGTTAGAAAACTCATGCAATTTTAAAGCAACATTATCTATTCCCTGAAATTCGAAATAGCATTTATTTAACAGGTAATTCTATAAATAAAGCTATCATGAAATATGAAAAACAATTCAATTTTAAAATGTCACAAATTATGGTAAAATAGGAGAATTCCCTGACCCCTCACAGGACTTGAGACAGGGGTGTGGCTTGTTTGCTCAGCTGCCGTGTGCTCGAACCTCTTATGGATGGCAGAGCACACAGACAGGCAGATGCAGGAGCCAGGGCAACCTCTTTTTGGTTCTGGTCCCATGGTAGCATCTAAAGGTGTGCTGCAATTAATGCTTTTTTAACAGTTGCCATCTGTGGACACCTAAGTATTAAATTGGCTTAGTGAAGGGTCAAGTTGACAATCTTTTAGGCCATTCAGACATAGATGATTAATTTGGGGATTTTACTAAGTGACGGAGGTAGCTCTCAGCGGGGTGGATGGGGAGCTGGAACAGGGTTGGAGTGGAAGATGATCTTCCCCTGGAGGTTGGCCGTTCATGGCTAATCACCTCTCTGACCATCTGTAGCCAAACTCCTCTTGATGTTCAGATGTTTCTTCTCTTCTCTCCTTCTCTGTTGTACTGCTCTGCTGCTCTGCTAGTGGAGTGTGGGATTTATATGAGCGCAGAATAGGGGTGTGGTGAGTCCAAGTTGTCTTGGAAAAGGCAACATTTGGGTGCGAAAACAGGAATGCCTCTTCCCATTTAGGGCCATGGGTTTCCAGGCTTGAAGGTGACACCTTTGCTGGGGAATTGCCCTCATCTACCCAGTATTTCCCTCCCTCCTATCCATGTAATTGAAAGGGGAAATGCGTAATTAAGTATGTGTGTGCATGCATATGTGCACATAGGCACTTGCGTGTCATGAAAACAGACATATTAATGCCAAAAAAAAATCTCTTTTTAAATCAGGGGACATCCCATAGTTCTCCTTGATTCTATTAAAATGCACCCTTGAGGGTAGTTATACATCTAATACACTTGTAGTAATGTACACTACTTTCTGAAGGAAACAAATGTGATACAAAGTAAAACCAATTAAGCAAAAATATAATGTAGGAGTGTCCAGTTTTTAGAACTTGCACATATTTTGAAAGAAAATTATGGTATGTTCATAGTGGATAACAATGTTCTTTGGTCTTTATATATTTTTTGCACAAAAAAATAAGCATAAAGACTTTCAAGGATTACAGTTATTTGAAGCCACATGTTAAGCACAGCCTTATAATTTGACTCCTCTCCATCATTCCAGACTGTTCTTACTACATAGGCCAAGAGTAGGCTAAAGGTCAGCACACACACAACGTATAATAGTAATAGATAAGGATTCAATAAACCCAGAGCACACCTTGGACACTATTGCTACTAATTTCCGGAGGTTGCAGGCATATCCCATTCTAAGAACACAAAAGAGAGAGGTTTCACAGAAAAGTTGGGTTTATTTAAATTGGACTTTGCATAATGAATAGCATTTTAAAAGGCAGAGATGGGGTGTGGTTGGAAGGCTTCTGAGCCAGAAAAAAAAAAAAATAAAGAATTTTCATGTTACTTTAACAAAATCTAATTAAATGGGTTGATTCACAGTCTTCCTACATCCTAAAACAACATGAAAGCATCTGAAAGAGAATGATTAAACAGACTGTGAATGTATTCCCCATATTTTGCCTGCATTAGGGTGCTAAGATTACTAATTCTGATCATGACACCAAAATGCAGTTTCATTATAAATACAAATAAAAGAGAGTTTTCTTTTTTCCTGTGAAACTTGTTTAAAGAATGAGTCCTCTAAATAGCAGTATGTTTATTTTGACAATGTGAAGTGAAATCTGACAGTTATTTTAGATTGCTAAAGAAAAAGAACTGGTTGTATAAAACGTTCATATACTCTAGCCTATTACAGTGATTTATTATTATATTAAAACCTGTAACAGTTATGAGAGGAAACTTATTTTCATTTTAAAATAACTATTAATTTAAATGCATCATTTATTAAATGATAGAAATTAAAATTTCTAACTGTATATTCACAAAGAAGTAAAGCAAATACTCAGTGTTGTTTTTTGTTCTTTTAAAAATCATTTCTGTTAACATTCCTAGGCAATTTAGGTAAATACGATATGCAACTTAAGTAATCCAGATAATTATTCTATTATTCCCCTTCTAATAGCCATAAAAACCTCATCTTTCATTTAAATTTTAATAAGGTTTATCCAGTCATGAGCTACATGTTGTAAGTCCTCCAGTTTTAATTACTAATTCAGTAGGCTCACCATCTCCATGATAGTGCCCAAAGCACCTTTACCAAATCCCAGGGGCTCCTTAGAAGGTAATATGGAAACCGGTATCATCTTTATTTTTACAGTAGAAAAAATTGAGTTATGAAGAATTTATTTGATTTCCTCAAAGTAGCACAGGCAGGAACAGACCTGAATGATTTTTTTCTGTAAATTCTGCCTTTCTAATCTCACCTTGACAAAAACCACTTTGTCCAACAAAGACTGGAAAACATATTTTACTCTATTATTTCTACAAGATTACATTCCATAGTCTTACCACACATTCATTGCATACTGGATTTTCCTTGGATTGAATATTTTGTGTGATAGTCTGTTTTCAGTATTGCAGCTCATTTTGCAACACCCTGACCACTTCTGTAACCTTGTTAACTCCTAGGTAAGATTATCTGTATATTCAATTTACATCTCTCAGTTTTATGCTTATAAGAGATTTTACTAAAATTTTCCTTAATCCTTTTTCTAGATGGATTAATAAAGATTACAAGCAAATTCAGGAATGCCCCAAGTACCTTTACATTTATCACTGACTTTTGTCACTGCTACTTTTCTGTCTCAATATCAATATAACTAAAGCAATTTCTTCTGTTTTATAAATGGAAAGATATTATTGTCCCTGTAGGATAAGAATTAATTACAGTAAGGATCCAAGATGGCCAAATAGGAACAGCTCTGGATTGCAGTTCCCAGCAAGACCAATGCAGATGGTGAGTGATCACCGCATTTCCAACAGAGTTTTCACTGCCCACAGACCAGGAGATTTCTGGACCGAAAGGCACCATGAATTTCCAGTATGGCTGTTTCAGCCAGTGCCGTGGGTTTCTGCACAGAAACTCACACAAATCTGGGGGGCCATTTCAACTGGCACCTGGAATGCCTGGAAGACAGAGCCACCCATTCAACTGAAAGGGAAGGTGCTAAGACAGAGAGCCAGGTGATCCGGCTCGATGGGTCGCACCCCCACAAAACAAGCAATCTGAAACGCTCTGGATTGAGAGTTTTACAGCAAGCACAGCTGGACCTGAGATAGTCCAGCTCAGTAGGGGGAAGGGTGTTCACCACTACTGAAGCAGTTAGCCACTACCAACGCAGTCTGCCAAAACTGAGGCGGTTCTAACTGTACCTCTGTAACACCACCACAAGACAAAGAACAGCATTACATAATGGTAAATGAATCAACGCAAAATGAAGAGCTAACTATCCTAAATATATAGGCACCCAATACAGGAGCACCAAGATACATAAAGCAAGTTCCTAATGACCTACAAAGAGACTTAGACTCCAACACAATAATAGTGGGAGACTTTAACACCCACTGTCAATAGCAGACAGATCAATGAGACAGAAAATTAATAATTATATCTAGGACTTGAACTCAGATCTGGACCAAGCTGACCTAATAAACATCTACAGAAATCTCCACTCCAAATCCACAGAATATACATTCTTCTAAGAACCACATCACACGTACGCTAAAGTTGACCACATAATTGGAAGTAAATCACTCCTCAGCAAATGCGAAAGAACGGAAATCATAACAAACAGTTTCTCAGACTACAGGGCAATCAAATTAGAACTGAGGATTAAGAAACTAACCCAGAACTACACAACTACATGGAAATTGAACAACTGGCTCCTGAATGTCGACTGGATAAACAATGAAATGAAGGCAGAAATAAAGATGTTCTTCAAAATCAATGAGAACGAATACACAATGTACCAGAATCTCTGGGACACATGTAAAGCAGTGTCTAGAGAGAAATTTATAGCAATAAATGCACACATGAGAAGCAAGGGAAGATCTAAAATTGACATCCTCTTATCAAAATTGAAAGAGCTAGAGGAGCAAGATTATAAAACTCAAAAGCTAGCAGAAGACAGAAATAACTAAGATCAGAGCAGAACGGAAGGCGATAGAGACACAAAAATCCCTTCAAAAAATCAATAAATCCAGCAGCTAGTTTTTTGAGAAAATCAACAAAATAGACCACTAGCCAGATTAATAAAAAAGAAAAGGGAGAAGAATCAAATAGATGCAATAAAAAGTAATGAAGGGGATATCATCACCAATTCCTCAGAAATACAAACTATCATCAGAGATTACTACAAATAACCCTACGCACATAAATCAGTAAACCTGAAAGAAATGGATAAATTCCTCGACACTTGCACCCTCCCAAGACTAAATCAGGAAGAATTTGAAACCTTGAATAGACCAATAACAAGGGCTGAAGTTGAGGCAGCAATTAGTAGCCCACCAACCAAAAAAAGTCCAGGTCCAGATGGGTTCACAGCCAAATTCTACCAGACGTACAAAGAGGAGCTGGTACCATTCCTTCTGAAACTATTCCAAACAATATGAAAAGAGGGAATTCTTCCCAAATCATTTTATGAGACCAACATCATCCTGATACCAAAATCTGGCAGAGATACAACAAAAAAAGAAAACTTCAGGCCAATATCCATGATGAACATAGATGCAAGAAACTTCAGTAAGATACTGGCAAACCAATTGCAACAGCACATCAAAAAGCTTTTCCATCACAATCAAGTAGGCTTCATCCCGGGGATGCTAGGCTGGTTCAACATACACAAGTCTATAAATGCAATCCACCACATAAACAGAACCAAAGACAAAACTACATGATTATCTCAATAGATGCAGAGAAGGCCTTTGACAAAACTCAACAGTCCTTTATGCTAAAAACCCTCAATAAACTAGGTATAGAAGGAACATATCTCAAAATAATAAAAGCTATTTACAACAAACCCACAGCCAATATCATACTGAATGAGCAGAAAATTGGAAGTATTTCCTTTGAAATCAGGCACTAGACAAGGATACCCTCTCTCACAACTCCTATTCAATATAGTATTGGAAGTTCTAGCCAGAGCAATTAGGCAAGGAAAAAAGGGGTATTCAATTAGAAAAGGAGGAAGTCAAATTGTCTCTATTTGCAGAGGCCATGATTGTATATTTAGAGGACCCTATCATCTCAGCCCAAAATCTTAAACTGATAAGCAACTTAAGAAAAGTCTCAGGATATAAAATCAACGTGCAGAAATCACAAGCATTCCTGTACACCAATAACAGACTAACAGAGAGCCAAATCATGAGCAAACTCCCATTCACAATTGCTACAAAGAGAATAAAATACCTAGGAATACAACTAACAAAGGATGCAAAGCACTTCTTAAAGGAGAACTACAAACCACTGTTCAAGGAAATAAAAGAAGACACAAACAAATGGAGAAATATTCCATGCTCATGTTTAGGAAAAATCAATATTGTGAAAATGGCTGTACTGCTCAAAGTAATTTATAGATTCAATGCCATCCCCATCAAGCTACCAATGACATTCTTCACAGAACTGGAAAAAAAAAACCTCAAACTTCATATGGAACAAAAAGAGATCCCACATAGCCAAGACAATCCTAAGCAGAAAGAACAAAGCTGGAGGCATCATGCCACCTGACTTCAAACTATAATACAAGGCCACAATAATGAAAGCAGCATGGTACTCATACCAAAACAGAGATACAGACCAATGGAACAGAACAGAGGCCTCCGAGTCAATGACACACATCTGCAACCATCTGATCTTTAACAAACCTGACAAAAGCAAGCAATGGGGAAATGACTCCTCGTTTAATAAATGGTGTTTTGACAACTGGCTAGCCATGTTCAGAAAGCAGAAATGGACCCCTTCCAGACATCTTACACTAAAATTAACTGCAGATAGATTAAGGACTTAAACATGAGACCTAACACCATAAAAACCCTAGAAGAAAACTTGGCAAAGCCATTCAGGACATAGGCATAGGCAAGGACTTCATGACTAAAACACCAAAAGCATTGGCAACAAAAGCCAAAATAGACAAATGGGACTTAATTAAACTCCAGAGCTTCTGTACAGCAAAAGGAACAATCATCAGAGTGAATCAGCAACCAATAGAATGGGGAAAAATTTTGCAATCTACCCATCTGACAAAGGGCTTATATCCAGAATCTACAAAGAACTAAAACAGATTTTCAAGAAACAAACAAACCCATTAAAATGTGATTGACTACTATGCAACCATAAAAAATGATGAGTTCATGACCTTTGCAGGGAATTGGATGAATCTGGAAACCATCATTCTCAGCAAACTGACATAGAACAGAAAATCAAATACTACATGTTCTCACTCACAAGCGGGTGTTGAACAATGAGAAAACACGGACACAGGGAGGGGAACATCACACACCGAGGTCTGCTGTGGGGGTCAGGGGAGGGGAGGAATAGCAGGTAGTGGGGAGGTTTGAGAGGGATAACGTGGGTAGAAATGGCAGATATAGGTGACAGGGGGATGGAGGCAGCAAACCACATTGCCATGTATGTACCTATGCAACAATCCCACATGATCTGTACATGTACCTCAGAACCTAAAGTACAATAAAAACAAATAAAAATTTTATAAAAAAGGAATTAATTACATGTTTGGTTACTTCATTTTTTTAAATAATCAAAAAAAAATCATTTTAGCATTGTTCTTACAGACAATTCTTGGTGTTTTGTTTCACTTTTAGTAGAGTTTCTTTTAAGACACTAGTACTGCAGTCTTTAAACATGTTTTTAAATCAGGCTGTATTAGATATGAATGGACAGACGCCAAGTAGTTTTAACTCAAACAATTTAATAGAAAGTGGAAAAAAAAGAAAAGTAGGAAAGGAATTACACACAAATTAGAAGGTTTAAAAACATCACAGATTAATCCTTTCACAATAGTTCTAATTTATTAGACTATCTCGCCAGTTTCTGTCCCCAATTATACAGTGATTTTTAACTTCATGGTTAAGAAATGTTTGACTTATAATTGGGGGAAATAATAACAACATTTTACAATCTGAGTATTTGTAGAAAAATAATTTCAAGAGATAAAATCAAAGAGCAATCCTTTAGTGTGGTTCCAAGTAAGAAATGGAGACAGTAGCATTTTTAACCAAGTACCTCAAATCAGGTAAGTCTGAAAAATATTGAGCCAATGGGTCAGTCCCTGGCATGGGTATGCTCTTGATATATATTATTTGTTTCTAAGTCTGTTTAAACTCACTGTGTTTTAAAGTAAAAACAAGTATTTGGTTTGTCTGGAAAACACATTTAGACTTCTCTTGAATGCCTCTTTCATAATAAACTCATCATCATGTGTGTCTTCCATGCTCCAATAAGTTACTGGATTATAGGAACTAAACTGTCTTTATTCAGTGCTTAACTCCCAGCATCAAGGCAAAAGCCTGGTACATTATTCTTGATTAAGACTTTCTACCAAATAAATGCATTGGTTACAATACATGGAAACTGCTTATAGGGTGGAATATTTTAAAGCATTCAGAGATAAAAGATAAAGTTTTGATACTTCAAAAATATTCTATGTACAGTTTGTACTAATTTTTTTTTTTTTTTTTGAGACGGAGTTTCACTCATGTTACCCAGGCTGGAGTGCAATGGCGCGATCTCGGCTCACCACAACCTCTGCCTCCTGGGTTCAGGCAATTCTCCTGCCTCAGCCTCCTGAGTAGCTGGGATTACAGGCACGCACCACCATGCCCAGCTAATTTTTTCTATTTTTAGTAGAGATGGGGTTTCACCATGTTGACCAGGATGGTCTCGATCTCTTGACCTCGTGATCCACCCGCCTCGGCCTCCCAAAGTGCTGGGATTACAGGCTTGAGCCACCGCGCCCGGCCCTGCACTAATTTTTTAAACCAAGAAATGGTTTCTAATTATTCTATAGATGAAGGGGGAAAAAAAAACCCAGAAGAAACAACACCTCTTCTTGATATTTAGTTTCAGGCAGTTATATTTATCACATCCTATTACAGAACGATGATTATCCCTTGTAGATCCACCTCCAAAAAATATAGTTTATTTCCTACCAGGTATACCCCTTGTTTCCTTTCCAAGATTGGTTGATTTTTCAACTTCCTTTTTAACAAAACACATCATTCTATTTCAAATAACTGGTCAAGAGCTGACTTTTTTGGTAAACTAGTTATTGTTTGTCAAGCTCTCTTGGACCATATGAAATGTAATGTATAGAAATTGCCTAAATATCTCATTTTCTGACAGTGAGAGATGGAAATAAGTAGTAAATTTCACTGAATCAAATGCAGTGACTTAATAAAAACAATTTTAAAATGATATTAAATGCACGCTCCTGACCACACTGTGTTCTAAACATTTTTACGCACATTATTTTTTAACTGTCACAATAGTCGAGTGAGATAGTTATTATTTTCAATTAAGAGATGAAGTATCTAAGCATTTCATTTCTTTTTTTTTTCTTTTGAATTCCTATATAAGAATTTATAAAGATTATAATACTCATAATATTAAGGTGAGTAAATTCTCAAAGCTCAAAACAGATATGTAAACATGTCTTTAAGAAACATAGCAATGTCTTTCAAGCATACTGAAATTCTACATAGATATAGTTAAAAATTTTAAAAGCCTGCCTTCTCAGCAGATATCTAAGATTTCCATATTGTAGGATAACTGCTCATGTGGTTAATTTTCACTAATCAGCTGGAGACAAGAGGAGAGAAAAATAACAGTAACTTGATGAGTTAATTTTGTGTATTATAGTCATTGTCTTCCTGGGTTGCTAATTGCTCCATCTTCAGCATAGTTTTGAGATAATATAGACACCCTTGTCAAAACCAGGAAACATATTTGTGGCATGTTAAAATCATCTGTAAGTTTTTTTCACTCAGTTTTTCCAAAAGAGAGAGCAAAGGCTTCTAAACTGAAAAGGAATAAGAAAGGCCTGAGGGCTTTTCCAAATCCCCCAACATTGTATTACATAACATTTTTTCTTCTACAGACCCTCCACAATTTATTTAGGGGTCTCTATGCATTCTCTTTCAAAACATTTGCTAGATATTCTAAAAGTTTTCAGTTATAAATGAGATATTAAGCACATTTTTCTCATCCTAAAGTGAGAGAGGAAGAAGTACAATGTCACACTCACACTTGGGATATGACTACAGGATTCATCGACTTACGACCTATGCAACTTACGACCATTCGACTTTACGACCACAATTGCTAGCCACGACTGCTCCGCATCTGGCAGGGCAAACGTTGCCCGGCTGGGTGTACGACAGTGTGGACCAGCTTCCGGCAGCACTACCATCTCCGCGTGCACCATTTTAACTGTTATCCCAGACTCAGTACAGCAATTTGTGTTTTGTGTCTTGGATATTTTTCATCAAAACCCTCCCAATAAACTTCTTATACATTTCGAAGCAACGGACCCAAACATCGAACGATTTGCAAGGATTGAACAGATGGCACACGACGTGTTTCGTCCATATCGTGAAATTTATGAAGAAAAAAAGAAACATACAATTCAGACAAAGCTCACCATGTTTATGAAAAAACCAACTCCAGTAATCCCAACTGCTGCCTCAGATGACGACATCAACGATCCGCAGCCAAGAACCAGCCGCCAATAAAATGTTTCGTACATGTTTATATATTTTGATATGTTTTGCAATTGGGAAAATGTTTCCCATGGTATTTTTTACACGTGTATTTTGTATTTTTGTATGCACCTGTATTTTGTAATTTTGTATGTTTTGCAAATACTAAACCAGTTGTACTGGTAATGCAGTGTTTTACTTAAACCTGACGAATGTAAAAATAAGAAACAAAATGGTGTAGAGATGATACAAATGGCATAAAATGAACAAAGAAAATTATGATATATAACAATAATGAAAGAAAATTATGATAAAATATGACTTAAAGATTTTTATAACATCATTTCACAGTACTGTACATATAGCCTACGCAACTTACAACCAAATCGTGTTACGACCGGTCTGTCGGAACCAATCATGGTCGTAAGTCGAGCACTAGCTGTACATTTTTTTCCTCAAGAAATGAATCATGTATGCCATGTATACATTCTATCATGGTCTCAAGATGACTGGATCAAAGTAATTTAGTGGCAGAGGAAAAGTACATTGTCCTGAAGAAATCTAAAGCACTAAATCAAAAATAACTCATGCATGTCTTGATAATATTTGAAAGACTAAAAACTTCCTTCAACGTTAAATCCAAGAGATCTGTGTGTGTGTGTGTGTGTGTGTGTGAGTGTGTGTGTGTGTGTGTGTGTGTGTGTGTGTGTGTGTGTTTTGATTCAACTGAATTCAGAAAATCCATTAGGTATCTGTTATGTGTAAATAACCGTGCTCACAGACCAGGGGATACAGAGATGTATAAGGCAAAGTCTTAGCCTAGGAAGGGTCTTTCATGTCATTTTCAACAAGCAAATGAGTCATCTATCACACTGAAGAGCTATAATAATCACATGTTGTATTCTAGCAAATGATCATCAAAAATACTTTTCAGAATTTAGAGGGAAAAAGTTTTTTCTTGGTTTATTTTTAAATAAAAGCTGGTAGGAAATGCTCAAAAATTTAGAAATAAACTCAATATGGGTAACTTCCACTCTGTTGAGTGACAGAGGTTCTAGGAGGAAGGAAGGACAGACAATTAACCCACTTACAACCAACGAATTTCAGATTTGAAATTATCTTTTTAAACAAATCAAGGAACAAACTAAAGCAATTTACTTTATACTAAATACTTGTTCTTTTTAATGTTCTCAAACCCTCAGTGAAGGAAATTTATTTCTAGTTTACTTTTTGTTGTTGGGAATTTAATAGAAAAGTCTTTGATGATGTGACTTTTGTCTATTCATTTTGCAAATGAATTTGGTGGCCATATATTAGCTGGAAGGGCTTTTTTTTTTTTAATCGTTTTTTGTGCCTGGGTTTACTCATCTGTAAATGGGTATCATTAGGCTGAAGAATGTGAAATTGACAATATTCGACTATTTCAACCTACACATAATGCAATTTCAACACAAAATATTCTATCTCAGTTACCATATATGATGATTATATCAAATAGAAAATCTTTTGTGAAAATGTTTTGTAAACTCTAAATGGCTGATATAAATAAAGTAATAAGATCAAACATTGACATAAATAGTCACAATGAATGTGAAAAGTTTTTGATGGTTTTTCTTTTAACTCTAAAATTTTATAATTTTATTATTCTAAAGTAGATCTAACATTTCGATCTTGGCTATGAAAGGAAGAATATGTGAAAGCAAGGCAATACATTCTTCAGAGAGCTGCTTGTTTTATTTTACTCATTTAGCTTTAACAGCCTAGATAAGTTATTGTGAGAATCCTGATAGGAATTTGAAACAAATGGTTACAGTCAGAAAATGGCAGGTATTAAGGAAGACATCTTTCAAATCAATTGCACATTGTAGAGTCCTTCATGCATTGCACACTGAAACTCTGCCCTTATAGCTTTTGACAATGTTAAGAAACATAACATTAACTACTTTATTAGGAACAATTTGAGGGTTGGTTAGCTTCTGGGCTAAGCAATTTATATATTTTAGAAATCACAGGCCCTTAAAAGAGAAAGTTGGTTTTGGATTCAAATCCAAGTGGTTCATTTACCACCTATGTGACACTGGCAAGTAATTAATCTCTGTAAATCTCATCAGAGTTTCTGTAAATCTCAGTTTCCTCATCTATGAAATGAAAAAATTAAGAGTCAAACCTCTCATGGAGTTATTGTCAGATTTAAACGCAATAAACCATGTGAGTGTTAAACTATGTCTTGTTTCGAAGTATCTATAAATCTTATCATGAGTCTGATATGTCACAAATACCACAGTAGACCATGTCTGAGGATTTTATAACATCATCCCATCATCCCATCCAAAGCTTCACCACTTGATGGCTTATGATTAGGGCACAGTCATAGAAAGTAAATATCTTAAAACAACAGTTTCTTTGCTTTGCCACCAGATGGTGATTGTGTCTTTTTTAGTAACTTTTACAATGCTAGCTTTGGCCTCTTTTAAGAAGTAAAATGTTAAATATGCATATTTAATTGATAGTGTCTTTTCTTAACTATTTCAAATGATTTATCAGCCTGATAACTAGTTAACTTTAGATTATTATTTTAAATGCTTCTATGCATTGAAAACCAATATTTTACAAAAATTTTAAACTAGCTACTACTCTGTAAGTATGCTCCCTACTATTATGCAGACTTATATAATAATTAAGAGTTATATTTTGTTAATGAATTTGTACATATCTGCCTAAATAATATAACTTAAAACTACCTTCTTCACAAAAATAATAGCTCTTCATTAGCCAGTTAAATATTCCAATCCAATAGTTCATTAAAATTCTCACATGTTTTTGACATAGGCAACTAACTACTTCTCTTTCATCACAATTTCCTAGTTTCAATTCATTAAACTGTCCTTTGCTCTTTTCCTAGTCTCCTCTTAGGTACTTTGCTACTTAAAATCATAGAGTATAAAAATTTAAAGTACAAAATAAATGCATTTCCTAAAGATTTGGCAAACGTCCTGTGGCATGTCACAGCTGGGATTAGTTCAAAAAGTGATAAATTATTAGTTATTTTGGGAAAAAAAGATGAGTATGTCTAATTTTTTAGGATGGGTGAAAAAGAGGGAGAGAGAAAATAAGAGAAGTGAAGAAATAAAAGAAAAAGTAAATAAAACACATTTCTTTGCTAATTTATTTTTCCATTTAATGTCTGACTTCTTAGACAACAAAAAAAAACTTTCATAAAATGTGAAAGGAAAGCATAGATAAAAGTGGTGGCCAAGAAAGGTCCAGAATGGATAGCTAAATAAAGTTGATGATCTCACCAAATTTAGGAACTTGTTTGCATAGTTTATGTATATTTGACTCCCAAGCCCACTGAGAAGAGTTTAAAAACGCCTTTCTTATTTCTTTTCTCCTCCTTTAACTTCCTTCCTTCTTTCTCACCCTATACTACGAAAAATTACAATAGCTGAAAACTTTTCTTATTCCTTTGGCGTCAGGATCTTAGATCATAAGATAATTTTACAAAGTCTGACTGTTCACTGGCAAGCACCATTTTGTCTTGCTCAGTGTCTTTATGTATTTTTTAACTTATAGATACCAAAATGTTGTACTGCTCACAAGAGCTACAATACTTAGAATGCTTTTAAGAAGGTGAAAAAGTATAGAATACATTCTTGCTCTTTCATTTTTGGTACATAGCCATATTAATTTTGCTTGTAAAGCAATTCCATGACATTCTACTTCTTGTCATTTTTGTACCATTTTATGGTTCCAAAGTTCTCCTTTTTATTGCGCTAAGACCTTATTTCATAGTCTCACTTACCTAATTTTACCTTTTCAACTAATCTAACTTTTCCAATGTACCTTTTACAATGTTTAGAGGGGGATAAAGAAATTCTGTGTATATCATTGAAGTGATGGAGTGACAAATGAAAAAGAAAAGAAAAAATACTTAAAAGAGTCAGTTAAAAGGCATAAAACAATTCATTGGATCTCAAATTCAGCCAGAGTTTTTCAAATTTTGAAAAACATTTAAAAGCAGCTTTGTTAAATTAATATATAGGGAAAGGACCCAGTTCGTTTTTCTATTTTATTGATGTATATGCATATGTTGAGAGGGCTGGGAGAGATACATACAGAAAGATTACTGAGTCAGCAGTGTCTGTTTTCTGGACCACTAACCTTCCACTTTCCCCTTTGTGGTGTGTCAGTATAGTGGGCCGGAAAATCAAACTCTATTTGTCACAATCAACACCTAGGTGCTTTAGAAAATAATAATAAAAAAGATATGGAAATGAAAAGGGAAAATTATCATTTAAAGAAATAACTGGCTTAAAACAATAGAGCTTAAGCCAAAAATATTTAGAAAATAAGAAACCATGCATAATATTTGAATACCCAAGACAACTATCTTCTATGGAAAAATAAATAAAATCATTCTGAAGTTAAGACAGGATTAAAAACCTTCCACAATTTATATTATATGCAAACTTGCTATGTTGACCTCTTCAAACCAGCAGGTTGCTAGCGACATCTTTCCAGAGCTTAAAAGATACATGGCTCATTTCATCTTTCCCTTTTTTTGAAATGTCATGGATAGAAACCAGAATGCAAGAACAGTTACAGCAGTGTGTAGGTGGTTAACAAGGAGAGGTGAGCCCAGGCATTCTAGAATGTTGGAAAAATTTTGAGATGGAAGGAACACAGAGAAAGAAGATAGAAAGTGCATGTTAAAACTCATGGCTGAGGTTGCTAGCATTCTTTGGTTTTTAGTTTATTTCTAATTTATTGACTTGCTTTTACTGGGTAGCCAGAACAATCCTTTAGAGTGTCTATTTACTTCTGAACTGACGCGCCCTTGCACAGTGAAGGCACACTATCTTTGATGATATGTTCTTGCTATGAACTAGCTGCAGTGTAGCAATTCAGTAATACTGTCTCACACTGGGAGAAACTGTTCCCAGCAGATATATGTCTTCTCTCTGTGTACTTTATCCTTGTTTAGGTAAAGCATTTATGAGAAGTTTAAGAATCATGGGCTCAGGCTTATACCTACAAGGTTTTGCCCATCCCATTTTTTGACCTTGCCTATAACTCCTTGCAAATGCAAAAAGCTCCTCCAGTAAACCTTTTAAAATTTATTTCTGTCATCAGCAAAATCCTGATTCTTAACCTATTCTTAACATGCTTTTCAGCTCTTTCGCCTTCCCTTAATCCTGGCTCTCCCTTGAGGTGATAAGCTTAGCTGAGCCTTCTCAACTGACAGCTGTTTTATAACCATACCTCTACTCCCCTCCCTCATCATTCCATTCTGGAGGAGGACACTCGATCAAAACTCACTGAAACATCCAGATTATTTTCCTTCCTTCTCAAAAGTCCCCCCTCTTCTATTTTGGGCCCTTTGAGGACATCTATTATCGCTTCTTGTTGCACTAATTTCTTGACTCTCAAGCCTAGAACTTCCTTGAAGTTTTTTATTTCTTCCTTACCCATTCTCCAAAACTTTTTCTGCTTAATTGTTCATGATTTTACTGCATATGAAGACACTTTTTTCAACACAATAGCCTCTTGGTCCTTGGCTTTTTCTTCTCTTATGATCATATCCTCCCCCATATCCAATCAGCCATTCTCATGGTTACAATCTTGACATTACCAAAATATGTGCTCTCTCTAAATGTTACATTTAAAGAATCCCATTTTATGAAGACAGCTTCCTTTTTTCTAGCTCAGTTTCCCTAGTACCTCACCTCAACAAGCATCCAACCCCTGAGATAATTAATTCACTTTGTTTTAATATATTTAGTTCTGGGATACATGTGCAGAATGTGCAGGTTTGTTACATAGGTATACACATGCCTTGGTGGTTTGCTGCACCCATCAACCCATCATCTACATTAGATGTTTCTCCTAATACTATCCCTCCACTAGTCCCCAACCCCCAACACGCCCTGGCGTGTGATGTTCCCCTCCCTGTGTACATGTGTTCTCATTGTTCAGTTCCCACTTATGAGTGAGAACATGTGGTGTTTGATTTTCTGTTCCTGTTTTAGTTTGCTGAGAATGATGGCTAGTCATCAGAGAAATGCAAATCAAAACCACAATGAGATACCGTCTCATGCCAGTTAAAATGGCAATCATTAAAAAATCAGGAAACCACAGATGCTAGAGAGGATGTGGAGAAATAGGAACACTTTCACACTGTTGATGGGAGTGTAAATTAGTTCAAATATTGTGGAAGACAGTGTAGCAACTCCTCAAGGATGTAGAATCAGAAATACCATTTGACCCAGCAATCCCATTACTGAGTGTATACCCAAAGGATTATAAAACATTCTACTATAAAGACACATGCACACGTATGTTTATTGAAGCACTATTCAGAAGAGCAAAGACTTGGAACTAACCCAAATGCCCATGAATGAAAGACTGGATAAATGGAATGTGGCACATATACACCATGGAATACTATGCAGACATAAAAAAGGATGAGTTCATGTCCTTTGCAGGGACATGGATCAATTCATTTTCAACTGCCCTACATCTTCTTCTCTATACACTGAATTCTCTTCAATGGAGTTTATGTTTCAAGCCCAATCATTTGGTTACTACATTAAATATATCCTCAACTTTGCTCTCTCTCTTTATGGTTCAATTAGCTGATGCTATAACTGTATTCACAAAGATGTATTTGCTTACAAAAAGTCATGCCGAAAGTCTCATTTTACTTTTCTGATCACTATGTCAGTATTCACAGCAATTGCACTTTATTTTCCTGGTTTACTCTCTCTAGCTTTCTGAGATAGTGCTATTTAAAGCATGTCCCTTGGCCTACATCAGTCCATGAACTGTTAGCCAGCAGCTTACAATAAGATATGTGGTGAAATTAGGAGAAATTATTTGAAATTTTAAAATATATTATTATTTTTTAGAGACACATTTTTGCAGGATTGCCCAGGCTAGAAGCAATCATAGCTCATTGTAACCTCAAACACCTGGGCTCAAGAGATCTTCCTGCCTCAGCCTCCCAAAGTGTTAAGATTACAACCATTAGACACAAAGTCTGGCTTTCATTTGAATAATTTTATAGCAATATAACATAATAATTTTGTTTGGATTTGTATTATATACGTCTTTTTAGATATTTTTGAATAATTAATTTTCATCATAATATACAAAAGTTTTAATCCTTCACTCATTGGAAACCAAATAATAGAACAAAACAACAACAACAAAAGGTTTTGCATCTTCACTACAAATAGTTTGAGACACACTGTTTTAGATCAAGTATTTCAATCTATGGTAAACAATTTCTTTCCTCTGATTCATCCTGTCATGATGTCACCCCAGTCAGGTCCTATATGATCTGTTACCTAGATTTAGTTTTCTGATCTTATTCTGTTCATGCCCTCATTTACTCCACACTAGTCACACTGTTCTCCCTTGCTCTTCCAACACAAAAAGTTTCTTCCAGCAGCTTCTTGAGAAAAATACAAAACAAATAAAGTAAAGCAGGACTAGAAATAAACTACCTAAACATAATAAAGATTTTTAAATAAAATTATGAACATTATATATGAAGAATAAAATTTATTCCTGTTAATATTAGAAATTCAACAGGAATGCCTGTTACTACCACATAAGTAATATCATCCTACTAGTTCTAATTACCTCACTAAGTGCCTAAAGATATTACAAATGTTGAAAAATAATTTATATGAGACTATAAAAATATATCTGAGATAAATGATTTGGTAAGATGTCCAAGAATATGATAAATACATAAAGTCAGTATTTTTCCTATATACCATTAAAATAACCAGAAAAGGAAAATTTCAAAAATGCAATAATGCCTCAAGTATAAAAGTGATTTGCTTAATAAATAACAACACTTGCATGAAAAACAAAATTAGCTACAATCAAAAAAACACACACACAATCCTATAGTTTTATTAAATAAAATAATTTCTGGACAAATGGAGAAACAATCATGGAAGAGAAGACAATATCTTAATATAAGGTATAAATATTTTACAAATTAATATACACAATGCAGTAGCCTCTTGAGAGTTAAAAGGCAGAAATTTGATTGGGGATTGAATAATTCTTTAAAGCCCAGAATGATAAACAGATATGTAAAAAAATTAGAAAAATCTTTTGAAAAGTTTACTAAGGAAGAATTTGTGCAGTAAGATATTAACGCTTATTATGAAAACTATATGCAAAATTGCAGAATAGGAGCATTCCATTATACTATAAATATTCATATTAAATTAAGATAAAAGCTGGCTACCATTAGTAATGTTATTTAACATTTTTCAGTGCATGTGTGTTTTGGGGGTGGGGGTGGGGGAAGAGCCAAATCAATTCACAAAAAGGAGTAGGCATAAAATTAGTTATGAATCTCTAAAATTATTATTTTAAATGGTTTTATTTTATATCTATAAATCCCAAGAGATTCAATAAAATATTTTATAAATGGGAAGTTAATTGAATAAAATAGGACCAAGTCAATTCTAAGCAAAAAGAACAAAGCGGGGGGCATAAAAAAAAAAAAATTCATACAATAAGCAATATCTAGCTAATATACAAATAACAAAGGGTTAGAAAATTTACTATATGTAAATAGGAAAGTGATTTTTAAAAGTGCTGTTTATTTAGAGGCAAAAAAAAAAGATTCTACTATTCACATGGAAAAATAAGCAAGCTGTAATCAACAGATAAATTCAATAAACACTTTTTCCAAAAGAAGACAAAGTTTTTGTGGACTAGACCTAATAATTTTATTTTAAAGGAATAGTGACAAAGGCAAATGGATACAGAACATAACCTTACAAAAAAGCCATTAAGGTACTTCAAAAAATATAAAATCATTTAAACAATAATATTGGCATGGGAAAAGTTTTACTTTTACTTTAAAACAAGGTGGAGTGGCCATTAAAAATAATTAAATTCAACTACTTTAAAAATAAATCTACAGGAAAAAGAAAAAATACAATAAACATAGCCAAAAGACAAACTGGAAAACATTTAAAACACATATAGCAAATAGCTAATTTATTTAATATACCTTAATTGGGTAAATGTTAAAAAATAAAACAGAAAAATTTAAGTGACTGCTAACCTTATGAAAGGTTGATTTCCCTCATTCAAAAACAGAAAAAAGGCAAATTAAAATTATATTTAAGACTATTTACATTTAGTAAATTCGTAAAGATTAAAAAGTTAACACAGACATTTGACGAAATATAAATAAACTACATTCCATGTAACATTTGTAATGTGTTAATTGTGCTCCTTTATAGAGGACTGTTTGGAAATCTATATTAAAAGATGTGTAAATTTTACCCCATTATTTCCACATATAAAAATTTAACAGAGTTGTGTGAAATAATGTTTCTAAAAGGTATTTGTAGTTGCACTGACTCTAATAGAAAAAGACTAGAAATGATCTAAAAATTCATCAGTAGAATATTGATAAATAATAGTACACAATGGTTGAACAAATTTACACTTGCAACTATTTACAATAGCAAAGACTTGGAACCAACCCAAATGCCCATCAATGATAGACTGAATAAAGAAAATGTGGCATATATGCTCCATGCAATACTATGCAGCCATAAGAAAGAATGGGTTCTTCTCCTTTGCAGGGACATGGATGAAACTGGAAGTCATTATTCTCAGGAAACTAACACAGGAACAGAAAACCAAACAACACACATTTTCACTCATACATGGGAGGGGAACATTGAGAACACATGGACACAGGGAGGGGAACGTCACACATGGGGACCTGTTGTGGTGTGAGGGGAAAGGGGAGGGATAGCATTAGTACATATACCTAATGCATGCAGGGATTAAAACCTAGATGATGGATTTATAGGTGTAGCATGGCGCATATATAGCTATGTAGCAAACATGTTCTGCATTAGTATCCCAGAACTTAAGGTAAAATTAAATAATAATATTTACAGATGGTCTTCCACTATAGTGGTATAACCCATTTTCAACTTCAGGACATAATCCCACTGTAAGTCAAAAACATCTGCATATCTATTCAATAAAAATATTATGTAGCTATTAAAATGTAAAATCTTTGTGCATACAAAACAAACTGATCTTTAAGATACACTCTAAATAACAATTTTAAAAAGTAAGGTTTGAGAATATAAATACTATGCTATCAAACATGTTTACAAAATTATAATGCATAAAGTTTTCTAGATAGTTGTTTGATTGATAGATAGATACCTAGATAGATAGATAGATAGATGATAGATAGATTTGCTCTGCTTAGGATTCCCTGTTTATTTTTGTTCCCTTTGATGATGTTGATATTTCCTTTCAATCTGAATTGAAAATAGGTTTAATAAATGGTATTATCTTAATTTCAGTGGGAAGAAAATAAATTCAGACCATTATTTTACATTATATGCAAAAAAAACTTCCAAATGAATTAAAGATCTGAACAAAAGAAATTTTTGATCATGGAAAAAATTTAACTATCTCTAAGGTAGGCTAACATTCTTGGAATTCATATAAAAAGGGACAGATTTACATATATGTCTCCTCACTGACAGAGGGAAATGCAAATTAAATAGTCATGTTAAATAATATTTGATAGTGCACTATGGTACCATGGATGTCATGAATCCTCTCATACTGACGTCCCCAAATATAGCATTTTTCATTTTTTTAATCTCCATAGATTTTTGGGGAACAGGTGATATATGGTTATGTGAGTACGTACTTTAGTGGTGATTTGTGAGATTTTTGTGTATCCATCACCTGAGCAGTATACAACGAACCCAATTGTAGCCTTTTATTCTTCACCCCTTTCCACTCCTTCCCCAGAGTCCCCAAACTTCATTGTACCATTCTTATGCCTTTGTATCCTCATAGCTAATGATGCCCAAATGTAACATTTTTAACTTTTGTAAATAATATTAATAATAATGCAGTTGCTATGGTTTGGATAGAGCTTGTATCCATCAAAACTGATGCTGAAGTTTAATCCCCAGTGTGGCAGTGTTGAGAGATGGGGCCTGCTGTGAGGTGTTTGGGTAAAGGGAGCAGAACCCTCATGAATGGCTTGGCCTTGTTCTTACCGTAGTTGAGTTATTGTTCTCACAAGACTGAATTGGTTCTTACAGGAATGGATTAGCACCCCTGACAGTGGGTTGTTATAAGGCCAAGATGCCCCTTGGATTTTCCTCTTTGAATGTACCTATTTCCCCTTTGACTTTCTCTGCCATGTTGTGACACAGCACAAAAGCCCTAGCTGGAAGCTAGGGTCATGCCCTTGAACTTTTCAGCCTATAGAACTGAAATCTTTAAAAAAAAAACCACCTCTTTTCTTTATAAATTACCCAGTCTCAGATATTCTTCTATAGCAACAAAACAGACTAGGACATCAGTTCTACTAAAATCCAATATAGGCCAGGAGCAGTGACTAACACCTGTAATCCCAGCACTTTGGGAGGCCGAGATGGGTGGCTCACCAGGCCAGGAGTTCAAGAACAGCCTGGTCAACAGCATAGTGAAACCCCATCTCTACTAAAATTACAAAAATTAGCTGGGCATGGTGGTAGGCACCTGTAATCCCAGCGACTCGGGAGGCTGAGGCAGGAGAATTGTTTAAAACCCGGAGGTGGAGGTTGCAGTGAGTCAATACTGTGCCATTGCACTTCAGCCTGGATAACGGGGTGAGACTCTGTCTCAGGAAAAAAAAAAAAAAAAAACTAATATAATCTCACTCCAAGGTATATAAACTACAGAATAAAATCACCAGTATATAATATTTTTTAAAAACTAAAACCAACTGATTTTTCATTTTTAGTATATACGTAGGTAGAATACTATCCAAATATTGAAAAAAAATGTCTTAAGTCTATATATATCAACCAAGTTGGACATGGACATTCTGTATATATATGTTTAGGAGGATGTATGCAATACACAAATATAAAAAATATATAGCTTTTTATATTTTTTTAAACCTCCTGGAAAAATAAAGGACACATCTTACAGAACTTTGAAAATTTAAATATACTATTCAAATATAAAGTATTATTTCCCTTGCACAATCAGAAATATCCCACGTTGAATACTATAAGTCACTCCACACATTTTAAGAGATGAAAGTAGACCCTGATGTGATTTTATGCCACTAACATTTTTCAGCAGCATGCATTTATGACTTCAGTTACTTGTTTTTGCTATTGTTGCTTTTTGTATCAGCAACTTTGAACCTGACTGAGAATGTCTAGCATGAACAAATTGATGCTTGAAGGTCACTTAGCACCACAGGAAAAATGTAAAAAGCTCTTGAGATAGAAAAATCTATATTTTTCAAATTATTCTACTCAGAATCTCCTACATGTTATTTCCAAGTTAAATGTTTTTAATGATGGTAGCAATTGTCATAGCTACCTGTAATGTCTCTTCTTTTTCACAATACTGCATGCCATCTGATATATTAGCATTTTCTTTTAATTTTCCCTCCTATACAAAGTTTTGTTAAGGAAATTTTCTTATAATAAGACCTTAACTTGCAAAGGACATTAAGGTTAGGAGACTTACTGGACGGATAATATTAAGTAAATTCCTCAACTACTGTTTTCCTTAGTTTCCATTTCTGTAAAATGGGAATAGGACATGCCTCAAAAGATTATTGTGAAGGTTAAAGGAACAATAGCTGTAAAACAGGCAGAACTCTGCCTGGCACATAATAAGCACCCCATAAATATTCACTGTTGTTGTTTTTGTTGTTGTTATTATTATTATTATTATTATTACTATTATTATTTGAGATGGAGTCTGGACCTGTCGCCCAGGATGGAGTGCAGTGGTACAATTTCAGCTCACTGCAACCTCTGCCTCCTGGGTTCAAGTGATTCTCCTGCCTCAGCCTCCCGAATGCACTGTTACCATTTTTTTACAGGAAGGAACACCTTTTGCTTCTCTGTAAATGCTTACACCAAAGCCATTAATAATTCACTATGTATTCACCTTAGCCCAATGATGGGCAAGTACAGTGTTATTTTTACTTGTATGTTGCATTAGTGGTTAAAGAATGGATAGATGAATGATTTCACCAGATCCCACAACTTCATCTACTCATGATTCCCCCTGCTTTAAAAAATCTCAAGTCCAGACCTCTCTCCTAAGATCCAGACCCTATTTGGAGGCAATTAGATGTCTCCATCTAGATGTCTCAGGTATCTCAAGATCTATGATATATAACAGGATACATAGTGTTCTCCCCAACACACATAGAATACACACATAGAGAGCTAGAGAAAGGCACTCAATCTCTTACCCATTTATTTCCTATCTCAGTGATTGGCACCACCATGCTCTCAGTCACACAAGAAATTTGAGAGTCACCCTTTGATCCCTTCCCTTACCCACCCAACATATATCCAGTCATCCTGCCCTACTTATTTACTGCCTTAATACCTTTCAGGGACCCCCCGCTTGGCTCTTCATCAACCATGACCTCTGTATCCTATCTTTGGAATCTAGTCACAGATTCTAGTTATATCTCCCTCTTTCAGGCTTTTGCTGATCTACAACATTCTTCACATTCCATTATAGTCATGTTTTAAAATGAAATCTAGCTATGTAATTTCCCATCTAAAAGTCTTTGATGACATCTCCCACAAGATAAAACCCAATCTCCTACCTGGTATAAAATACACGTTTAAGCCTATGTATTGTTAACCAGCCACCTTTCTGTCATTTCTGTGCATTTGCATTTAACATCCCCTATGTGTACACTCCTCTTCCAACTGTCCTATGTCTAATTTACTTATGACAGTTCTTTGTAGCTCAGATTAAATGTAACCTTCTCCTTGGAGCCTTACCTGTCCTTTAATGGCTTTACCAAGCCCAGCCTGAATTCATTAAATGGAAAAAAAAACTTTTTAAATAAAGTACTTACATTGCCAACAGAAAAAAGTGAAGTACAGATCATTATTTACCTTTAGGAAAATAGGAGTGATTATATCAATAATTACTACCTAAAAAAAAAAAAAAAAAAAAAAACACAAAACGAAACAAGGGTGGGAGAAACAATTATTTTAACTATATCACAGACAAGCATCTGTGGTACATGCTTTTATATTCACATTTCATATTATTATTGTCTTAGCTACATGGTTTATTACCATTGAGGCAAATTGAAGTTAAAGAAATCATACTTCATAAATAAAAAAAAAATATATATATATATATACACACACACATAGGATATATGAAAATGAAAGTGTGTATAAACTTGTGAATTAAAATAAAAGGCAAAATATGTGTGTGTGTTTGTATATATATATATACACACATATATATAAAATAAAAGGTAAAATATATATTTTGTATATATATTATGTATATATACAAACACATATATAATATACATATTATGTATATAATACACATACATGTATAATACACACACATATATATTATGTATATGATACACACACATATAATGTGTATACACACACACACACACATATATATTTGCCCCTGTAGTGGATTCAGGAGTAAGATTAGGAATTTTAACATTAAAATACAAGTATTGTTACTACATGCATTCAATATGCATGCGATGCTCCAAATTGAAGTGTATGAATGTTGGATTTCAAATACTCTTGTAATATAGAAAAGTGTGTGTGTGAGTGTGAGTGTATGTGAGAGAGAGATTTCTAAGAAGAGAGATTAATAGTGAAAAAGTAACATACAAATAATTAATTTTTAGTAAATAATTCTTATTATTCATTAATATGATGCAAACTATCTTCTTTTGTGTACTTGTTAGCACACAGAATGGAAATATTTTCTGTAGAACACAATTGCATTTTATCTGCACAGTACAATATTGTCCTTAGAATGTATTTCCTTTTGGCATTTAAAATCTAAAGAACAATGAGAATTGAGTGCTGCAGGTATCATTTTTCATATAATTCCTAGGAAATAATGTGTTCTTAGCTACAACTGAAAACAATGAAGCAAAATAAATCAATAAAACCAACACATATTGTCATAGGGACAAACAACATTTGAAGCAGCACACACACATGCTCATGCATACATGCACATGACAGAACAATAAACTGAACTTCCATTTGCTCTCAAGTTTCCTTATTAAGCTATCTAGTTTAATGATTTCCTTTATAATACTGGTACTGTGGGACTAGACTGAGTTAAATTAGAAATACATGCAGTTATTTTTGAAAGACGATTTGACCACCAACTCTCAATAATACTCCACACAATATTAGACCCCTTCGAATTTTCCCAGGTCACATATGAATACTGAATATACACATGTGGTTCAGTTTCAATATTTTAAATCATTTTCCGAGAATACTTCTGGTATTTTCCCCCACTGTCAGTTGATGTGTGCTCAGGGAATGCAAACTAATTACCCCAAACAAAATATAATTAAGGCAAGAAACTTACTCTGAAACATCACATAATACTTCCCACATACAAATAGAAATGATCTCTGAATTATGTTTTACATGATTCAATTTTACTGGATACAATTTGTGCAGATAATGGAGAGTGGACTATATTAATTGCTACTGATAAATAGAAAGTGACCACCAAATGAAACTATGAAGTTCACCAAAAAATTCAGTTAGGAGCCAGTAAGCCACTTTTTTAAATATAAAAGGACATAGGCTATATATTTTAAGTTTGTACAAAGCTCCATGCACACTAATAAACATTCTGTTCATCTATAGAGTATGTCTGTGTGCAGAGGGTATTGCTCACAGTTTGACAGAAGGTTAACTGGAAAATAGAATGAAAGAGATCATAGGAACTTAACACCTATTGACTATACTGATTCTGAATCTTGACTGTTCACCTTCACTAATATAAGTTTCAAAGTTTGCATATAAAAACAGATTTTTAAGTTGCACAGTAAAATGATTTTCAACAAATTATAAAATCTATACAAATGAAGAGACTTTTCTATTCTCAATTCCCACATCTTTAAAAAAGAGCTTTATTTATTTAAAGGCCAGGGATTTAAAATTTTATTTCCTTTCCTGCTTTAATATCTATCTAATAAAATTCATTATTCAAAACAATTTAATAAGTTTCTACTATGTGCTAAGCAATACACATAGTGGATTACAGGATATAAAATGATAAGCAAAAAAAAAAAAAATACTCTGATCTGATGGAAACTAATTAAGAAAATGGTACCTGTTCTATTTGTAAGTATCTACCAAAGAATTAACTATATAAATTGCTATTAATGCCCTGAAACTGCCAATTAGGGAGGAGAAAGATATATGGGTTGAACCATGAATTTCACTTAGATTTTCAATGCAGCAGAACTTCTATCACAGGTATATCAGTAGGGAAGTACATGATAAGAAGATGGAACAGTTTGTATAAACGTATGAATTAAAAGGCAAAACACATTTATATCTGCTATTCAATTCTATGGATACTATTTTCCCTCCAGCTGAAAGCAGAAAATATTAAATTATAAAATCCATACCAACTGTCAAAATAATGATTCTAACAAAATGTGCAGTCTTTCGTTATTTGAAAAAAAGTCTTCTATGAATTTCAAGTAAGGCTAGTTTTTAAATCATATGAAATGAGAATTGAAAAAGATTTTTTAGATAACACTCTAATTTCTGACATGGAATATTTTTCCTTTGTTATAATTTTAAATGCTTTGTCAAATTCAGTTTTAAAGGCTCAAGCAAAGGGTCTAAGGAACATCAGCCTAATAGACTTAGCATTAGGAAATTAGGTTATATGTTAGTTACAAAGCGGAGAAAAGTGCCCACATCTCTGTAGGTTCTCAGAACTGCTGCATATATGTCATCATTCCTGGAACACTGGCCAGAGGCCGGAACTTACTGGACTTTAAAGAACCAACCAGCTTACCAGAAGTTCTGATCTCTTGATAAGATTCAAAACTGTGCTTCTTGCAGGCAAAATGTAAAGGTTTCCAGGAATTGCTTGCCTTAATATTGAAAGATTTATTGAAGTTGAAGAAAAAAAAAGGCTATAAAATGTTTTGAAACGTGTACATTGTGAAATGCCTAATTTGAGCCAACTGATATACGTATTATCTCACATACTTATTATATTATGATAAATATATAAAATTTTATTTGTGAATAATATTGCAATAAAGCTTGTGGAAAAGTCTAAATGTCTTGGTCCTCCAACATTTAAAAATATAGGCTATACATATAATAATGATATATTATTCAACAACAAATAAATAGGGGCAATGTTGAGGGTTGAACCCAAGTTTCAAGTTAAGAGCCTAGGTTTTTACCCAATACATCTGGAAAACATCAAAAGGGATATTTCATGAGGTAGATATTGTTACAACACTGTTTTATTTGTAACAGTTGCTTTGCATTTTATCTATATTTTATACAAATTTGAAAGATGTAGTACCAGGGGAAGTACTTCCAACTTATTCTCCAAGGTCATCGTTATCATGACTCCAAAACCAGACAAAGGTGTTATCAAAACGAGCAACCACAGAACGACATCCCACATAAATTACATCCACGATTTCTAACTAAAACTTAACAAAATAAATTCTATGATATATTAAAAGGATAATATGTCATTACACCACATTCATAAGTGGTGCTGTTCATTCCAATAATGCAGGGTTGGTTTAGTATTAGAATATCAATCAAAGTAATTAACCATATGAAAAAATTAAATCATCTCTATAGGCAAAAAAATCATTTGACAAAGCCTAACAGCCATTACTGACAAAAATTCTTAGCAAACTAGGATTAGAAGGGAACTTCTTCAAACTAATAACGGGATTTTATAAAAGAAACTTATGGGTAGTATACTCAATTGGGAAAGGCTGAATGCTTTCCCACTAAGAACAGGAACAAGACAAGATCAGGATCTGCTCTTATCACTTCTACTCAATACAGTATTTGAAACTCTGGTTAGTGCCCTCAGGCAAGAAAAAGAATTAAAAGAAAATTGTTTAGAAAAGAAGTGATTTTCCGATGGCATGATTATCTCTATATAGAAAATTCAATGGAATCTACTAAAAAGATACTAGAATTAGTAAATTTAGCAAGATTGAAGAATGCAATATAAATATAAAAATATCATATTTTACTAGCAAATGACAGTTGGAAGTTAAAAATTAAAAATACAGTACCATTAAATATGGCATTGATATATGAAGTTACTGTATGAAATATGTGAAAGACCTGGACATGACAGCAATAAACATTGTGACATACATGTCCAGGTGTTCCACATATTTCATTAAAGCAATAATGAATGATGTGCCTTGTTTATGAGGTAGAAGGCATAATATTGTTAAGATGTCTGTTCTCTCCAAACTTATCAATTTAATGTAATATCCACTAAAGTTTGAACATATTTTCTGTAAATATTGGGAAATTGATTTAAAATTCACATAAAAATTTGAAAGATCTAGAATAGCCAATTACAGCTTTAGATAAAAAACAAAACTGGATAGAGTACCTAATTTTAAGAACTGAGATAAAGTCAAAATAGTGTGATATCTGTGAAACAGATAAATCAATAGGACAGAATAAAGATTTTAGAAATAAGCCCGCAGCTAAATGAATAGCTTATTTGTGACAGAGATGAAAAGGCAGTATAGTAGAGAAACAACAGCTTTTTCAACAAATGGTACTGGAAAAATTAGACATCTACATGCAAAATATTCATCTTAGATTCATCCTTTGTACCACATACAATTAATTCAAGACAATTCCTCTAAAAAACGATGAATCATAAACTGAAATGTAAAGTACTAAACAATAAAACTCCTAGAAGAAAACATAAAAGAAAATCTTTTTTTTTCCCATTTATTTATTTTATTGCATTTTAGGTTTTGGGGTACATGTGAAGAACATGCAAAATTGTTGCATAGGAACACACATGGCAGTGTGATTTGCTGCCTTCCTCCCCATCACCTACATCTGGCATTTCTCCCCTTGCTATCTCTCCCCAGCTTCCCACCCCCCACCCTCCCTCCCCTATTTCCCCCCAACTGACCTTTTCTTGGGCAAAGATTTCTTAAATTTAACACCAACATTAAAGCCTACAAAAAATAATGATAAATTAGACTTCATCAAATATTAAACGTTCATTCTTCTAAAGACCCTCTTAGAAGAATAAAAATATAAGTCACAGATTGGAAAAAAATTTTATAAGACTTTTTTCTGATAAAGGATTTGTGTAAATAATATATAAAGAACACTCAAAAACCCTCCAATAAGACTGAAAAAAAAAAAAAAACCTATCCTACATGAAAAGGTCAAAGGGCAAAATAGTTATCAAAGACTTCACCAAAGGGAATATATCAATGGCAAATAAGGACATAAAACAATTCAATAACATTAGTAACTCCAGACAAATATAAAGTAAAATGATAATGAGATACAATTACATATCTATTAGAATAGCTATAATTTTAAAAAGATCGACTAGACCAAGTGTTGACAAAGATGTAGGGATACTGAAACTTTTATATACTACTGATAGAAATATGAAACAGTGCAGCCACACTGGAGAAATGTGTGCATATGTGTGTGTGTGTGTGTGTGTGTGTGTGTGTGAGACTTAACCTAACCCTTCTACTAATATTTACCCAAGAAAAAAGGAACCTTATTTTTATGCTAAGACTTGTACACAAATGATTACAGCATCTTTATCTATAATAGACAAAAACTTGAAGCTAAATATCAATAGGTGTATGAATAAACAAACTTTGGCATATATTTACAATCAAATACTACTCAGCAAAAAGAAAAAAAGAGAGATTGATTATTGACAAACGCAACAACATGATGAGTCTCAAAATAATTATGCTGAATGAAAGAAGCCAGGCAAAAGAGTGTGTGCTGCTTTTTGAAGCTAGAAACCATCATTCTCAGCAAACTGACACAAGAACAGAAAACCAAACACTGCATGTTCTCACTCATAAGTGAGTGTTGAACAATGAGAACACATGAACACAGGGAGAAGAGCATCACACATTGGGGCCTGTTGGGGGTGGGGCAGCTAGGGGAGGGATAACATTAAGAGAAATGCCTAATGTCGATGATGAGCAGGGGGATGGATGCCGCAAACCACCATGGCATGTGTATACCTATGTAAAAATTTTGCATGATCTGCACATGTACCCCAGAACTTAAAAGTATAATTTTTAAAAAGAGTGTGTGCTGCATAATTCCATTTATATACAACTGTAGAAAATACAAGTTAATCTATAATAACAGAAAACAGATCACTTATTGCTTAAGGGGGAAGAAAAACTACATAATGCACAAGGGAACATTTAGGTGTGATGGATATGTTCACTAATTTGATTGTAATAATGGTTCCACTGACACATACATTCCATCACACGTCTTTCACATGTGTTGCTTATTGAATATCGATTAAATAAGTTTTTATTTAAATATCTTTTTGTCAATGAAGAACACTCTGCTGCTTTTGTAAAGCTCCAAATTTAATGGTAACATACACTTTTCTGAATGGAATCATAGTCTCTAGATATTTGGCAATGCCCTTACAGTACATAATATGTTCTTAATCATCTGTATAATCACTGACCAATTCTTTGTAACATAGTTATATATTATATTCCAATTGGGAATTCACTATCCTCAATTCTAATTGTTTACTAAAATAATTTCAGCATAGTCATATATTTTATTATCAAGTAGTCTCTTCTTTTCCTCATACTTGCTTAACAACGTCACACTATAAGTTTTAGATCAAAAACTGATTTGGAGAAACATGAAAAGAATGATAGCCTTGGTACCATACTGTGGAAGGTGCTCTAGACCACTTCCACTAGAGAGAACACACTCTTTGGTGGACATAAAATTCTTGGTTTACACTGAGTTTGTCAACATGAGTAGACATCAGTCAGATGCAATAAAAGATCAAGCCAGGATTCCTTTAGTTCAAAGGCAGATGACTTTCATAGAGAAGACTGATGATACAAGATCCAATACAAGAACTATCTTTTGAGGACTCAATTTGGAACAGCAAGCAAAACCTGGTGGAGGAAAATTGGTCTGTGCTCTTAGTTGCCAGCCTTAAAAATCAGAAACTAACAAGAGTGATAAAAATATTTCCAGCTTTTTAAAGATGAATAAAATAATACTAGGGACTTCACAAAGCCTCCAGAGAGAAGTTAACTCTGCCTTATCAATCTAGTTTGGCTGAATCTAAAGCAAGGTCTTTGCATGTTAATCATCACCTCTTGTTGCACTACTGTATATACAGGATAAATGGAACAAACTGCCAAGTTAATGACACTGAGTCAAACATAAAGTAAGTTTATTTGGACATATCTATGACTTAATATTGAAATCAAATTCCAGGGAGGAACTGGAAAAGTGAAACATTTTCTTCCTGACAGGGACCTATCATATGGTAGTAAATATAAAAATATCCCTGTAAATTTTAGAAAAATAGAATTACTGAAAAACATTTTTGTACAGATATTCTATGTTTTAGAAACCATTTTGCATTGTTCCTTTTATAGAAAACTGTTTTAAAAATTATAGTATGGAAATGAGTTTTCAAATGACATTTCCTCAAACTGTCTCAAAAAACTTGACATCTTATATTTCTAATATTAGACAGAAATATTAAAAATCATTTAGTCTTTTAATAACAAAAAGAAATAGCAACCTGTATGTGAAAAAAAAAAGTTTATATAATGTAAAACACTCAGTAATGCAATAATTTGCTATTTTGTGCCTTGGTTAGATACTTGTTTCAATGTATGTAAGAATATACCAACAAAAAGGCTAATAAATATTATATTGTGGGCCACAATACAGAATGATAGGGTTTTTTTTTTTTTCTAAAATGTAGTAGAAACACCTACAGTTATTATTGATTCTGCTAAGGCATTGTTTATAAGACATAAACAATCTGGTATATTATAACAAAAAAAAATCTATTCTTTAAAATACTCATCTTCCAGACTCCTTTAACTGCCATGTTCTGATTTCCACATTTGAAATGCGCAACAGCCTTGACATCTTCTCACTAGATGCTGTCTCATTACGGGCCTCTGAATGTTGAGTAGAGGTTGCCATGTTGACAACTGTTCTAGACTTTTAGACAAAACACTAACGATTGGGCTTATTCTAGCAGTTCAAATTCTAACTTGTTTGCAAACATTGGCTTTAGTTTTAGTTCTTGAACTCCTACAGCCACTTACAGACAAAAGCTTCCTGGTTGCTACCAATGTGATAGGACCTTTCTTCCCTAAGCTTCGGTATAAATAACTCATTAATTGATATTATCACCTTTAACAACTATTATTTACATTTCATAGTGCTAATAATGCGAATATCAGAAAATTATGTTATCTGCCTATGATGTTGTTAAGAGATAGAGAAAGTAAATGTCAATAGAACATAACTGAAAGCAGTGATTAGAAAAAATAGTTATTTTATATTAACATTCCAATGAGTTGAGGCTTCAGTGAATCTGTTCTCATCTACTAATCCACCTTGTGAAATAGTCAGGACAGGGATTAATCATAGCATTTAAAAGTGAAAATAATCATAACAGGAATGTTCTCATAGCATTCCTGCTTCTCCTCCTACATTTTACTTCTAAATAAATTGATGAACAGAGACAGATTAGCTAGTGACTGATAAAGCCAAAAACAGGACTAATCAATATGTCACCAATGTTGCACCTTAAGGTTCCACAAATTTGGATGTGAGAAGTAGAAACAGATTGACTGATTCTTTACCTCTCACCCTTAATTAGGCATTTTTCCTATGTCTTTGCATGATTGAGTTCATCCTGTTTATACAGGGACAGTATCAAGTGTCATGGCATTAAAGAAGCCTCCCTGGACCACAGGTTTACCTCCTCCCCCTAGGTATGATCTTATTATCCTCTACCCTGTTTGATTTTTCTTTTCCTGGTACATCAGATTCTGAAATAATCCTGTTAATTTAATTATTCAATAGCTTTTTTTAAGCTATTTTTTTAAAAGCTATTGAATAAAGATTATTTTTGCTAATACCCCATGAAGACAGAGACGTTATTGAAGTTGTATACTGATAAATTCCTAGTATATTATTAGAGTTGTATACTGATAAATTCCTAGTATCTTGAACAGTGCCTGGAACATCTTATTTTTCAATCAAATAGTTTTTAAGCAAGTGTCCTGAGGTTTGGTGCCATCTCATTCCCTTCTCATTCATCAGAACTGCCTTTTCTCACTTGATACAGAGTCAAATAAACCACTAGAGCAGAAAATTCAACTCTCAACCTCTTGAGCTCTATCTCCCCCAATCTTCTCACATTGTCTCATTTCCCCATGACAGAGGTGACATCAAAATTTCTCTGTCAAGAGCTTTCCTAATCTTTTTCCAGGGGATCAAAATAAAACTCAGAAGTTAAATGACTTGGTTTGGGGTTTCAGAATTAGTAACTGCAGGAGTCTAAACAGAACCAGGTCTTTTGCCTTCTCCTTCTAACAGATTGCACTTACTTAATGCCATGAAGGAAAAAGCTTCCTAGTGAGTGTTTGGCTAAGGAATAAACCTCTAAAGAAGAGATGAAGGTTTTATATTGCTCTCTGTCACCACTCAGGTCTTCATTACTCTGCACATTCCAAAGTAAGATATTCAGATCCAGCTAAAAGGAAATTTTTGACCTGTCTTGTTTCATTTTTTACAGAGGAGAAGTGAAAGGAAGAAATTCATCCTTACCTTAGGGTTAACAGTATTTTAGACTTGTCCCTAGATATTCAGATGAAAGATTTCATTTCCATTTTACAGATAAGTAAATCAAGATGCAATGTATTTAAGTAACTAACTTATACTACATCATATAAACAATAAGTTATAGCCAGGATTTGAATCATTAGTGTTGAAATACGAAAAATATAACTCATAAATGTGAAAGGAAACTGACATATCCACAAAACAAGAGTAAACTTGATCAATTCATGCAGATGAGCACGTTCTACCCCCAAGAAAAAAATTTAGCATCTCTCATCATTCCTCTCATTCAATACCTTTTATTATCAGGAAGTTCTACTTTATATCTAAGTTAAATCTGCTGGTTACAGTTACAATCTACTACTACTCATTTTAATGAGTAACAGCTGGTCACTTTATAACCATATACTTCATGACCCTTCATATGATAGAAGATCATTATTAAGTCACCCTTCAGCTTTCTATGATGCGACAGGCGCTGTAAAAGTAACATCAGGCACAAAAATTATTAGAAGTGCCACAAGGCACTATCATTAAAGTCACCATCTGGCATAACTGGAAATGTCAGCAAATAGGGAGTGCATATTGATGGGCATACTACTGTTTATGCCTTTTAACTGGTCAGTAGTGTTAATTATAATTACATCTTCATTGTAGGATTTTATAGCTTGTATGGATAAATGAACATGCACTCGATTAACTAACTACAGACTAAATGGAAAATGGTTCTCAGGCTAATGTTTCCAAAAGCTATTAGTACTCTTTTTGTTGACTAATATCTCCAAAATCATTGAGTGCTGATCAAACAGACAAATTGGCTCTATCTCCAAAGAGAACCCAAGTTCTTTTCTAACTTATACCATATAAATGGTTTCTTAACTGTTAAAAATTTAAGATATATATATATATATATATATATTTATATATATATATTTTTTTTGCTCTCAGAATTTCACTGTGACTATTTTAATGTGGACAATATTAGACTTGCCTAAACAAATGAGTGTTAATAATGCCTACCAATCTCTATTACTTTAGTCTAAAAAGTTTTGCTATAAAATTATAATTAAAATTTCTTATAAGCAAATATTCGATAACTTTGAAAATAGAGTTTTAATTTAGCATACCTTGAGCTTAGATTTCCACATGCGCTAAGAAATTGTATCACAGAAGTTGAACTACACTGTATCAAAATGTACACCATACACATCTCTAAAAAGTTTATCACAGAAATGATATGCTTATATTTCATACATATATTTAGGTTATATCGTATATAGTACTGTAATAAACTACTTTTTAAGGCATGTAAAGCTCTATGGAATAAATGTAATAGTGTTGGTGTGCTAACATATCTGTCATAAAATATTGTTTTACTTTTTTAATTAAACTTTTTCCTTTTGGAATTGGTTTTTAGGTTCTATGACATTTAAAATATGTCTTCTACAATGTTTTAGTGTTATCTATTTATTTAGAGACGGAGTCTCGCTTCGTTGCCCAGGCTGGAATGTAATGGTTCAATCTCAACTCGCTGCAACCTCCACCGTCCTGGGTTCAAGTGATTCTCCTGCCTCAGCCTCCCGAGTAGCTGGGCTTATAGGTGTGTGCCACCACACCCAACTGATTTTTGTACTTTTAGTAGAGACAAGGTTTTGCTATATTGGCCAGGCTGGTCTCGAACTCCTGACTTCAAGTGATCTGAGCACTGAAGCTCCCAAAGTGCTGAGATTTACAGGCATAAGCCACATTATTTTATCTTCTTAGTTCACTCCTACCGTCTATTAGTCTTCATGTTTCTTTTGTTTCCTCCCATGCCTGGTTCACTCTCCTTCCTTGGCAGTATTCAAAGACTTTCATTTATGTTCACATTATTTCACATTTCTTTCTAATATGTTTGAAGGGAAATCTGTTTTCTTAAGTACAGTGAAAGCACATTATATTGAAATAATTAGTGGAAAAGCAGTTTTTAATACAAACCTATATTACCATGTTGTATGCTCTGTTTATAAAGTTGCAATTTTTCAGTTCTCCACAAAAAATGTTAAAAGTTAGAAAGCTAGAAATGAGGTTGTCTAATTTTTACTTCACAAATATATCAAGGGAGTGATTAGGCACATGTAGAATATTTCTATTTTATTAAAAGGCGAGTGATAACTAGAGATAAAATAAATACTCATATATAGGGTTGTCTATATATATAACACGTACATGTATATGTGTTTGATTTCAGGCTATTTTTGCCCTCCATTCTCTTGGCAGCAATATGATATTATAGCATAGAAGATACTTTTCCCATCAGCTATGATGGCTGTTCTCCATTTTCCTGCAATGTTTTACTTTAAAAGGATTGGGATTACTACGATCCACTTGAAGATGAAAACAATAACAAAAAGAAGAACTGTGCTGGCTAGTCTCCGTTTTCCAGCCTCTACTCCCACCACTACCACTGCTATGAGAAAGATCCTTTGTTCTGTTCTGTTCTTTGCCCCAGGAAGCTTATCCCTGTGGATTACACACCTGAGCATCCTCCTAGTAGCTTCTGGTTAAATTCAGCCGGTGAAGGTCATGAGTGATCACAGGACAGAAAGGAGACTGAGGTTTTTATTCTCCCCTCCTTTTATGCTCTTGGTCATATTTTCTTGTACATGCTGCATTTCCCCAGGACTATAGCACCTTTTAGGTTGCTCCATGTCTCACTGGGCTCTGGTAGAGAAATTTTCTCCTCTTGCCCTTTAGGCTTAGGAGTGTCAAGGGCTTCCTGTGGCTTCTAGGGTCTTTAGGGCCTCAATATCCTTTACTGATTCCTCGAAATTTTCTCACACCTTTGAAAGGAGACTCTCTATTAAATTCTTAAACTATGTGAGGTTCCTATGAGGACCCTCAAATAAGAGATGTTTCTAAAGGGATTAAAAATAGTTATTTTCTTATTTTTATAGTTGGACAATAGAGTGATAGGAAATCTTGTATTACATAATTTGTTTATATTCATGTTCACAGTTTTACATATTAAAAATTTTCAAAAGTGAAATATGTATTAATAAACAGAAAGCATGCTTTTTAAAAAAAATAAATAAATAAATAATCCCAGGAACTTAATGTCAGGCACTCTTGCTAATTTCAGTATGACTTAGGGAATTTCTAGCCCAGTGTTTTCCATTTACTTTAAAAAATCAATTTTGTGTCTATCCATAGTTGCAAGTACATTTTATTGAGATTTCGATTTGAGGCACATTTTTATAGCCTGCTATTAGAAGAGGCATTTGCCTTGCTATGCCAAATAATGTCAAATGATTCTATGGAGATAATATTTTGAAATCCAGTCACACACCACATAACATTTTAGCCAATGATAAATTGCACATAAAACAGTGGTCCCATAAGTTTATAATACTGTATTTTTCCTTTTCTTTTACCTTTTCTGTGTTTAGATACACATGTTTCTCATTGTGTTGTAACTGTCTACAGCATTCAATAGAGTAAAATGCTGTGCAAATTTATATCCTAAAAGCAGCAAATTACGTCAGATAGCCTAGGTATAGAATAAGCTACACACACTCTGTGATGCTCACGGAAGGACAAACTCATCTAACAATGCATTTCTTATAATGTACCTCTGTCATTAAGCATGTGTGACGGTGGTTGCTTTCTTGGCAACATCCATTCAGCAATAGTCATTTCTGGTAACAGCTGTGAAATGGGCCTTGCGGTTTCTGAGATATACTCCAGGGTAATACCTGCCTATGAAGTAGGATATAATCTAGTGTCCAATGAGGTCAATCTGAGTCAGATATGTGCTGATCTTTATGCCTGAGGTTCCTAAACTTGTCACTTTTAATAATCACAAATAACTTGAAAATCCAAAATAGCTGTGTAGATAGGCAATAATCAATTTATTCAGATGTATCTCCCAATGATCCTGGGGAGTTATTCTAGCAGAGGAAAGACATCTTGTTGGCAGAAAGCAGCCCTGCCCCTAGGAGAAGCCACATGGAGAGAACATATACTGTTCCCTTTGTTCTGATGCTGAGAGTGTCAGCATGACAATAATCCAATAGGCTCCCGGTATTGAACTGAAAGGCAGCCTTAGGCAATCCTTTCCACATATCAGCTGAAGGAATTTGTCATCTTTGAAAAGTCCGGTACTCATGAAGATAAAGAGGTATCTATAATGCCAACCAGAGGAAAAGTATCCCTGTGCATGAAATACAATTATCTCAGATTCAAGTGATAGAATTTCTCAGTGGAACAATAGAAATGATTATGCATAAGTTCCAAAACAGAGAAGAAAAGTAGAGTGACTCTTATAGAAATAAAACAAGGAGGTTAGGCACAGTGGCTCATGCCTGTAATCCCAGCATTTTGGGAGGCCGATGCCCGCGGATCACGTGAGGTCAGGAGTTTAAGACTACCCTGGCCAATATGGTGAAACCTCGTCTCTACTAAAAATGCAAAAAATTAGCTAGACATGGTGGTGGTACATGCCTGTGGTCCCAGCTACAGGAAGATCACTTAAACCTGGGAGGCAGAAGTTGCAGTAAGCTGAGATCGTACCACTGAATTCCAGCCTGGGGGACAGGGCAAGGCTCTGTCAGAAAAGAAAGTGAGAGAGATTGAGAGAGAGAGAGAGAGAGAGAGAGAGAGAAAGGAGAGAGAGAGAAGGAAGGAAGGAAGGGAGGCAGGGAGGGAGGGAATACAAGGGATAGAAAGCAAGTAGAGTGTTTAGGAGAAGTGAGAAATTTCTGAAGGGTGGAAAGGATTTTCAATAGAAATGTAACTTGCTTGGAATACAGCATTTTTTTGTTGCTAGGTCTCAGAATAACAGGGTTTTTTTTGTTGTTGGTGGTGGTGGTATTGTTTTGTTTTATTATTGTTAGGATATGGTATTCATACCACTAGTTTTTCTTCCTCTGACCATTATGGCCTGAGAAACCACCATTACCTATGAAATCTAAATTTCTCTAGAGTCTGGTAGCCAGTTGACATTAAGAAGATTGCATGAATAGTTGTAATTAACATTTTGCTAGCCTAATAACCTTTGCACCCACCTGCATAAGGCAGGACTTAATCTTCTCAGTGGCTTTTATTTGAAATGGGAGAAGGTAGTAGAGTATAAGAGACCTCTTACAATATAAACAGCTTTCTCTTGTATTTCTATTCCACAACTCCCTTATAGCACTACCTTGATCCACTTGAGACTCTATGCCCTCCTTGAAAACGGCAAACTCCTGCCCAAGGGACTACTCCTGATGTTCTCCAAACCACCAAGGAAGAAGGAGGCCTGAGGCACTATATCAGCTTCAGTTTTCACTTCCAAAGAAAATTCAGAATTAGGCCAGGTGTGGTGGCTCAGGCCTGTAATCCCAACACTTTGGGAGGCCGAGGCGGGTGGATCATGATTTCAGGAGTTTGAGACCAGCCTGGCCAACATAGTGACACTATCTTTCTACTAAAAATACAAAAACAATTAGCTGGGTGTGGTGGCACATGCCTGTAATCCCAGCTACTCAGGAGGCTGAGGCGGGATGCTTGAACCCGGAAGGTGGAGGTTGCAGTGAGCCAAGACTGCACCATTGCACACTGCAGCCTGGGTGACAGTCTGATACTCCATCTCAAAAAAAAAAAAAAAAAAAAAAAAGAAAAGAAAAGAAAAGAAAATTCAGAATTAGTTACAAAATGGTGAGAATTCTATACTTCAGGAAAGTCCAGGTTAGCAGCAGGCCTGCAACCACCTCCAGGAAAGAACAATGAAAAGTGACTCTCTTATAAACAAAAGAGATGGGATTGAAAAGCAATCAAAGAAGCAAAGTAGTATCTGTGCTATGTATAGACAAAACAAAATTTCTCCTTTCCTTCTGCAAGTAAATCCCTGGAGGTCAGCTGAAGTACATTGGTAGGCTAGTGTCTCTCACAAATCCATTTAGGGAGGTTTGTTTGAATGGTTGGAAGATGCTTGCAAAGAATAGCATGGGCACCAGGAGCTCGAGGGCTGAATGGGTGTGAGATTGGGAGGGAGACAGGGAGTGGCAGTGGTGATAAAGTGGGCAATGCCACCCAGTTCTGCTGCACAGGCATCAGGCAGGAGCTTAAGGACCTACTGAACTGTTTTCCTAAGGGGCACAGACAATGACACCAAGAGGTGGATGAGATCAAACAAAACAATGAATTGTCAAATAACAGACACACTTACCAGTGTTGTTAACCAGTATCAAAGTTTACTAGCAAGTTCAAGATATGTTGTTTTTTTCTGATCTGCTCTCTTAGTATTTGATGAGAGAATCACTATATTTTAGAAGGAAAAAAAAATCTGAGCAGGTTTCTACTGTATTTCCTCAGAACACAAAGCTTTATATTTTGTTTCTTTGTTCCATTTCTATTTCTACTACTCAGAGTGTTTCCCTTCACTCTGTTTGGTTATTAATCAAATTTGTCCATCGATATGTGTAAGAACTGTCTGGATTTTTGGAATGGAGAAAGTACTCAGCAATTTATAAGTTCAATTCATATTTCTTTGCTATGAGAAAATTACACAGCTTGAATCACACAAAGTACAACTAAATTCCTAATGCAGCATTTTTCATGTGAAAAAAAAAGTAATTAATTCTTTCACCTCCAAAATCCCTGTTGCTAGTCTTGTGATTGCCAAAAGCCTCAAATGACTTCACTAATGGAAGTCCCAAGGCTCTTCTTCCTGCTCCTTAGCTCAATTAGTCTTAACCTTTGCCTTCCAACAGTGAAATACACTTATATCTGGTCCACACATTATGTAAATAACTGATCTTCATTTCCTGATGGCCTTCATATTGTCAATTTTTTTTGTAATGCTTTTTTAACTTTATAATCAAAGAGGGTAACAAATGTTTATATGTCATCAATCATTAAGTCATTCACAGATTTGAATTTAGGTACTATTTTAGTAGTAGAGATATAGCGGTAAAGCATGATTCACACTACCAAGGAATTTACAATATGCGTACCAGAAAGAACAGGCAAATTTATGTTGTAGTAACAAAGAACTTCAAACTATCAATGACTTAAAATAATGGTTTATTTCCAGCCAATGCAATGTGGAGGACCAGAAGATCTCATTATAGTAATTTAGGATCTACTGGAGATCAATGTTCCATTTCAAAGCATGCTTTCATAATCATTTAGATAGGAAAAAGGAATGCAGTAAATCATACACTGGCTCTAGAAACCTATGCCTCTCACACTTCATTGGCCAAAAAAAGCCATGCATCCGTATCTAATACCTGAGAAAGCAGGACTTCCTAATGAACATAGGAATACAACATCATATTCATCAATATCATATTTTTGACCACTTGTTTAATACTATCAAAACATCAGCTGATGCTACATCTATAATATAGCATCGTACTTAAATGTTTTGCTTTTATGGCTAAGACACAATTGTTTATTTTATTTTATTTACTTTTTTTGGAGCTATATATCACCCAGATCACACAAATTTTGTTCCCTCTTTTTCAGTTCTACGACTCAATCACTCAATAACAACAAATTATAGTGCTGCCATATATGCTGAGGATCCCAGTCTCGAGATAGTATTCATTCAGTATCTTTTTTATCCTTTTCCTGGTTATACAACTAACCAAGCTTGATGCCTAGACTCAGCATTTCTGTGGATACCTAGGTTGTTTCCATTTCTAACTTCTGCCATCAGAACAAAATCCAGATAGCATTCTTGCTCAAACAAGCATTAAACCAAACTAAACATGGAGAAAATCAATTTTGGCTAAGTTTATGGAAGCTTGGACCTATGGCAAGATGTCACTTTAATATTGACACAAATATAAGAAAAATACTAATATCCAATAATATCTAATATCTGGCTTTTTCAGTTTATAATTCCGCATTGGAGAAAGATAAGAATAAATGTTGATCTGTGCGAATGTATAATATAGCAAAAAAGTGTCTAATTGGGTCATAATGAAGCCGTTCACTCACTCACTTTAAATTATTTCTTCTTATTAGTTTAAGAAGCAGCATAGTACAGGAGGAGAAACCTGAATTAATCAAAGAGACACACCTTTTGCTAATCATGCAAACTATTTGAAATTCAGGTTTCCTTTTCTTTAGAGTACAAAAAATAATAGATATTTCATAGAACTGTAGTGAGAATATTTGTAAAACACTTTGGACAGCATTTCACAACAACAACTAGATTTCCAAAATTCTTGTTCTTCTATCTTCTCTAAACTGAAGTAACTGGAGTTTTGAGAACAGCTAATAAGTAATGTAACTGGAAATGGAGAAAAAATACATTCAAGAATAAATTATTCCAAAGTAACAACTCCGCCTTCTTCCCTAACAAATGACAAATGTTCCAGGTGAGAAATGTAAACATGACCAGTAAATAGAAAACAGGAACAGAATGAAAGATACATTGCTAGATTCCCAAGAACTGTCCATGAGAATGTATATACCCTGGCTCAGCAAATATAAATACCAGGGATTTTGCAGATGAGCCAGGCTGAGGCTTTATCAGTTTCTTTGCTAAAACAAAATATATGCTATTATATATAATAATAGCATATACTATTACATAATAGCAATAGATGTTACTATTCCAATGGTTTCCTTCTCAAATTTTTTACTATCACATTAACTTTAATGAATGAACTAAATTTTTTGTTGTGTATGGGCAAAGTAAATTTTTAAATGTCTTTTATATTCTAATATCAACATATAGTTTCCAAAATGTTATCAATTATTATCTTTAGTATTATCATTGTCATATTAGAATTTAATATTTTCTTTGTAGAATCTAAGACTCAGGAAGCCAAGGTATACCTTGTTTACTCTTAGATAGTACTTTTGTAGTTTTTACCCAAATCCTTTAAGAGTTTTGATCTACAAAAGATGTTAATGATATGAAATCTCACCCATTCTAAGAACCACCTTAAATATTATCATGAAACTGACTACAGTTTAAATGGGCAAAAAAAATCCATCCAAATGTAAATTTGTAGATTTCTTCCATTTAACTTATACTACTAAACATTATTATTCCATTAACTTATACTACTAAACATTTTAGTAATTCCTTTGTATATTTGTTCGCTATCAGAATGTAAATTTTTAGAAGGCACATACATTATCTATAGCTTTATATATTTTGCTGTTTCTCACATAGCTCAGTAACTACCCTGTGCATTTTTTGAAATGAGTAAAATTGGACGTATTTTGAGCACATGGTATCTAGGAAATAGCTTCAAGATGCTTTTTGGATTGTCTTAATCCTAGGATTTGAAACTAATTTATAAACAAGAAATTAGGATTTCTGTTGAAATATATAGAGAAAACAGGATGGGAAGCAATAAAGAGGTAAAAAGAACAAGAAATTTGTTTAGGGTGGAAGGAATCAAGGAAAGGAGGGAGTATATTTGCCACTCATTTTAATGATTAACTACTGCTATTTGCTGATTCCACCAGTCTCCTCTCTAAGAACAGCAAAACAGAAAAGGTAAAAAATAAATACAATTATATTACAGAGACAAGCTAGAATGGAAATGAGCAGAAAGGTCTACTATGTCAGATGTGAGATGCCCTGGGCATACAAACTGATGGAGTGTAATTTATTTTCTCTTTGTTCACTTGTTCAGTTCAATAGATTACAAGCTAATAGGACTGAAAAACTATAGTTTAAAGAATAAAGTTGAACGTGTTTGTAAATCTGTTACTGACAAACCCTAGAATTTCTCATGAAAGTCAACAATAGACATCTCACATCCTGAATTTTGAATCAGAAATCATCTTTTGAAATAGTTTAAATGTTTAAGTAAGACTGAAACTGGAACACACTTTTAAATATTACTTTCTATTTAATCTCTTATTTTTATTTTATTCATCTAATAGTTTTCATAATTTCTCCCTATAATTATTGAGACTATCCAAAAAATTAAAATGTAGCTTATTATATTTTCCCTTTGACAAGGAATCATGATGTCACAGCTTCAAATTTTTTCTCTCTCTATGGGCTCCTTTCTCCTTAGTTTTCTCTTTGTTTAAGAAGTCACAAATTAACGACCTTTGAGAATACTCTAGGCAGGATAATGGTTGTACTGATTATTATATATCTTAAAAAATTTATTTTATCAGAATATTTTCTAGATTTTATTTCATTTACGCATTTAGATGCTCAAAAATGAAGTTCAGTAGTCCATTATTATCTGATAATTCAAGCCAGAATCATCCTCTAATTAGAAATTTTCACTAATTTGTATCTGTCACAACTTCTACATGTCTGTAAAAACTTATTTCACTCTGTCCATACAGCCACTGCTTTAGTTCGGTAGTGCATAAAATCTTTCTTGTGTTATTTTAGTTGCTTTTTTACTGGTTTCTAGATTTTTCTGTTTTTCTCTTCTCAATAATCAGGGAAAGTGTTCAGTATAGCCTAATGAAAAATCTTTTCTAGGGCTCCCAGAGTTAAATAATATTACTACCCTATCATAATAAATGGTCTGTATATTACTTTACCTGTAGTAATAAAAATAAAACAAAAGTAGTTTACAGAGCATTACTAAAGAGAATAAAAATTCATAGGAAAATGAAATTCATTGCCAGATTCTTAGACATACAGGGAATAATATAATCGGACAACTTGGTAGAGTGGAAACACAATTTTTTGCCTCTAATTAAAGACAAACTGTTTCCCTGTAAGTCTCCGAGAGACAAATATCTTACTTAATGATAACCTTCTTTGGAAAAGATACACATTAGTAGTAAAAATAAATTTACTATTTAAAAAGTTTTAATTTTTACTGGAAGTTTATCCTTTTATAATAATTCACACAATAATAATGCTTTATATTTATATATGGTTTTGCATACTTATATTTTCTTATTTGATAATCAAAATAGCCTTATTGGTAAGTACATGAAATATATTATTTTTGTGCGAAGGGGCTGAACAAGGGGATATACTTCTTATTTCCTTTTTTTTTTTTTTTCTTTTTCTTTTTTTAATTTTACTTTAAGTTCTGGGATACATGTGCAGAACGTTCAGGTTTGTACAATGTGCCATGGTGGTTTGTTGCACCTATCAACCAGAATACATATCCTTCTATAATTTTTTTATACACCAAGAATTCACATTTTCTGAAATCCTAAGGAAAAATTGAGTTTTGCAGCTATAAAAACAACTTTGTTACTGAGTTACCACTTTTGTATTAAAATCATTTGCTACATTGCTGACAGAATTTTACTAAAATCATAATTTTACTGTTAACATTATTTCTGTGATATAATTTAAAAAATTACATTTACTAGTATTTCCCAAGCTAACAAATAATTTGATTTATTTAACAATATTAAATAAATATTTATTTTATTTCGCTGAAGATATTTTTGCAAAAGCAGTTTGTGTAAAGTAATTAAAAGTTGATATTAAACCTTAACATGGTGTCAGGATAATGTTCCTTGACTAAATCTCTCTCTCCTTTCATCCATAATTCCTAAAGGAACATAAAAGGACTCCAACTCCATCACTATCAGACACTCAAACACTCAACTACTTTTTAGAATCCAGGAAAAATTTAAACTTACCATAGCTGATAAAACTGGAGTGAGAAATGCAATTGACTAACCTATATATACGACCAGAATTAAATCAAAAGCATTAACCATAGAAAAAGAGTAAACATATTTTGTCTCCACCTAACTGCCTCCTTACTGAGTAATCCAGGGTCTATGCCAACAGAAAACCAAGAAGTAGGCTCTTCAAGGTTTGGGAGCTGGATTCTGAAGTGCTCAGTGTGCTGATCTTCCCTCTTGAGCATCAGCCCTCACTCTTCTGTCAATACATCCCTTCTCAAATCAATTCACTGGCCAGGCACAGTGGCTCATACCTGTAATCTCATCACTTTGGGAGGCTGAGATAGGTGGATCATCTGATGCCAAGAGTTCAAGATCAGCCTGGCCAACATGGTGAAATCCCATCTCTACAAAAAATTCAAAAAATTAGTCCAACATGGTGGTGGGCGACTGTAATTCCAGCTACATGGGAGGCTGAGGTAGGAGAATTGCTTGAACCCAGGAGGCAGGGTTTGTAGTGAGCCAAGATTGCACCACTGCAATACAGCCTGGGTGACAGAGCTGTCTCAAAACAAACAAACAAACAAAACAATCAGTTCACAAACTACAACATTTAGCAGGAAATAAGAGGAGTATAGCATGTTGCACGCTGAGAGAGCATTCTCTCATAGATACATATAAAAGCAAAAAAAAAGCATACAAAACCCATAGGTATATGTGCAATGTAGGCATTTTGGGGGTAATTTTTATTTTCTGTTTAAAAAGTCAAAGTCTGGAAAGCAAGTAGTTAAAGTAATTGCAAAATCTTAAAGCAGAGTCACAATAAATTAATGTTTGCTAGAAAAATCTCAACATTAGTTATCATTTTTGGGTAGTAAAAATTTCAAAATACTCAGCAGGACACCATTCCTTTTGCCCAGAGGACCCTTGTTCTAGATCCCAACTTCTGTCCTTCAGAGATATCAAACAGATGGAAAGATAGTTATATTATTGAACTTCACTGGATAGGTTTATTGTATTATGTATCTATTTCAAAAAAAGATGTTTTATGTCACCTATCATTTGCTTTTAGGTTTATAAAAAATATAGATAAAAAAAAGCATGTGTAACAGGATACCAATTTTTATTTCCTCTCAAGTTTTATAAAACATATGAATATAAAAATTTATGCAATTTAATGAATACTTACATGCAAACGCATGTACAGATATTAAAAACATATTAACAGTTTTTTCTTGATAATGAAATAGTGTCTCATTATTACTTCATATATATAAAATACATGTATTTTCCAAATTGTCTGTAATATTTATAAAGTATATAGAGAAAACATGAATATTTAAGCCAAAAGGTAATTTGGAGAAAACAGTCTTGCTTTCTTTTTCAGGGTTGAGAAAACAAAACAGGTGGCAGAAAGAAGAACCAAAGTCATATGCATAGTAGCTGCAGAGTCAGAAATAGAACCCTGGCCCATCTGTCATTTTTCTACTGTTTTGTACAATATACAAATTTTAAATCACATATATAAACATGTAAAAGCAGATTTTTCCTACAGTTCAATTCATTCAAATACATAGTAATAACTTATCATGGATAGGATCTTAGTCAACAGGGAGCTGACAAATCTTCTTTACACATATTCCCTTCATTATTATATGAAAACTGTTCTGAAAAAAGTTTACTACTTAATAGAGAGTGTGGTTATAATTTGTTTAACACTGCTGAGAAAAGAATATAGGTAAAAGCTTATTTGGAACTTTATCCGTGAACTTAAGAATGAGTTAAAAAAAAATCATTAAGATATTTTACCTTTAAAACCCTTAGTGATATAACTTATGATTGCGATTAAACAGGTCTTAGCAAACATAATAGTTATTGAAGTCTGCACAAAAAAATGTTGTCCTAATATGTGCATGTATTTTGCTTGTTTCCTATATTTACAAATACACCAGTTCTCTTAACCAATCAGTTTATCTATTATTAGGCTTTTTAATGTATTCTGTTTATGACTAGTTCTGTTAAGTGTTTGAAATATTAGAAATTATATTTTCTCACTGAAAATAGGAAAGATTGCAGTTTGAATATAATCATTAAATCACCCAAATCACATGAATCACTTTAGTATATATTTTTCTCTTTTTAACCGATTGAATTAGCCTCTTTTATCATGTATGCTTCTTTAACCTGCTCCTATTAAACAAGAGAATCCTTTTTTCTCTTAATTATGGAATTTCAATGCAGCACTGTGTATTATGATGTCAAGAGCAGCTGAACTCAAATCATATAATAAAAAGCAAATATATGAATTACACTAGCAATAATTCAATATCCTTATGTCTCATTTTTTAAGTGTATAGAAAAGGTGAATTTTGTTCTTTTATAGACAAATTAGTGAAGCAAAGAAAGCTTGTGATAGAAAGCAGCACTACTGGCTGACACTAACCAGGTCTCTCCTGAATCTATGCTCACCTCACTCCAAGATACTTGTCTTTTCAATTTTGTTCTCTCTGTCGTCCATCCTGAGACACCAAGATATCACTTATTCTGAGCCTCTTTTAAGTATATACAAAGGTAATCCAATGTCATGGTGTAAGTTATGTCTCTTTTTTCTTAGATGTATTACAAAGCAGCTATAACATACATTTCACTTTATGTTTCTTTGCACAGTCGGAATCCTTCTGACTGCAAACTGTAAGAATATTCCTCTGATTTCCAGTCTCAGAGAATATGAGAAGTAGAATTGAATACAGATAATTTTGAGTTCAGGCTCCTTATTTACAGATGATAAAACAAGAACAAAATCAAGACCTAAATTGGTGAACTGTAACTCAAATGGAAGCATCAATCTAGAGTTTTTACAGTCCAGATTTGTTGCTGTTCCTTTTAAATTATTTCTTATAGCCAGTTTTCACTCCATGTTCATCATAAGATTTCTAGAAGTATGCAACTATCCTACACATTGATATTCTTCATGGTGCTTTACAATAAAATGTGTGCTTACTGGTATTCACTAAATGAAGAAAAGAAAAGGAAATGTATAAATGACAAAATATATGAAGTTACCTCTCTTCCATAGACAGTGCCTAAATATGTAATGCATTCAGATCAGTTATCATAAAACAATATATTTCTCACATATCACCTTAACATAATTTCATGTTATTAAATTGAGAGTGATCTTCATTCATTTTTTTACAAATATTTTCCATAAATTTACAGTTGTTTAGACCAGATGAGGAAAGAACTGGAAGGAAAATAATTAGGGCAGTATATGCTCATTAATTGCTGCTAAAGCAATTTAAATCTAGGAAGTAGTTAATATGTTTTTATTTCTTTTTGGTTGTTTTAACAGATGAGGTCTCACTATGTTGCCCAGGCTTGGCTCAAGCAGCCTCCTACCTTAGCCTCCTGAGTAGCTGGAACTACAGGTGCACACAACTGCGTCCAGTTCAGGGCAGTCGTTGATGAGACACATGAGATATCTGAGAGTAATTTTTAAAAAGCAAAGGTAATTAATCAAGAGGCCATTGGAGTAATTAAAAGTTGCCTTTGTTTTCATCACTTTTTGGAACTATTTAAATGCTTATAAAGCACAAGTTCTTCATAAAATGACAAAATTAAATATAGTTTCCAAATGACAGGAAATCAATAAGTAGGGAAAAAAATGTTCAGAGTCACATTTTACCATTTTGCTAAAACAAAACAAATTTAGTTAAAAAAGATGGCAATGGTAAAAAAGGAAAGAGATCTTGTCCTTTGCAGGGACATGATGAAGCTGGAAGCCATCATCTTCAGCAAACTAACACAGGAACAGAAAACCAGACACTGCATGTTCTCATTCATAAGTGGGAGCTGAACACTGAGAACACATGGACACAGAGAGGGGAAAAACACGACAAGGGCCTTTTGAGGGGTGGGGGGTAAAGGGAGGGAACTTAGAGGAAGGGACAATAGGTGCAGAAAACTACCGTGGCACACACATACCTACATAACAAATATTCATGTTCTGCACATGTATCCTGTTGCTTATTTTTTTTAGAATAAATAAAGAATTTTAAAACATATGGAAATATAAATAAGTGAGTCCTTTTTGTTCTTTTTTTTTTTTTTTTGACAGTCTCCCTCAGTCACCAGGCTAGAGTGCAGTGGCCCGATTTTAGCTCACTCAGCCAGCCTTGATGGCTCACTCCTGTAATCCCAGTGCTTTGGGAGGCCAAGGCAGGCAGATCACAAGGTCAAGAGATTGAGACTATCCTGGCCAACATGGTGAACCTTGTAGTCCCAGCTACTTAGGAGGTTGAGGCAGGGGAATCACTTGAACCTAGGAACCGGAGGTTACAGTGAGCCAAGATCATGCCACTGCACTGCAGCCTGACAACAGAGTGAGATTCTGTCTCAAAAAAAAAAAAAAAAAAAAAAAAAAAAAAAAGTTTGTTATTTTTCAATAAAGGTAAACATGAATTTATCATGGATACAACAATCACACTTCTAGCTATTTATTTTAGAAAAATTAAAATTTATGCTCACACACAAAAACCTATAGACAGATGTTCATAGCAACTTTGTTTGTAATAGCTCCAACCAAAAGTGATCAAAATTTTCTTCTAGGGATGAAGGAATAAATACCATCTGGTACAGCCTCACAGTGGAATACTACTCAGCAATAAAAAGGAATATACCACTGATGTACACAAAAATGTGAATGGATCTCATGGGTCTTATGCTGACTGAAAAAAAAGAAGTCAATTTCAAGAAGTTTTCAACTGTAAAATTATACTTATTGAACATTCTTGAAGTAACAAGATACAGTGAAAAAGAACAGATCAATGGTTGCCAGGGTATGACTCTTAAGGGGAAACATGAGAATTTTTTTGGCAGCAATGGGCACGTTCAATATCTTTATTTTGGTGATGACAAAATTGATCTCTATATAATAAAGTTCCAAAGAGCTATATACCAAAAAAAGGTGCATATGAATCTGAATAATGGTTACAATTAAGAGTATTGAACCAATAAAAACTTCCTGGTTAATAATTTACTATGGCTTTGTAAAATGTTATATTGGGAAAAGCAGAATGAGTGGTACACAGGAGCTTTCTATGAATTTTGAAACTTTCGAGAAATCTTTAAGTATTTCCAAATAAAATGATTAAGTACAATGAAACAGGAGATTTTTTTCTTCTAACCACCGTCTAAAGTAGAAAAAAAAATACTAAAAAATTTTTAAAAAATTAGTTTTCTCCATTACTTTTGTTTCCAATTTGATTGCTACTATTTTTACATATACCTCATCAAACAAACATGGAGTCCTTTCAGTGCTGCTCAGACTAAACAGAAGACATCATTTTCCTAGTTACTACAACAGTAAACAGTTTTTCTGGAAAGACATGACACGCAAACAAACAATGAGCAAAAAGTAAACTTGTCAAATATCCATCTTCAATTTCTTGCACAATTAGTGTTTTGTTTGTAGGTTAATCTGAGGCTACATTATTTTTAAATTGCTGACAGGAGGGCATATACGATATCAGAAATAATAAAGTCATGTATGATGAAAAGGCTAGAATTCTATCGCCGAAACAAATAAATATTGTGAGACAATTCTCTATTGGGTTTCATACTTTCACACATTTTTAAAGCAAAGGCATTGGCAACTTGTGTTTTGTACTATCTTATCAAGGATTTTTGTATAGCAAATCGCTTGTGAGGATAGAGATAATTACTCCCTTTGGAGCAGAAGGCAGATTTATTGTCCAACCAGAATAATAAAGATCATGCTTCTGAGTAAGGCAAAGTTGTGTAGGTTGCTAACTGTGGCATTAGGAGATGAGTGATTTCCTAAACTTAGAGTCGCTCAGCTATGGCAGGAGCTCACTATGTGCATAGCACCCACCTGTGTCTACCTTGGGATGTGGGGCAGCAGGGTGAAGTGATTTGCATTTATAAGTTCTTGTTGGGTGCTATATGCTGCGATGAAAAAAGTCATTTGTCTCTGACCTAAGAGACTACAAAACCCTGACAACTTAACTTGGCTTGAAAATAGTATAAAATCTCAGATGAAAGGGGTTTGAAGATTATGTGGAATTATATAGACTTCTTATGAAATTTCAAGATTCCTTTCTGTTCCTAGGCATATTATGTCTCTCCTTTATAACAGTAGCCTCAGGCCAGTCTAATCCCCAAATTGAAACTGGTTCAGAATGAGGATGAGAAGATTAAAACTTAAAATGTTTATAAAATATTTTATAAATATGCTTTCCTCTCTCTTGTATCTGACTCAGACAAAAGGTCTGGATTGGGCATTGGGGAGCAGGAATAAAATTATAGCTACTCCAGATTTTGTGGAGGTGGAAGGAAAAGCAAAGATCCAGAATTTGAAGGAGGGATGACATTATCCTGGGAGGTATGGGGAAAAGAGGGGCACTGACAACCTTCTGTCTTTTAGAACAGGCCCTGGTGTCTTCCTCCAGAATGTAAACACTCTGGTGCTGCTGTTTATCTTTTCAGTGATGTCTGGAAATGAGGGGAACCAATGCAAGCCTGCAGCTCATACTGCCTGCTGTACTGGGAGTCATAAAGTACTTTATCTTTGACCCAAGTGCATCATATCTTCTGCCAAGATCTAGGAAACTTTGGCAGGCAAAGAAGTTAGCTTGCAAATAGGATAAAATCTCAAAGTATTCACAGTATTTCATAGAAACACAAAATAACTAAAGAGAGTTCCGTTTAATTATATTCTGGCTTTCCAAATTAGAAATTGAAAATATAGGAACAAAAACAGTAATATTGGGTCCTAGATGTTTTATAAACAGTGCTTGTATAGATAGTTTATCACTGAAGTTCACAAAATATATTGACAATGTGTATAATATCCTTCCATGCATCCGCTAGGCACTTAATTCTTGTGGAATCTGTGGTGGATAGTTAAATATGGGTTTTGATTTTCCAGACAGCATCTCACCTTGAACAAACTAAATCTTGTTCGTTAGACATGCAGTAGAAACCAGGGCATTAATACATCAAGGCACTTCTCAATCAACAGAAGAAAGAAGTTTGTCATTGTCAATCCACAAAAAGATCACTCTGACAAACATCCTTTATGTTTATCAGAAAGTTCCAGGGAGAATCAAGCCTCAGTTCAGCACATTTACCTCAGTAATACAACCTGAGGTGTATTTTTCCCTCTTCCTTTAATCTTCATCTCTCATTCTTGCTTCCAGTGATAACCACACAGATAGACCACCTAAACACAAACAGTTGTCTCAAGCTTTTTTTCAGAAACTACCTAATTTAAAACAAAGGAAACAGCTAGCTTCACAGCAAATATGTTTAGGGTGTATACTTATAAATTTTTTTCTGTCAATCAATTTCATGTATTTCCAATAAATAAATAAAGGGTTTATACTATAAGATATAATTTGAATTAAATTTTGAAAAATGAATTAAATACCTGGTAATAATGCCGTTTTACATTACAAGATGATTCTACTGACTGATGACCATTTAGACATATGATAATTTGAGAATTTACACTGGAGTGTATAAGAAAGATGCCTGGAAAAAGTCAGGATTACAACCCCTGGTCTGGTACTGATATGGTTTGGCTGTGTCTTCACCCAAGTCTCATCTTGAATTGCAGCTCCCATAATTCCCATGTGTTGTCGGAGGGACTTGGTGGGAGATAACCGAATCATGGGAGCAGTTCCCTCATACTATTCTTGTGGTAGTAAATCAATCTCATGAGATCTGATGATTTTATAAGGAGTTTCCCCTTTTGCTTGATTTGTATTATCTCGTCTGCTGCCATGTAAGATGTACCTTCCATCATGATTGTGAGGCCTCCCTAGCCATGTGAAAATGTGAGTCCACTAAACTTCTTTTTCTTTATAAATTATCCAGTCTCAGGTGTCTTTATCAGCAGCATGAAAATGAACTAATACAGGTATCAATCCAAAATTATTATATTCTGCCTGGGTAAACCATGTCTAAGACCTATTTAATGTTAAGTATTTGGACATATTCTTTAAGATCTTCAAAATTTGACATGATCTTGCTGTTTTTGTGGGTAAACTACTAATAAACAAAATACGACTTTGAAAAGCATTAACCTACATTGCATTCATAAAATACTGGATTCAATTCTGGCTGTTATATAAATTGGATGACACAAGGAGAGCTTTAATATGGGTAAGATAATTGATGCTCTACATAGAGGCAGAGGTGGAGATGAAAGTTAGAAAGAAGCAAGTCAAAATCCTTCAAAGAAGTTAATGATCCCACAATAAGTAATCTATTAAAGATCCATAAGGACTAAGCGTTCTGTGCAGGGTTTTTGTTTTTGTTTTTCTTAATTAGTGTCAGGTATAAAGACACAACATAAAGTTTACTCAACTCTATGGTAATAAAAAGTTGACTAACAGTGGTAAAGGAATTACCCAATTTTCATCCATTGTCCATCAATGGTCACACTAAATAGCCTAAACTGATGAATAAAGAACTAGCAAACCTATGCATAACATTCCTTAAACAAGAAAAGCACTTTCATATGTTACTGTCTTTAATTCTCATGACTTCCTAAGGAGAATAAATGAATAGATAAAATTGTTTACATTTTACAAAAGCTGCTTTTGAATGTCAGAGAAGTGATTTTTCTTACAGTTTCATAAAACGACTAGCAGGATACTAAATTAGAACTTAACCAAGAATACTCTAACACAAACTCCATTATTTTTCTCTGTAGTCATAATAATAATGTCTATTTTGGGGTCATATTTCTATCTGTGATAGTAACAAACAGATCCTGGTGAAATCCAGATTTTGGGAAGCAGTTTTAAATCCCCATAGTTCCATTAGACAGAAAATGCACTCTAAAATATAGAAGACACAGAGTCACTCTAAGACGGGGTAAGGCAATCAGAAATACAGTAGCAGCTGGTCCAGAAATCCTCTGCTGATTGAAAATTCCTTCTATAATGTTTTTCTACCTAACTACTAAACCTACTAACCCTTATTTTAAAATTTATGTTTCACCAACTATCTCAATGGCACAGGTTTTTAATCATTTTATTCCTCCCTCTAGCTTGCCAAACTGCCTTTGATTTTTCTATTTTTCTCAACAATCCACCTTCTCAATACAGTCAAAAAACAATGATAGGCAATGAAATATCTTCACTGATACATAGCATGTCATTGGGCAGAGAGACGATGTGATGAACATAAACTCCTAGATTAAAAGTAGCCAGAGATCTCTAGTTGCCAGTATGTTTCAAAAATAATCACAAAACTTGGGAGTCGAAAGCAGCTTTAGATATCATCAGCTGAGAATTAACCATTTACCCAAATACAGAACTGAAAGCCAAAATTTTTGACATAGGTCTAGCCATTCCCAATATACTAGGTTATACTTGTAGCTTACCAACCCTCTTATTTTTGTTTCTCTATTTATTGGACATATCTGTTAATTCTTTAGAGGTGAAATATTGATAGCATTCATTAAATAACCATATGTATTAAAGTTAGGATTATAAATATAATAAGAAAGGTTACCAATCCCCATGGAACATCAGGATTATAAGCTATATTAGCTAATAATTTTACATCATTTGTTAGATTTGTATTTGTCTTTTAAAAGCTCATATCAATAATTTACAAGTGAATTATTCACTTATTATTATTCTGCTTATTTAGGGAATGCATCATCATCCTCATCTTCCTCCTCATCATCCTCAACCATATAATATGAAATTGTATTATTAATCAGTTTAAGTATAATTGAACAATTAAGGAACTTGGAATAACAATAGCACATGGGAAAACAAGCAATTAAAAGTTCTGTGTAATTTGTAGTATGAATACTTATGATTAAATTCATATTCAATTAAAAAATAAAATTATTTTTAGTTAGAAGTCCTGGTTAACTCAATGCTAGCAATAACAAGGTTGCAATATTTTCTTAAATGGGAAATGTGCTATTGCAGCTATTAGCATGTGTCCAGTTCAAGTCTTAAGCCATAGCTATTTCCAATAAAGTAAATCTCTTCCATACCTTTTACGTTCATAAGCTCCTTATAATGATGTTCTTTCCTTTTACGCAGGTACTACCCCACTGCCATCAACCACTACCCATCCTACACTATTGAAAGAGGTTCCCCACTAATCTCCCCATTTCCATTTCTACTTTTGCTTCCTTACCCACATGCACTATATTTTACCATAACACTCCTTTTTATCTTTCAGGATTATGCATCTACCTGAATCACTCCTCTGTTTAACCCAACCATACCAATGGCTTCTCAGGTAAACCCTCTCTTTCCTGTAGATGACAGACTTGCTCCCTCTCCATGTTTCTCCTGCTTCCTACCTACATTCTCATTTTCCTTTCCATCATTTATCTTTTCCTTTAGATAACATCTTAAATGTCATCTTCTCAGTGAGGCTCTTTCTGATTAACATATTCTCATCGTCTCTGAAATTCTTTTTTTTTTTTTAGATTTTTAATTTTTATCAGAATATAAGTGTATGTTTAAGGGGGTACATGAGATATTTTGATATAGGCATATAATGCATAACAATCATATCAGGGTGAATGGGGTATCTATCACTTCATGGATTTATCATTTCTTTATGTTACAAACATTCCAGTTATGCTCTTTCAATTATTTAAAAATATATAATAAATTATTGTTGACTGTAATCACCCTGCTGTGTTATCAAATGCTAGATCCTATGCATTCTATTAAACTATATTTTTATACCCATTAACCATCACCTCTTCCTCTTCCCCATTGCCATTTTTGACAATAACATATTGTTTGTATTCACAGAGCATTGTCATAACTTCTATGTGTGGCTGTATTCATGTATGAAAATATTTACTGGTTGCAGCAGAGTAAAGAAGAAATAGCATTCTTTAATAATTTGCATAAGATGTCTCAATTAGACTTTTGATTTAAGAACTGGAAAACAATTTTAGAAAAAGGTTTTGTTTTTATACATTTTTCTGACAGTGCCGAGTGTTATCAAATCCAAATATTATAACACAATATTCATAGAACATGAAATCTCTCCACTTCAGAAGTAATAATTCTGTAGGTGGACACTGAAATATAGTTGAAACACATTAATTTAGGAAACTGGTAGCCACTTCTTTTTTACTTATTTTCTAATACAAAGTTGATTAACTTTTAAACTTTTAAATAATTAGTCCTAAATACAAGTTACAATAATACAAAAAGTTCCCATAAACCTCTCATTCAAAATCCCCATTTATTATCATTTTACCACTATTTACCACACTATATCATTGCATGCACAAACACACATAAAATGCAATTTTTATAAAAATATTTAATATCTGGAATGCTTCACAAATATCCTTATGCAGGAGCCAGGGGAATCTTTTTTGTATCATTCCAATTTTAGTATATATTTGGCTGAAGTGTCAATTAACATTTTTAATTCTATACAAATATAGTTCCAATTATATTTTCCAATAATCATGTCTACATAGATTAACCAAAATGAAAATTAAGAAGACATTCAATAATTATGCATAATAAATAACAAAAGTTCTTCATTTCTTCTTTCCAAGAATGGTATTAAAGTACTTATAAATTAATGTAAGATAGTCATCAAGTAACCTAATAGACACTATCTACATAGGACCAATATATAATCACATAGATTATATATATATATATATATATATACACACATACATATGTATCATAAAGGTGATTTATAGGTGATTATAATATATATATGATGTGATCATCTAGGAATTAATTCATCTTTACTTTTTAAAAATCTATTTGTGTCAGGGATTTTTATCATAGTACATTTGATGTCTCAAATTAGATAACTAAAATTAACAGTACTTACAACAAGATTATAATAATTTCAGAAGCTTTAATTCATTTGATTTTTACTGTAAACATTGACAGAAATATTATGAAGTGAGAAAACTGTAGTTTTCGGTGGTTAATATATATTTTCTATTTAGTCAATAAGTGGCTATGCTGGGATTCAAATCTAGGTCTGCTGAATCTGGAGTACATGCTTTTAACTTTGATACAACTATTCTGTACTACATGATTCTCAACAAAAAATAGAAACAAAAACTAAGATGTAGCTATTAAAGTGGAAAGTATAATCGTTTTCAGAAGCTAAAAGAGAAGCAAGGGATTCAGGGTATATTAAGAAAACTAAAACAGATATCTCAAATGGAAAATGACAAAGAATATTTCAGCACATTTTATCTGTAGAGTCAAGTGATATGGCATATTTTCATCTGGGTGGACTAGTCTATGTTTCAGCAATTGCCACTAAAAATAAATGTCTGATTCAGCATCCTATTTTACCAGAAGTTATCTGAGAGCTTCTATCTATTGTAAATGACGTACATTAAAACAAGATTAATCTCCATCTGCTGGAAAGTGAGGCAGTGGTGTCTATTATAACTAGGTCTCAGGAGAAAATGAGTCCGTTACTTAGAGCAGTGAAGTGCACTGTGCAAAACAGTAAACTATTAAATAATCACACTCAATCACTACTGAAATTTAAAATCCTGAACCACAAAATTAGAAAATTTTGCAATTCAGACTGTCAAAAGAGAAAAGGCCATGAAAGAAAAGCAATTATAATAACTAATAGTAATAAGAATTTCAAGGATGTTTTGCTCCAAAACAGCAACTTACATTGGTATATTTTAATTTTAATTAAAGTACTCCCGTCCAGAAGTCTGTAATTCGAATTAGGAACCCTAGAGAAAGGTTTTATGGGTTCAAACTCTGACCTCATTTACTTGGTGAAATGTGTGACATTTAGCAAGCACTTTATCTTTCCCCACTTCAGTCTCCGTAAAATGGGTATAATAAATTCCTATCTCATAGATTTTTGTAAAAATTAGATAAATGATGCAAGCAAAGAGCTTATAAAAGAGCATAGCAGATAGAGAAAATGCAAGCAATTTTAAGTACAAATGTGGTGCTCAAGGATATTTTTTGTCATAAACAATTCTTCCTAAGAGCAAAATTGGTTAGAAGAGATGGGAGTGGCCTGGCGCAGTAACTCAGGACTCTAATCCCAGCATTTTGGGAGGCCAAGGTGGGTGGATCATCTGAGGTCAGGAGTTCGAGACCAGCCTGATCAACATGGTGAAACCCGTCTCTACTAATAACACAAAAATTAGCTGGGTATGGTGGTGGCTGCCCATAATTCCAACTACCTGGGATGCTGAGGCAGGATAATCGCTTGAACCTGGGGGGTGAAGGTTGCCATAAGCTGAGATCATGCCATTCGCCATTGTACTCCAGTCTGAGCAACAGAGTGAGACTCCATCTCTGCACTCCACCCCCACAAAAAAGAGAAGAGTTGGGACATTGGTAAGTAAGGAATAAGAAAAAACTTCTTCCAATTAGCAGTAAGTCTTGAAATTTCTGGAGGTGTTCCAAAATTCCACCAATGGTTTATATCAGAAAGCTTTCCATGACAGGCACAAGTAATTGAAGTGAGGAGAACTGCACTAATCATGGATCTTGTATTGCATAGCACAGTAACATGAGGAACAGAAATTATGAAGGAAATAGCAACAGAATTAAAGTTCCTGTGTAGTAGGGAATAAAATCTGTCATTTGTTAAAACAAAAGTTTGATACTTCATCACTTAAAATATCAAAATGAACAACTGGAAGCAACCAGCCCAATGTCAGTAAGATTTAAATGTAGAAATGGAGACATGATTTGGGAACAGGTGGACACAGAAAAAGATAACGGCTCCTTTCACTGCACCCCCACCGCCTTAACCAAAAAAAGAATAGAATTAAAATCTGTTGCTACTTTGGCTCATGATGTTATTGATAGCATATTCATGAGGATTTTTGTTTCCAGTTATACAAATTCTTAATTATAAAGTACCAATATACAGTTTGTAAATATGCTCACATCCTCTCAGAGTTGTCAAATTGTATATAGCAATACCATTTCATGGTGTGGGGTTAGATCTTCTCTTCCAAAATTGTGCTTTTGAAAATCTCCTGTGTGCTTATAAAGACTAAGTTAACCCAGTGATCCTGAAATGATCGATATGATAACAAGCTCACATAACTCATGTAAGTCATTTTTTAATGGAAACCTGCCCTTTTGGGGGCAACGAAGCCACTAGTCCTAGATATGAAAAACTGAAGAAGCATTTTCTATTTGTATGGGAAACTCAGCTAGTCCTTGCTTTTGACTAGAACGTGACTCTCTCATGACTCTACTTTCTTGAATAAGAAAGTTGTTTGATTTCTCTCATTCTGCTCTTGTTGCCAGCAAGGTCTCACATTAAGCTTTAGCTGTGCGGAGAAAGCATGGTTATGGGTCCACTGGTACTTTGTTTCTAAAACTATTTCCTTCTCAGACTGTGACTTCAGTAGTGACAAATAGTGTAGGCACCTAAATCTACTTTTCACTCTTAAAGAAATGGCAACATTTACCCACTTCCTTTCACTTAGCCAAGAGAAACTGTTTTGTATTTAAAATTTAGAGTAAATAAGCCTCTCAAATGCTGGTTTATTAACAAGGGCTGACTAGGCATGGGAAAAAAGAGCCACCTCATTAAAATAATTGGAAGAAATGGATGGAGAGACTTCCTTCTTCAGTACTTTTTAAGTGATGCATTCAGGGAAACCACTCAAACACTCTTTAATTATACGCCTTCGGTCTTAAAGAGCTAAGGTTACTTTCTAAAAGTGTTGCATTTTCTATTTACGGAGTGGCTGAGGCAAATAAAAAAAAAGGCTCACCTAGAATTCACACCTCAATGGTTACATAGAGAGCACAGAATAAAGGTATTTGTGGAATTGGATTGTAACTGAGTGAGAATGTGGAATTTCTGGATGTCAGTACTAAAGCAGAAAAGATATTTTTATTCTGAAATTAATCATCTATTTCCTGACTTATCCACAGCTACAGTCATGTGCTCATTCGTACAGTTTCTTTTCTTTTCCTTTTTGCTTCCCCCCCCAAAAAAAACCCTAATAGGCTTTATTATTTGCAGCAGTTTTAGGTTTATAGGAAACGGAGTAGATGGAAGGGGAATTCCCATATACTTCCTGTCTTCCTCACTGGCAGTTTCTCCTATCATTAAAATCTTACCTTAGTGTGTTAACACTTGTTACAATTATCAAACCAATGCTGATGTACTGTTGTTAACTAAAGTCCATAGATCACATTGTTTCACTCGTGTTGTATAGTTCTACCGGTTTTGATAAACGCATAAGACATGTACACATAATTGCAGTATCACAGAGGATAGTTTCAGTGCCCTAAAAATTCTCAGTACTCCACCTATTCATCCCTTCCTTCTTCCCCACCCCAATCCCTGTTAACCACAAATTTTTAACTTTCTGAGTAGTTTTTCCTTTCCCAAAATATCATATATTTTCTTCCTTTAAATTTTCAGCACCAAATTATATGTTTCATTTCTATTCATCTTCACGGAGCTGATACAAACTTAGAGCTGTACCATGTTAAGGTATAAAATTCTCACTTTGCATGTTTTCAAGTGCCATTTACTACAGGCTGATATGCAGTCTTTTGGATGAATGCTGGAATACCACAAAAATCTCACATCATTTTAAACCTCACAGCTTCAAACCAACTGATTGTGTCTATTGTGTAGCAGTGCAAGAGTGCAGACTGTGGAGTGACATGGCTTGAGTCTGAATCTTGACTGAAACACTTACGAGCTCTTTTATTATGGATAGGTAATTGCACCACTCCAAGTCTCATCTTTAAAAGGAAATGGCAGTACTCCATACTTCACAAGAAACACTGTGAAGATTACATGGATCATTGTGGAAGAAATGCTTAGGACAATGACTGGTCTAAAGTAAACAGTAACATCGCTCTTCATATTATTCTTCTTTCTCTCTGGCTGTCTCTTAAAATTGGCCCAATTGGAAGTAAAAATTCACATTCTATTGCAGCACAAAGTGAAAAGAAAAAAGATAGGTAACATAAATCTAGTTCAGTGACTCCTTTCTCCAAACAAAAGACTAAAACACTTAGTGTTTAGATAAATGATGGTAGGGTGAAAAGCTGTTCTAGAGTACTCAATATCAAATATGAGAAGTTGTCAATGAAATAACCTTTATCATGAAATAGTCACATACAACAGATGATCTTACTATGTACTTCATGTGAAGTATTAACCATCAATTCATCCAGGGCAAGAGGCAGGGCAGCATGCTCCATGAGGTATTGTGTTATAACATGATCTCAGCTGGTCTGTGTATACTTCTACAATATGAACCTTCAGAATATTCCTTATTACAAAGACGTAATGCAATGTTCTTCTTATTTTAATCTTTAATAAGACCATTTTCTGGAAAATGCTGCAGCTCAGATATATTATGAAAAATGCTATTAATTACAGGTGTCTGAGGCAAGGAACTATGATCCTTTACATTTACTCATAATCTTAGTGACTAAAATGAATATTCTTATCTCATTTGGGAAAAAATGAGATTTTGGTTTTAATCACAATCATACTTTAGCCCGTAATCACATAGATTATCAAACATGTTGTATGAGCTGTTGATATTCACTATCAACAACTTATTCAATATTTTTATCTTAAGGTAACTAATTTGAATAAGATACACAAAATTTTCTTTAAGTCATGCAATATTAAACTGGCTGATAAATAAAATCTGATATATTTAATAAGTCTATGGAAAAATAGGCTTTATAAAACCAGGAATGACTTAAAATAGATTTTCTCTATGAAGCAACCTGGAATTTATTATGTCTGCTTATCCTATGTGAGTACTTATCTTTGAATAATAGGAACATATAGATCCAAAAAGAGGATCTAAAGAAGGTAGATCTTTCATCCAGTAGTTGTATTTTCTAACTAGAATTTCTCTTATTTTCTGTTATCCAAGCCTATGTCTTATTTACTGGGATGTGAATAGTGATTCTTAAAGTATCATTCCCTCTGGAATAAACTAGAAATTTTTCATAAAATTTGCATGTTTTAAAATAAAAGAAAACCCACACACTTAGTTTCACGTAGTTTCAATGACTGCCTTGTTGTGGTAAGCATTACCTTCACTGATACTCTTCATGAAGTTGTCACTTCCATCTTTGTCATCATCATCACACTGTCATTACCATTCTTATCTAGTATTTTTAGGGCTTTGAAACAAACAAACAAACAAACAAACAAAGAAAACCTCAAAATATCCATTAGGAAAAATGCAATTTTGTTCTCAAGTAGTGTATATCCTACAGCAAATATTTCCATGACATTAATTCCATACATCTATCTTCCATCCTCACAGAAACCATCTCAGTTTTGCTTTTTCCAATTCCTTTTCCTAAGAGAAACTTGATTATGGTCAGATAGTCATCATTTCCCACTATAACAAAACCACATATGACTCAGGGGAAATGGAATTCATCTCCAGATTGTGGGGTGAACTCTGATTAATCCAACCCAAGCCACCATTCTCCCAACAACTATCAGTGCTCTAGAGATGATAAAGTAAACTTATTTGGCTCACTCAGACTGAAGTGATATAGATTAATAGTCTATATTGTGGGGCCAGGTTTCTCACTTACACCTCCTGCATGTGAATAAGGAAACAATTGTCTTCACTTGGTGCTGGCAGCAACCTTATGATCATGAGTTAGAAGACTCATAAGGTTGGGTAAGAGAATTGGGATGTAGCTAGGAATAGTAGAACAGAGATACAGAAAAAAATGTGGCTCTCTGATGATGTCATTGAAGTACCATTTCAATCAATCTTGAACACAACTAATTTTGCACTTCTCTGGTCTTTCTTTTATGTTAGGCAAATTTACTTATCTCTTAAGCCAGTTGGACATAGGATTTGTGTTAATGTCAAAAGCATTCTAAAATATACTACTATTATACTATGTTTAGAATATGTCAACTGACTTTTCCTTCTCTTTTATCTCTAGATAGCATTCTATCCAAGAATTCTTGAATTGCAAGTATTCTACAGATAGAAAACTTGTCCTTCTCTTTTCTGTCCTCCACTGTCAGATATACCTTCTGCAAGCACTACATTTATTCAGAGTATGCTCCAAAAGAAAAAAAAGAACAAACGATAACCTAATGTGTATTTCAAGTCCAAGACACCAAATCTGGAAGTCAAGAACTTCTATAGAATGATGTAGTAGTAAGGTCTTATGAAACATAAACAGAAGAATAAACATTTGAAAATGAACTTCCTCATGGTGTTTCTAATCCATCTGGAGAAGAGAGGGCTTATGCTCTAAAAATTATTTGCCAGAAACTGCTCCAATGTAGAGATATCTATCATTCCACTCTTTGGACAGCATAAAATTTACTTGTGATATGACTTGGCTCTGTGTCCCCACCCAAGTCTCACGTGGAATTGCAATCCTCACATGTCAGCGAAGGTGCCAGGTGGGAGATGATTGGATCATGTGGGCAGATTTCCCCCTTCTTATTGTCATGATAGTAAGGTCTCATGAGATCTGATGGCATTTCCCCCTTTGTTCTCTCTCTGCCACAATGTGAAAAAGGTCCTTTCTTCTCCTTCACCTTCTACCATGATTGTAACTTTCCTGAGGCCTCTTAGTCATTATTTCTGTTAAGTCTGAGGAACTGTGAGTCAATGAAACCTCTTTTCTTTATGAATTATCCAGCCTCAGACAGTTCTTTATAGCAATGTGAGAATGGACTAATACAGGAAATTGGTACTGAGGCACTGCTAAAAAGGTATCTGAAAACGTAAAAGTAACTTTGGACCTGGAGAATGGGCAGAGACTGAAACACTTCAGAGGACTCAGAAGAATACAGGAAGATGTGGGCAAGGTTGAAACTTCCTGGAGACTTGTTAAATGGTTTTGAACAAAATGCTTATAGCAATATGGACAATGAAATCCAGGCTTAGGTGGTCTTAGATGGAGATTAGGAACTTAGTGGGAACTGGAGTAAAGATCATTCTTGCTATGCTTTACCAAAGAGACTGGCAGCATTTTGGCCCTCCCCTAGGGATTTGTGGAACTTTGAACTTGAGAGAGATGATTTAGGGAATCTGGTAGAAGAAATTTCTAAGCAGCAAAGCATTCAAGATGTGGCCTGGCTGTTTCTAAAACTGTGAGCTCAAATGTGTGAACAAAGAGATGATCTGAAACGGGAACTTATATTGAAAAGGAAAGCAAAGCATAAAAGTTTGAAAAATTTATAGCTTGGCCATGTGGTAGAAAAGAAAAACCCATTATCTAAGGAGAAATTCAAGGCAGCTGCAGAAATTTGCAAAAGTAAATTCTCCTCTTAAGGGGAGCTGGATGTTAATAATCAAGACAATGGAGAAAACCCAATGCAGGCCTTGAGGCCTAGAAGATGGTTTTATGGTTTGGACCCAGGGCCCTGCTATCTGTGCAGCCTGGGGATTTGGTGACCTGTGAAGCAGCTGATCCAGCTCCAGCCATGGCTAAAAGGGGCCAAAGTACAAAGGACCAATGCTTCAGAGGATGCAAGCCCCAAGCTTCAGTGGCTTCCACATTGTGTAGAACCCATGGGTGCACAGAATGCAAGAGTTTTGGAGCCTCCACCTTGATTTCAGTGGAAGTATGGAAACATTTGGATATCCAGGCAGAAGTCTGCTGCAGGGTTAAAGCCCTCATGGAGAGCTTCTTCTAGGTCTGTGTAGAGGGAAAATGTGGTGTCAGAGCCCCCACACTGGGGCATTGCCTAGTGGAGCTATAAGAATATAACCACCGTTCTCCAGACCCCAGAATGGTAGATCTATCAACAGCTTGTATTGTGTGCCTGGAAAAGCCATAGATGTTCAACAACAACCCGTGAAAGCACTTGCGGGGCTGTACCATGAAAAGTCACAAGGGCAGAGCTGTCCAAGGCTGTGGGAGCCCACCCCTTACATCAGCATGCCCTGGATGCAAGACATGGAGTCAAAGGAAATTATTTCAGAATTTTAAGGTTAAGTGAATGTCCTGTGGGGTTTCTAACTTGCATGGGGCCTGTAGCCCCATTGCTTTGGCCAATTTCTTTCTTTTGGAAGGAGAGCATTTACTCACTGCCTGTGCCTCCATTGTATCTTGGATATAACTAATTTGTTTTTTATTTTACAAACTCAAAAGCAGAAGGAAATTTCCTTGTCTCAGATAAGGCTTTGGACTTGGACTTTTGAGTCAATGCTGGAATGAGTTAAGACTTGGGGACACTGTTGGTAAGGCATTATTGGTTTTGAAATGTGAGAAGGACATGAGATTCGGGAGGGGCCAGTGTTGGAATGAGATGGTTTGGCTGTGTCCCCACCCAAATCTCATGTTGAATTGGTATCCTTACGTTTCAGGGGAGGGTTCAGGTTGGAGGTTACTGGGTCATGAGGAAACATTTCCCCCTTGCTGTTCTCATGATAGTGAGTGAATTCTCATGAGATCTAATGGTTTAAAAGTGTGTGGCACTTCCCCCCTTGTTCTCTTTTTCTCTTGGCACCATGTGAAGAAGGTCAAATGATGACCTTTCCCTTTGCCTTTTGCCATGATTGCAAGTTACCTGAGGCCTCCCAGTCAAGCTTCCTGTTAAGCCTGCAGAACTGTGAGTCAATTGAACCTCTTTTCTTCATAAATTACCCAGTCTCAGGTAGTTCTTTATAGCAGTGTTGAAAACAGACTAATACAACTTGTTTCTCTGATTATGTTTTCAAAACAAACTTTTAATAGATGATTTTGATTCCTAACTATCTTGAAAGAAAAAAAATGAATAAAAATGTCTCATTCTAGGTAAAATAATAAAACTGAATTTTGACTACACAGTGTATTTTGAAAAAGATGAACCTACCCAATTTGACACGCTAACCTTTTCTCCATTTAACTTGTTACAAAAAAAAAGAAAAGAAATAAAATTACACTGTGGTTACAGTTACAGAGACAGACATCTGTCAATCAGGAACTAATGTTCTCTTTCTATCTTTTCCAAAATGTGGATTGGTTGGCTATTTGTTGAAGATATTCTCTATCGACCATATTTTCTAGTTTCTTAGCTCAATATGTAACCCAATGACTAGATATAACTACTGAAGTATAGCAGAACTGATGTATGGCACCACTGAGCTGGAATTAAAAAAAAAAAAATCAGGCATCTCCTTTTACCTCTCGTCAAAATCAGAGAATTCCTGAACCAAAGACATAGGAGTCATGAGAAGGAAGGAGCCTCCATCTTTCAATCACTACCTGGAGAAAAGCTGCCTGATAATGAGGAGCATGTGCACTAATTTGGAACACGGGCTCTAATTTGAGGTAGAAAAAAAATGTGTCAACCCACTGAAATTTCTAGAAGCTAATGTTACCATAACTAATTCTGTAGTTGCTACCACAAGTACAGTACTGCTGTAATAAAAACCTAAACTATGTAACATTCCATTAATAGTAAGGTGGCAAGCAGTTGTGTAACTATAATTGGGAAGTGGAACTATTCATCAACATTAAAACATTGGTTAAAGAAATCTTTGGTTAAATAATATCATTTGCAATATCTTAGAAGGAAAAAGAAATATGTATTGAGCCTGTAGATTTAAAGAAATAAGGCTAAAAGCACAATATTAACAGTTGTGTTAGTTACTATGTGGTTGCTTTGGCAAGATATTACAAAAGAAATCAGTGTAGGGAAGAATTGGCTGGTTAAAGCAAAAACTGAAAGTGAATAGAACAAGTTCAAAACTGGGGGCACCCAGGTTCAGAAAAGTCAACTGCTTCTAATACCTGAACAGTAAGAGAAAATACTGAAAATTGCTTAAAGCAACAAAAGTTCAATTAGGACTTCTCAATTAAATAATGAGAGCCTTCAGACAAAAGGCATTTGCTTTATGCTGAAACATTTTTTTCAGATGACCTCAAAGCAACCATCAATAAATAAGTTGAAAGAGAAAGTCAAGGCAATGAAGTACAAATAAACAAACTGAGATTGATAATTATTTCTAGAATATAACTTTAAATATGGTTATTGGTATGCAGAAGTAATAGGAAAAAAAATCAAAATTCTACTAATTTGCAAGCAAATGTGTAATTTCAAATGCCAGGAGTGTAGCTTACAGAATTTTTTTGTCTCATTATATCTTAAAACTGGAAAAGGGAAGAAACAGTTTATGAAATACACTGTTCCAGGGGGAGGATATTCCCCATTGCCACTTCAGGTGTAGTGTGGATTACAACAGACTAGAAAGAGCCTCCTGTTGGAAGCACAGCTTAAGGATAACAAAAAGAATAGGGCTAACAAGTGACTTCTCAACTGCTAGAGCAGGAGGTCTTCATCTTGGCTGCTTGGCTCTGGACCAATGGCCACTGTGTGTTTCCCAGTGTTCCGTTTTCTAAATGAGACTTGTATTATTTTATATAGAGGGGACAGTGGATGCAGATATCGTTGAACATTTTGGTTCTGGTTGCTGTACAAAAGGAAATCTAAAAGGACATGATGGAGAGAACCACAAGTCAGCTGGAGATCCTGTATTTTGACTTAAATATAGTGTATTCTATATGTGGGGAAAACAGATACATTGGATATTTGGTAGCCAGAAGAGAAGATTTTGGCAGAAATGAACAAGTGTTCCATGGAAATGCATGCTTCCACTTCCATAGTATGATGCTGTCAGGGGCAAGCAACTGCCTAATCAGATGACAAAGTTTCCTGATTGACTTGCATCCAGTTGTGTCAATACATCTTCAGTATTTTTCTCCTTCTGCTAGTTGGGAGCAGAATACTCCAAGGCCCTATGAGATTTTACAGTTATAAAATGAAAGGAAATTTAATTCTTGAATAACTCCTTGATGGGCAGGAGTAAAGCTGCCCATCAACCTATAACACTCTTGCTGGATGCATGTATGAATGTTAAATATAATTTAACTGTATAAAGTCAATATTCTAGACTTTATAAAAGCAACTATCATTAGCCTACTAAATACTGTTATTGTAAGGAGACTATTCTATTGATATTTATGCAAAGCTTAATGTGAACACTGTATAAATTCTAAATGCAGTCAGTTTAATTAATACATTTATGTAAACACATTTGAACTTTTTATCAAATTAAATAACAATAATTTAAAAAATAAAACAGAAAAAAATTGGTTTTGCAGAAAATGAATCAGAAATCTTATCAATTTGGAAGCTTTTGATCATGGTAGAGCTCCAAATACTTTAGACAGGTCCCAGATTAAATTTATGAGATTAATTATTTAGGTATGCATTGAAATTAGGTTCCGAACTCTATGTTCCATTTTTGGGAAATAGCTTGAAAATTTCCAGAAGACAGGAATATTTTCTTTGTTATGTTTCTTTCTAATCTCATTTTATGTCTCACTGAGCCAGATTTAGGAAGTATGAAGTCTTACTAAATAGTTTAGTTGTGGATGACATAACAATGACTATATTCAGTCATTATGAAGATTGACGGCAATGGCAAAAATAGTTAGTTTTGTTTTTACCAAAAGGATGGCATTATTTTAACATTCCATAGGGGTACATTTTATCTGTAGCTAATGGGTTTTACCTTCATTCTTATAAAATTTATACCTTCGTTGTGCATAAGTATAGATTTATACCTCTGCACAATTTTTACCTTCATTCTTACAAAATTTATAATTTTAAATTATTTTATAATTATTAATTATTCTACCTTCATTCTTGCAAAATTTATAATTTTGTAAATTCTTATGATTTCTTATAATTTGTATAAATTCTTATAATTTTGTAAGAATCAAGGTAAAATAATTACAAAATAATTATGTAATTACAAAAATTATGTCACTAAAATCAAAAAAGATCAAATACCTTTAATATTTGCCTTTTCCTTTTCTATGATTAAAAGGAAAACAAAACAAAGCAACATCTGGAGTAGAAACCACCTTACATCAGAAAACATTCCCTTAACCCTAAAGTCAGGCCAATTTCTTGCAAATCCAACCACTAAGATTCTGGCTCAAGGGAAAAATATCAATTTTAATTCAATATTCTGCAAGGCTCAGCAGTCAAGCAGAATAAAATACAACACAAAAGTTGAATGTTGGTTTTTCCTTTTTTTTTTTTAAATTATATAGCCTATGGTAAAATCTCAAATTTATGTTATATATTAAAGACTGGTAATGTATAATCAGAATGGTATCAAGTATTCATTTTATTGTTTTTAATTTTTATTCTTTCTTTGTGGTGTTTAGAAGCCAATATTCTTTCAGTTTTTGAAAACAACATGTTGTGCCTGATCCATTATTTACCTCAGAATTTAGAGTAAATCACTGCTTAGTATTTTGTTTGTTGTTTAGAATGTTTTATCATTTTGTAAACTAGAATAACCATATCTTCTCATTATAATATTTAATATTTCATTCATAACTCCAGGAGTTCATGACATTTATCCTTGATGCTCTGATCACACCCAAATGATACAAGAATATTGCCAATGTACAGTGCTTTCAAAAACACTACTACTGGCTCATATCTGCTTCTTGTTTTCATAGAACTCCAGATAGAAAACAACTAGAAATAATTTTAAACTACTTGAAAATATAAAATTGTTCTTTTAAGCTCTTGGCACAGACACTTCAAATATGTCAGCTATTCTTTGGCAGAGAGTAAGAAAGCTTTCAGGCCACTTGAGACTTATTTTATAAGTGAAACGATAACTTACTTAATATTACCCAAGTGGTTTCGAAATGTTCATATAGCTTCCAAAAGTGCTGGAGAATATGACAGAATAAAACCTGCTGTCAGATTCCTAAACTATGTCTTTACAAATAAAAACAGAGATATGGGTGTGTTATCCCACCCCAGCCTGCTAACAGTATTTTATAAAATGTTACAAAAAGAAAAAAAAAAAAACCTAAAAACACACACCCTATCATTTGTCTTGAAATGCAATAAGAAAAATATTCCTCCGAAGAAGTTTAAACAACTTTGGCTAAAGGGAAATGGAGGAGATCTCTTAGAAGAGGGAATGAGCTTTGGAATAATATTCGTTCTCACTGTGAACAGGCTTATGTAAGTGAAAAGAGACCCTTCATTGCTTGGAAAGAAAAAGGAAAAGATTAAAAAGCAGCAAAAAGATGACAAAGGACTGCCATAGGACAGTGGTGGCAATGGATGCTGTTAGTTCAGAATTGATTTTTCTTTCTTCATATTAGCCTGGCCCCAATTTCATGCTTGATCCCTCTCTTTTTTATCTGCTAATGGTAAAAGATGTCTAATTCAATGTAGTTGTCTCATTTAGGTGGGTAGGTACTCCAGTTCTGACCAAGAAGACATGAGAGAATGATTCGGGAGCTCCTGTACTCGTAAGAAAGAAGCAGTACTGGTTTCCAACTGAGTATCATGTTTCCACACAGGATCCCTGGAACTTCAATAGACATCTTATGACCCTAGAGAATTAGCCTGAAAAGAATATGCCACACTAAAGATCATATTACAGAGCAAAGAAGTAGAAAAAAAGGAACCCAGGTCCTTAATGATATTGTTGATCTACTAAAATAACCAACCCTGGGACTACCCTAAATCTAGACTTTTAAGTAAGGTAATACATTCTTTCATTACTTAAGCGATATTTAGTTGTTATTCTGTTACTTTACACCTATTTGAGTGGACAGCGTTTACCAGTGGGAATTCAGAGAATCTTTTTAGGTGGTTACTGGAAGACTGGGAAGACACTGAATACTAGAAATAGGGTTGTGCACGCAGGAATTTAGAGAGAAGTTTAACAGATTTTGAAAATTTATTGAGTAAAAAAGAAAGAAACAAAAAAATGGCAATGGGAGTAAGCAGAAATGTGAAATTTTTTGCATTGTGTTGGCTTTATGAATAATATGAGTCAAAGATCACTGTGAGAGTCAAATCAATTTGCCTTCCATTTCCACTGAAGTATTCTCTGCACGAAAACCACTCCAAGTTCCCCTGTTGCATTCCCAGGCTAAGCACAATGTCACAGAAAAATAATTTATAACTGAAAGAGACAGTAGCCAAAGGTAATACTGTGCATGAACCACCACTTGAAGAAAGGTCTAGAGAAGAATTTGGAAAGAGATTGAACCTTAACAAAAATTTAATTAATGAGAAGAATTTGAGTTATATATAAAACAGCTAACATGAATTTATACATTTGAATGAGCCTTTGAGCCACTAAGTTCAGTTAAAAATAGTGCAGACCATGAAACACACACCTTCACATCCATGTGGTCTTGTCTATTCACATAAGCAAATCCTGAAAGAAGCTTGAATTTGGGAAGTGACAAGGGATCACTTTCTTGGGGCACTCAGGTAATTAGTCTAAGATAGTCAGATATCTTTTACACAGTTAATTCTCCATCTCCATGAACTTTACCACCGGAAGTGTGAGACTCAACCAAAAAAAGATAGTAGTAGAGTCAAATAAGGAATTGGGATATGTAAAAGGTATCTAGATATTTAATAGGATCTAGATAGATAAAAGATAGAGACAAAATGTTATAATACCACCCACTGAATCTGTGGTCTATAGCTAAAAAAGCATTACTAGGTTTTAGAATAATTAATGCAAATTTATAAGCCTATGGATGTTGTCATTATATTGCATTAATACCCACTGATTAAAAAGAGAAGTGGACAAATAACCCCTTGATACTTCCCATGATACAGGTGAATGCTGAGGTCAGCTTACCTGAGTACTGCTTCTGTATGAGGCCCTAGGTTGTTTCAAATATACACTAATAACTCAAAATATACTTTTACCAATTCATTTTGTTTATAAGCCTGTTTTTCCCCGAAAGAAACTGTAAATTCCAGATGTCTGGGAGAGAAACTGCAACATTTCAACACATAAACTCAGGAAAATGATTATTACAGCTATTAGAATGTCTTCATTTTTCTCTGATTTTCCTCTTAAAGAAAAGAAACACACAAGAAAATCTGGAAGGAAACTAAATTTATAGAAAGATATCTCTCCTTGAACCATGGGGATGTGCATCTGATTGTGTATAGTGAAGTCACATAGCTGGTTGGAAGTAGTTAAGAAGTTAGGAAATCAACTTTTGTTGCAGGGGGAGTTGCTTGTAGGCATGTGTAGGGGGCTGTTTATCCTTAAAAAGCTAGGATTCACAATTTGCAACCTGTCAAAATGTAAATAAGAATTTTAAAAGTTTAGGGCAGTCATGAATCACAGATGACGGCACTACTTTCCAAAATGGATAGATTTATGGGGAGAAAAAAGTGCAAAGGGTCATATGTTTAAATGGTTTATGATGTTCAAACCCATTACAGCTTTAGAACCATCTCAGCCCTCAAACTGATAGGTAGTGCTTGGGGATGGGGGGTTGGGTAGCAATCTCTATGTTTAACTTATCCAAATGTGTCTGAGGCATTTAATAGCCAAACATTTGTAACATTTCCACTTACGTCCTACTGCAGGTGCATTAGTTTGTGACAATTTCAGCTTGGAATCTGTACCTGCTTGGGGAGTCACCTAACAGAAGTGGAAAACCTGCTAACTACCCCAAAGATCTTCTTACAAAACCTCTTTCACGTGTGTAGGCAAACCCACTTTATTTGCTATCTTCCCAACTTCATATAACTACCCAGATTAGAATTTCATTAGTCACTCCTGCTCCCTGATGGCTGTTAACTTTGATCCAATCTTTAATTTCTCAGTTATGATTAGCTTCAACAGTAAGGATTCAGGTGGGTGATGGGAAAGGGTTTTTAAAACTATTAAATAGTGTCAGTCATTCTTGTGTGAATTTAACTTCTGAGATGAGTTTCTCTCTCCTGTCTCCTGGTTGATGGCCTGCTCTTGTACAGAACAAAAACGACACACTTTTCCCTCATTATTGACATTAGATGATGGGTTCACAAATAAATCCTACAGATCACTCTGCCATTCACTCTCTGCAAGTCAAAAAATTCATCCTACATAACAAAAGGGTATATGTTGTCATTGGAAAATATTTAATTTTTGTTATTTTACTTAACATAGGAGATCGTCCCCCTTCCTCAATTTAGCCATTTAGCATAATTCTTTTGAACTTGGGTTTTATCAGTGGCACCCCAAGTTCCCAAAATATATTTTTCTCAAAATTTTAACTCCAATTTTGATACCTTTACTAAAATACCTATTTACTTTTTTTCGGTATTATATTTTTTATTAACAAATAATATTACCTATTCATGGGGTACATATTTTGATATGTACAATATATAGTAATCAGATAATGGTAATTAGCATGTCCATCATCTTAAACATTTATCATTTATTTATTTTTATTACACTTTAAGTTCTGGGGTATATGTACAGATCGTGCAGGTTTGTTACATAGGTATACACATGCCATGGTGGTTTGCTGCATCCATCGCTCCATTATCTACATTAGGTATTTCTCCTAATGTTATACCTCTCCAATCCCCCCACCCCCTGCTATTCCTCCACTAGCCCCTCCATCTCCCAGGCCTCAGTGTGTGATGTTCCCTTCTCTGTGTCCGTGTGTTCTCATTGTTCAACACCCACTTATGAGTGAGAACATGCGGTGTTTAGTTTTCTGTTCTTGTGTCAGTTTGCCGAGAATCATGGTTTCCAGTTTCATCCATGTCCCTCAAAGGACATGAGCTCATCCTTTTTTATGGCTGCATAGTATTCCATGGTATATATGTGCCACATTTTCTTTATCCAGCCTATAATTGATGGGCATTTGGGTTGGTGCCAAGTCTTTGCTATTGTGAACAGTGCCACAATAAACATACATGTGCATGTGTCTTTATAATAGAATAATTTATAATCCTTTGGATATACCAGTAATGGGATTGCTGGGACAAATGGTATTTCTATTTCTAGATCCTTGAGGAATTGCCATACTGTCTTCCACAATGGTTGAATTAATTTATACTCCCACTAACAGGGTAAAAGCATTCCTATTTCTCCACATCCTCTCCAGCATCTGTTGTCTCCTGATTTTTTAATGATCGCCATTCTAACTGGTGTGTGGTGGTATCTCAATGTGGTTTTGACTTGCATTTCATAATGACCAGTGATGATGAGCTTTTTTTCGTATGTTTGTTGGCTGTATAAATACCATTCAGGACATAGGCATGGGCAAAGACTTCATGACTAAAACACCAAAAGCAATGGCACCAAAAGCCAAAATAGACAAATGAGATTTAATTAAACTTAAAATCTTCTGCACAGCTAAAGAAACTATCAATAGAGTGAACCAGTAACCAACAGAATAGGAAGTATTTTTGCAATCTACCAGTCTGACAAAGGGCTAATGTCTAGAATCTACAAAGAACTTAAACAAATTTACAAGAAAAAAACAACCCCATCAAAAAGTGGGCAAAGGATATCTATTTACTTTTACCCTAATTTTCTAATAATTATCATGCATAGGATTGTCTCCTCTTGTTCAATATTTTTGCAACAAGTTCACATTCATAGTGAAATGCACACTGTATCATCTAGTGTGATGATTTTACTTTAATAGAAAGCTGAGGGTCACAGCTTAGCAACATAATTGTAGACTAGCTCCACCCTGACCTCAGTTACAACCCTCATTAGACTCCAATACTAAATGGTTTAGTATTGAAGCAGTGTCATGTTCAAAAAAGCAGTTCCACAGACAAAAAATAGCTACAATAGAATTTTATCCTTTACCTTTATTTTTTGAAAGACCTTGAAAGTAATCCAAATATATCTTACATAACATCAATTGTTAGAACAAGGTTGTTCCTCTGTTACATCTTCCCTGATGGTGTCCTAAAAGGACATGCTAACCCAAAATCTGGCACCTTGCCAGTTAAGGAAACAGCAGAAGCAGGTATCCCTTCTCCCCTGAAGCAGGCCATCAAAAAATTATCTGACCTTTTTCTGAAGTAGGTCAAGAACCTCATGTGAGAGGTGCCCACTCTATATCTGGAAGAAAGGAGCTTCCATATCTCTGAAAAGATGGGGACACAGAGAAGAAACCGAACACGCATTCCTAGCTAGGTTGCCCCCAGATGATTACGATAAGATCACACCCCCTTTTTCAAATCATACTTCTTCACAGCTATCCGCTTCTTCATCAAATGTTACATTAAAAAATACAGGTTTTTTTTTTTTTTTTTTTTCGGATCTTCATTTCTAATAGCTCCTATGTCACTTCAAACTTACAAGTAACTGTGTATGCTTTTCTCTTAACGATCTGTCTTTTATTACAGGTGCCTCAGCCAGAGCATAGAGATGAGTAAGTAAAAAGATCCTCCCCGTCATCCACATCCCCACACTCAAAGGTGCTCTATACTTTTCTCCTCCCACATCTTATATACCCTTCATCTTTATTACTTTCTAGGCTATGCTTCATTTTTATTATTTTCTCTCCTCTTTTTCTCAATACGTTCTTCCATAATAGATTTAACTGGTATGAAATAAACCTTTTTAGAAAGATTTGTAGGATTGGTAGTAGAAAGAGAATGGGGCTGCAAAGAAAAATGTCATCTTTGATGGGGCAGAATATTGGTCTCGTTAGCCTATTCATAATAGTATCGTAAGTGTTGAAAATATTAGTAATTATCATTGAAGCGAAATGAAGAGGAAACTTCACATATTCTTCAACTCAGAAACTGTTAAAGTGATTTATGTATTTGACCTTATTTAATCCTTTCAACAGCTTGTAGGGCAGGACTATCATAATTCATGTTTTTATGATGAGAAAACAAAAGCAAAAGAAATATCCCAAGTCACACAGCTCATAACTGGTGGAGCCAGGATTTGATCTCAGTGAGACTTGACTCCAGCATCAAGTTTTTAACCATTAAGGAAGCAGAGACCTACTAACCATCTGACAGAAATGCTGGTTTTGATGCTGGTTGGTATATGATCTCTATGCTACCTTCTAACTATAATGACTGCAGAGAAATAATTTTGGAAAGTTTTCCAAGGAACTATTGAAAGGAAATATTGCTAAAAATTTTTGAAAGGAAGAAGAAAATCTCTAGAAGCATCTCTGGGAAATAGCCTGAATTAATGAGTCAACGTCCACATCTGAAAGTCTAAAAGAATGTAAAAACAAGGTTGATTTAACAATCTCTTCTTGGAAGATTGGAACTGGAGCTTGGCTCAAGTCATAATGAGAGTCCAGAGAAGGTTAGTAATCTCTGTTAAAACTGTGGGCAACTAAAAAAACAAACAAGAACCAATATATATATTGATTGATATATATAGATATAATTATATTTATTTTATTTATAATATAATAAAATTTATATAATATAAAAAATTATTTCCATAATATAAATATTATTAAAATATAATATTTAATTATATTTATAATAATTATACATATATATAATTATATTTTAATAGTCCTTAGCAACAAAAGAATAGGAGGTTGAAAAAAATGAAGTTACAAATACACTTAAGTGCAGGTGCAGTGGCTCACACCTGTGATCCCAATACTTTGGGAGGCTGAGGTCGGTGGATCACTTAAGGTCAGGAATTTGAGAGCAGCCTGGCCAACATGGTGAAACCCTGTCTCTACTAAAAATACAAAAATCAGCCAGGCATTTTGGTGGGTGCCTGTAATCCCAGCTACTTGGGAGACTGAGACAGAAGAATCACTTGAAACCTGGAGGCAGAGGTTGCAGTGAGATGAGATCGTGCCACTGTACTCCAGCTTGGGTACAGAAAAAGACTCTGTCTCAAAAAAAAAAAAAAAAAAAAAAGTATGCCTAAGTAACAGGTACATTCTCCAGGCAGCCTTTTTGGGAGTAAGGCAAAATTTTCTCCATTTGAAAACCTATGAAGTTCAAACTCTAGGAGTTAGGTCAGATTATTAATACATTCTGATATTTTCTGAACAGAAGATATAATAGTCAGTGCCAAAGACGTATGGTCCTGTACAATTAGGAAAAGCTAGAAGAAAGTTTAGGGGTAGAACATTCCCTTTTAGTAGTTCATGTGCAGTTTTTCTAACCAAAGTATATTCAAATTATTCTAGAGCAGGCCCAAGTGTAGAAGTTAAAGGAAAAATCTTATTTCTTTCTTAGATAGAATCACATCAATCCTAACTAAGTTTCTGATACCAAAAGAAAAGTAGAATATATTTGAAAGCATTGTATGACAACCAGGTCTATATTTGTGAAAGAGCAAAGCTTTTCTTTCTCTGATATCTATGACTCATGATTGAAAAACTGTGCTACAGAGACAGAACAAACTCAAACAAAAATTCCAAAGAACCTATTCTGATAAATGATACATGACAAAATTATATATAAACAGTTACAAGGCCCAAAGGAATCCAGCAGAGAATAAGAGCAAATGACGTGGGTGTTTTCCTACTCTTCATTCCTTTGACAAAAATGATAAAATATGGTTCTTTCATATAATGACAGGAAGAATTAAGAAATCGGAGAACATAAAATACATTTTGTTCAGAGAGATGGTGTTCCCATATATTTCATATTGGCAGTTTTATTTGAAAAGGGTCTCTGGATCTTTGTTTTTAAGAATGGGGAAGGATAAGAACAGTAGAAAAAGGAACAAAGCACAATAGTTTTATAGTTTCACCTCTTAACATTTGACAGACAAGGCTGTCTAAAGGCTAATTTGAAATTCAGTTAGCACATCCAGGGAAAACCACGCAAGCAAATATATTTCTAAACAGGATGCCAAAAGAATGTTGTTAGCGCATTTGTAAATTTCCAATTCTTTCTTACTACACTTATCCAACAACCCAAACAAATCAGTTTAAATACGACTTCTTTTCCTAATGTCTTTTGAAGCATCACTGCAGTCAGATTGAGTCAAGTAACCATCTGCTGCAAATACAAATAGAGCTACATTCAAGAATTATATTACACAGCCTTCCTAGCAAAGTTCTTACGTGCAAGCTGTTCTTGTCAAAATCAGAACCATTGTGATGATGCATCTTAATATTCAATCAGACTTTAAGTAAAGAGTGACAAAAGTCCACATATGGATGACAGCTGTTTCTTCAGTAAATATTTTCCCATTTATTGAATGGAGGCTTATGGCAGTTTAAGATACGTTCCATCAGACATTTCAGCCTGAACTGCCTGAGGATGATTACAACAATAGCAAGGATAAAATTTCAGTTTTAAAATCTTTGCTACAATTTACATCTTAAAAAATAACAGCTCTTTCAAATAAAGTGGTAGACTATGCCACTAATTTGAAAGTATCCTTGCCCAGTAGTGACTGCTGAAAGAACTGAGTTTACAGGACTCGATACTTTTTGCCCCTGGCCCTCTACTAATACCATCATGTTTGTAAAATAAAAGCATAATTCTTGTATCGATTTTCTAATCATATGAGCAAAGATCATGAGAATTTAAACATTTTATGATTATATTTTTACAAATTATGAAATACAGTAAAAAGATTAATGAGCCTATTAGCTAAAGAAGATCAGAGGGCCTCTATTCAACCAATAAAGTAGCTTGCTATATTGGGAAGTTTAAAAAAAAAAAAAAAAAAGATGAACCTGAACAAAGATATTCTTCATGTTTTACTAGTACCCAGGTAAACATATATCATGCCCCTTTAAAAATCCTAAATGTTATGCTGGATATAAGTATGTCAACAGTACCTCTTTCAAGTAGCATCCTTGAGGTTTGCTAAATAAAAAGCCCACTGTTAAGTATTTAAAAGTTTCGTCTCTCTAACCTAAAAATATGCTGAAGCCCTTCTCTGATGACCCCAGTACAATTCTTAGAAAGGTGGAAGGGAAGATGGAAGGTTATTTGTGTCTTAGCACCTGCAATATTCATGCGCTAATAACTCACCAGCTTCTGCCCGGTGAGTTATAGCTTTTTTTCCTTCCTGTGACACAGTTGTTAAAATCAACATTTTTAAGAAGTTTGAGTCTGTAGTCTTATTTTCCACAACATTTGTCATACTTCAATCTTTTCTTTTAAAATGCAAACTTTTTTAGATCAAACACTATAAAAAAAAAAGTCTTACCCTGCTATTGGGTCTACTGCTATTGCCTTAGGATTGTGAAGCTCCAGATCAATCAGGGTGACACATACAGAACCGTTGTAATTACAAACAAAGATCCGGTCACTGACATGGTCCACAAAATAGAGATTTCGGGTGAGCCAGTCAATTGCCATTTGTTGCACATCTGAAAAACACATACACAAAATCATTGAATCACAGGTGCAACCTAGTATCATGAGCCAAAAATAACATAAGTCTTTCCAAACCATCACAGAGGACACTTAAAAACTAGAGACTTTTTAATAAAAGGAACTGCAAATAAAGTCTCTTGCTATGCCAAAATGTGACTACTTAATTATGTAAAATAATGACTATCTCTTGGTGCCTTTCTTCTTGCTATCTGAAGACTGAAAGATGATCTAGATAAATGGATAAAGAGTTTCTAAGTTTTAAAATATAGGTATTTTGAATATAATCTTTCTCTTGTGTTTTGCATTTGTCCAAAATTGTTCATTCGATGCAATGGACAGAACTGATTCTATAGCACAGCTGAAGTCTGTAGTGGTGAGGAATAAGTATATTTCATTATTAGCGTAAGGCAAATCTTTGTTTTCAGATTCCTTTCTATTAAAAGAAGGAAGAAGGGGAGACAAGAGTAAAGGAGATATATAAGATTCTTTTGTTTAAAAAAAAAAATCCAAAACCTGGAAATAAAGCAAATGGAGGGGTAATAGCTTCTTTCAATGGCATACTTAGGCATTGTAAAAAAAAAAAAAAAAAAAAAAGACTTGCTCAAGGATTGATTAATTAATTCTCTAGAAGAATGTTGCCCAACAGCACTTTCTACAGTGATTGTAAGAAAAGAAAAATAGCTAAGAGCAGTCTGAGCTATGTGAGGTATGCAAAATTAATCAGGCTCAGAGAGCCGTGAGTACAGGACTTGAGCTATACCTTCCACACCCAAGCCCAGAGGCGGCTGTTTAAAGACATTTCAGTTCTGACTAGCTGTTTCACTCACTATCTTCATGTTCCTGGAACTTGTGATACAAGAAACAATGTATAGCCAATCAATAACTTATGTTACTTTAATGTAAATTCTTAGTAAACCACTTCGGAACTGACTCTTCTTTCCCTTTAAAAACCTACTTGTAACTGCTGCTAATAGGAGTATACGTTCAGAGCAAATTGAATCTGTACTATTGGCTTGCAATCCTCAAGCTTGGCCCAAATAAACTCTCTACTTAGATTATTTTCGCCTCGGCTTCTTCCTTTTAGGTCAACAATAAAAATATTCCATATTTATGCTGTCCAGTAAAGTAACCACTAGCCAGATACAACTATTTAACATGTGGCTACTATGACTGGAAAATTGATTTTTTATAATATCTAATTTTAATTAATTGGAATTTAAATTTAAATGACATAGGTGGCTAGTGGCTACTGTTGGGGCTCAGAAAAAGATATCCCAAAATATATTCAGCTTTGGACTTCAGACTGCAAGCACCTGGGAAGCAGCCTATGCAGGGATGGGTTTTCTCTGAAGTTCCGTTATCTGTCAAATGGAAGAAGGAAAGGAGAGGGGAGATGAGGGGAGGGGAGATGAGGGAAGGGGATGGTGAAGAGAGAAGGGGAGGAGAGGAAAGGGAAGGAAAGGAAAAGGAAACGGAAAGGGAAAAGAAAAAGGATAGTAAGCATCTGTCATAAACCTACTCCCTATAATCTCATCAGGCTGGAAAGATTAAATCAGAGGAAAGGAAAATGAAGGTCAACACACCACCTCTTTTGCTGGGGATTGCTACCTGAGAAAATCTGCATATCAAGGCAGCCTTTGTTCTTCAAGCATTTCCTCCCTCAACCTCCCATAACCTGTCACTACCTCAAACCCAGAGACTCCAAGCCTTTATCTTTTTCTGTAGCTCAGGATACTATATTAACTTCAGCAATCTGGGCTTTTTTGGAGTCTTATGCTTTGTGGAACCCCAGTGAGTATGCATGCAATAAATTGGCATTCCTTTTCTCCTATTAATCTTTCTGGTGTCAAGTTTATTGCAGAGACTGAAATTATAGAATCTTCACAGGGTAGAAGCAAAGTTCCTTTTGCCCCTACAATATTCTCAATAGTGAAACTCTGGAAGAGTGTATCTGTGTTTGACTTGCAAATTTTCTATTTGATCAGTCATACACAGAAATTGCATGTTAGTTTGTAGATACTTCTCTGATAAAAAGGATAAACTCAAAGGTTATGATTGTATTGCCCTGTGAGGCATTAAACATTTATATGCCTAACCTACGAATCTCATTTAAATATTATTTTTTATTCAAATGCCTGTAAACATCCAATTCCTCTAATGATATTAGACCTGTAATACTGGCCTGTTTCCTTCAATAATGACATAAGTAAATTTCTGATCCATGTTCATTCTAGATTTTTGTTATAGTCATATTGTTAACTTTTGAGAATTGTACTTTGATACTTCCTTTCTTTAACTTAGAAGGGATCTATGATTCATTGACTAAATAGAGTGACAAGGTTATGAACAGGCTTCTCCAAAATATGGCACCTTAGCATATTAAAGAAATTTGAGAAATAGCAGGTACAAGAAGGGTTCCCGAACTTTCCCCTTTCCCCTGAAGCAGGTCATAGAAACAACAGATGCTGGAAAACTCTCTGACCTTCTCTTTCTCCCCTGGAGTAGATCATAAGACCCTCATGTTAGGGGTGACCTCTCTGCCTCCAGAGGAAAGGAACATCCTTATTTCCAAAGATGGTGAGAAACAGAGAAATCTGAACAAACAGGAGATACTAAATTTCCCCACTTATTATTCTTAGCTCTTAACCATGCCCTATCGTATTCTCTCCAATACTTTCTACTCTTCATCAGACCTAGTATGAAGACACTCAGGCTCAATCATCTCTTTGTGTCTTTATTTCCTTATGAACGTTTCTGTGTCACATAAAATTTATGTTAAATAAATGTGTATGTTTTTCTCTTGGTAATTTGTCTGTTAGTCTAACTGGCATGGTCTTAGCTGATAAGTTAAAATGGGTAAAAATTATATATTTTTTCTTCCCGTATAAGAGTTTCCTTCTGCAATCTGAGCCTAAACATTATCTATGCTTCAAAATACTTCCTCAGTAACATGCTGCTTAAGTGAATGATGTTCTCTCAACAGAAAGACTAACATAGATGTATGTGTCAGCATTATCATTTGTAACCGTATATTGTCAAAACAAGGTAGAGAAGGCAGCACCTTTGTGGGAATGTCTATCATTTCCTACAAGGATAAGTAGAAATAAGATATTGCAATTCATTGGATAAAGATTTTCGAGCTATTGATAATAGTTTTATTCTTAAATTACACAGTCTTTAAAAAATTATAAAGATTTAAATGTTTCTCATACAACAAGAAGCTTTTTTTTTTTCCAACCAGGACTTTTTTAAAAGTGTGAATTATTTATCTGTCTTGAGAAATCTGGAATGTATGCTTTGCTTTGTTTTTGAGTCTTTTTGTATTATAATATCAGCTAGAGCTCAGAACTCACTGCTTCAAATGTCATTTCAAATACCTTGGGTTCAGATAAAGTATGTGCCAGAGTCTATTCAATGACCCATCCCTCAAGCTGGGCATTTGGTTGCTTTAGTCTATGCGATTGTAATTTCAGACAAAAGAGCTGTTTGACAGCATTCATACCTGCTTTCAACTCTTTATCATTGCAGAAAGATTTTCTGCTACTGAAACAATAGATATTGTTAACAACCATGCAAGTTTGAAGCATTGAGATCTCACTACAGAGCCTAATAATAAGCCAACCATTTAGTAATTGTGAGGAATTGGCTTTGTTTCTCATTTTATAGTTAAAGTGTCGGCTTTTAACTTAATTTGTATTAGGATTAGAGAGTTGAGGCAATTAGACAGAGTTCAAGCAAGTATGCCAATAAATAAATACATTAGATGGATGAATGGATCAATTTGATCAAATTTAATAAGGATTTAAAGGTTTTCCAAATTAAAGGATGCTTTCTTCAACCAGCCCAGAAACTAGAATTTTTTAAAGTCTAATTCATATACCTGTCTTCAGAAATCAGAAAATGATTTGAATATTTTAGGAGCAAGGTGAATTTCCCAAAGTATTGAGTATTTTACCTTAATTTTACTGAAATATAATAAAGTTCATAGGCAATGACTAAAATAATCACAATAATTTTATGACATTACTAAAATACCTCAAAATGTTAGTAAGTCCCTTGGTGCTTTACTGTTATTAGAACAAAATTTTAAATATTTTCCTCTTTCTATATTTTTTTAGTTGCTAATTGTTCTTTCTTCAAACAAAAGTCACCTGGATTTTGCTCTCATCATTCCCTTGAAGCGGCTCTTATTTTGATTACTGAAAATTCCTTAATTGCCAAAAGTTACTGAAAACTTTTCTGCTCATAACATCTGAAAGTACTGACCACTCACCTTCTGAAATATGGACAACTCTAAATATCAACACTTGGCAAAATTAGAAGAATAAAGAAATAAAAATGTTTTGAAACTCGTAAAATATTATATAAATATAAGCAACTATGTTTTTAAAACTTGCAGTTTATTAGACTTAAAAACTTAAATTTGTACCCAGTAATAATTAATGAAAATAAAACATTCAGAAAAAAGTTTAAAAAATGAATGCTTACAGTGATAACTCGTAATTGGCTATAAAATGATACATCAGATTTTTTGTTATAAGGCAAGTAATTAATTACCAGAATCGGTGAATGTAGCAACTTAAAAACCATTTTAAAGTCAAAAAATAACAGATGCTGGCAAGGTTGCAGAGTAAACGGAACATTGTTGGTCAGATTGTAAATTAGTTCAATCATTGTGGAAAGCAGTATGGTGATTCCTTAAAAAGCTAAAAGCAGAACCGCTTAACCCAACAATCCCATTGCTGTGTATATACCCAGAGTAACAGAAATCATTCTATCATAGAGACAAGCACATGAATGTTCAACGCAGCATTATTCACAATAGCAAAGACATGGAATCAACCTAAATGCTCATCAGTGACAGATTGGATAAAGAAAATGTGGTGCATATAGGCTGCGTGTGGTGGCTCATGCCTGTAATCCCAGCACTTTTGGAGGCTGGGGTGGGTGGATCGCAAGGTCAGGAGTTTGAGACCAGCATGACCGACATGGTAAAACCCCATCTCTACTAAAATTACAAAGATTAGCTCTGTGCAGTGGCATGCATCTGTAATCCCAGCTACTCAGGAGGCTGAGGCAGGAGAATCACTTAAACTCAGGAGGCAGAGGCCGCAGTAAGCTGAGATCATGCCACTGCACTCTAGCCTGGGCAACAGAGTGAGACTCCACCTCAACAACAACAACAACAAAAAGAAAATGTGGTGCATATATACAATGGAGTACTATGCAGTCATGAGAAAGAATGAGATTATGTCTTTTGCAGGAAGATGAATGGAACTGCAAGTTATTAGCAAACTAACACAGGAACAGAAATCAAAATATTATATGTTCTCAATTATTAGTAGGAGCTAAATGATGAGAACTCATGAACACAAAGAAGAGAATAAAAGACACTGGTATCTACTTGAGGCTGGAGGGTGGGAGGAGGAGAAAGAGGAGCAGAAAAGACAACTATTTGGTACTGGGCTTAATACCTGGATGGTGAAATAATCTGTACAACAAACCCCCATGACACAAGTTTACGTATGTAATAAACCTGTACGTGTTCCCCTGAACCTAAAACAAAAGTTAAAAAAAATGCCACAAATCTTCCAAAAATAAAAATAAACCCACAAAAGGAATTGCTTTATGTCTTTTTTATGTCATCCTGAACCATTGTCTAACAAGACCATCCAAGGATTAGTTCATTTTCCTGTGGAATATACCTTTGTTTGATGTACAATTTCAAGAAAATATTGCTTAGGTCTCATTCTCTATGGATTTAATTTATAGATTGATGCATTAAAAATACGTTTTCTTCAATAGAGATGCAAATGATTTCCATCAGGTAAAAAAGATAACTGCAAAGTTCATGATTTTATTGTCGAGTACAATATTGACTAGATTTATCAGTAACTTTACAATCCTATATCAGTACTTTTCCTTTCATTGATTGTAAGCATTTCAACTTCTTCCATTCTACTTTGAACCAGTTTTGCCATCCTGCTGGTTCTGTCATTAATGAGCTAAATTACTTCTTGACATAGGCTCTCTAAGATTTACATAAGTTATGTTTTTAACTTTTTGAAAATTATACACTGACAGTTGTCAGTAGTCGATTCCTTCTTTATTTTCTATATGATTTTTTTAACCAGCTAGAAATGGCAAATTTAAATGTCTATAAGGATCAGAATGAGAATATAAATAGGCTAAATTTATTAATAAAGACTATGGCAAATCTAGATGACTATAGCCAGAAAGTATACACCTACCTAAAAAAGGAAACTTCAACTTCAGCGCTTGTTTTGATCTAGAGATGCTTCATTGCTTCAAAGAACCTTAAAACATGAATATCTGCATTGCAGTTGAAATCTCTCAATTCTTCAATGTTATAAACTAATTTTTAAAAATTTTAAAGCACTTTCTGTATCCAACTAAACCTATCTGCAGCCGTATTAGACCAAGGGCCACTAGTGTGATGATACCACAGCAAAGAAAACACAGTATATCATTTGGTTCAGCCTAGCCCTCTAATTAAACACGTTTTTGAAAGGGTTACTAAAATCAATAAGAGTAATTGTCCTTATATTAAATAAACAAAATACCAAGATTCCAAAGTGGTAAGGAGATTAAGTAAGATAAATACTAAAAATCCAGGATAGTGACATCCAGTAGATTTTCTAAAAATATTAGAGGGAACAAAAAGACTGTTCCTTAATTTATATTTTTGTGACTCCTTGTGATATGAATGTACTAGAGAATATTATAGTATTAAATAAAGCAATAAATTAATAAGATATGAAGTAGTTGTGATAATTTAAAAATATGCCCACAAATTCTTTGATACTCTTCCTTTTAAGAGATGAAGCTTAATTCTCCTCCTGAAAGTGGGCTGTTCTTTGTGACTCCCTTCTACTGAACAGAATGTGGAAGAGATGGTGGAGTGTGATTTCAGAGGGTAAGTCATACAAGACATTGTAACCCATTTTGTTCTCTCTCTCACTTTGGATGACTTACTCTGGTGGAAGCCAGCTGCCATGCTATGAGGGCACTCAAGCAGTCTTATGTGGTCCATGTTGCAAGGAAATGAGGCTTCCTGCCGGCAGCCACAAGAGTGAGCCTGGAAGCCAATCTTCTAGATCCAGTTAAGCAGCCAGATGACTGCAGTCCTGGTTAACATCTTGATTGCAACCTCATGAGAGTCTCTAACAGAACCACGTCGCTAAGCCACTCCTGAATTTCTGACCCATAGAAACTGAAAGATAACAATCTTTGCTGTTTTTAAAGCCAGCAAACCTTGGGATAATCTTTTATGCAGCAAAGGAAAACTAGTAGTCAAATCCCTGCAACTTTTAAAGATGAATTTTGTTGGTTTCCCAGCACTTAGCTATCATTTTCTGATTTACATCTAAACTAGACTGCCTACATCAGTAACTGTTTTGGATTCCTGAAATTACCCATCATGTAGCTTTAATGCTGAAAACACAGAGGCTAATCTATAAATGCTCATAAATGAACCCTGAGAAATGTAAAGAAACACTTTCTTGAAAATGTCTTCTCTATTTTATCAAAATGTCATTCTGTGCTAAAACTGCTGCATTGGGGTACAACCAAGGCCTGGATCCCTTATACTGTCCCATTCCCAAGAAGGGCAAAATCAGATAGGACTAGTGTTGTAGAGAAAATAAAACAGAAAAATGGCAGAGAGTGACTGTTTAGGGAAGCCATCCTGAGAGGGATGATATCTGAACTGGGCCCTGACAGGAAGATGCTAGCCATATGGAATTTTGGGGGTAAGGCCTACCAAGCAGAAATGAGTTTGGCATCTTCTAAAAATGAGAAGCAGGAGTGAAAGGGGCTATTTTGTAGCTAACACGAAAATGAATGAGAAAAGATGAGGTAGCAAAGATAGGCAGGGATATGTAAACTATGGTCAGGGGATGGATTTTATAATTACATTGTAAAGCTAAGGGATAATTTGTTTTCAATGTGATTTTTATTTTTATCATACAGTAAATGTGCATGATTTTAAAAGCCAAATACTGCATCAAGGCTTATGATAAAATATATATCTATATATATAGCAGTGTCCTCTCCACTCCTCTCCGTTCTCTTTGAATTGTTTTGGTTATATCAATTGCATTTACTTTCATTATTCTATATAATATGTTTCTATTAGTATTTTTAAAATGTAAAGCTTATATATAATCTAAAGACTTTCTGCTACATAAGACTAGGAATTTATTCTTTACACACCTCTACACACATGCTTGCATATACACATATATATTCACACTTTCTCTCCCCTTATCCTCCCACAATCTCAATTTTTAGTTAAATTAATATTCAGTGTTTATATAATTACAACTATATACATTTTTGTTGATAGGTGAGAAAGCAGTTTAATATTACTATACTTCCTTCCTTGAACAAGTTTTGGGTTATTTTTAGAGTTAGAGTTAATTACCTTGTGTCAGCTTTTCTGTTTCCTTGTTAGTTATTTTTGCATAATTCCACAAAAGAACTACAAAACTCCTCCCAAACTGGAAAATCAGTATTCAGCTTTTTATTGTTTCTGCTATTTACTTCTGACATCCTTCCTGTTGCCTACCATCCTCTTGATCCAAACTGCAACAGCTTACTCCTTAGCCATAGTTTGGGGCTCCCTTTTATTAATCCTGAGACTTACTGCTTCTGAAATTGAATTCTCTGTTTTCCAGCAAAGTAGTTGATATGATTTGGCTGTATCCCTATCCAAAGTTCGCCTTGAATTGTAATAATCCCCACATGTCAAGGGTGGGGCCAGGTAGAGATAATTGAATCATGAGGACGGTGTCCCCCACACTACCACTTATTCTCCTGGTAGTGAATAAATCTCATGTAATCTGATGGATTTATAAATGGGAGTTACCCTGCACAAACCTCTTGCCTGCCGTCATGTAAAACATTACTTTGGCTCTCATTTGCTTTCTGTCGTGATTGTGAGGCCTTCCCAACTATGTGGAATTTTGAGTCAAGTAAACCTCTCTCCTTTATAAATTATCCAGCCTCAGGTGTATCTTTATTAGCAGCATGAGATCAGACTAATACAGTACTGGATAAGAAATTTCCTGTCTGTTTGGGTTGTATTAGGGAACCTAGAGGCCTAGCTATTTTCAAAACAGGTTCTAGGCTAATCTTATTCCCAGCCACATTGGAAAACCCCACCTTCATTGGCGTCTGAAGTCTCTAAATGTTTAGCCTTGCTGGGGTTCTTATCTGAGACTCTTATTTGTGCTCACTTAGCAAAATGGGGAAATATCAAATCTTATTCATTTATTATTCAATTGTCTGATCCTTATTGTTCAAAATTGTCTCACATAATTTCTCGATATTTTTGGGTTAATACATTCAAAAGCATTTTTGATTGTACTATTTTCCTTATGAAAGTAGGCTTTCATAAGCCTACTGACCTGCCTCTACTAAAAAATACAAAAATTAGCTGAGTGTGGTGGTATGCACCTATAGTCCCAGCTACTCGGGAGGCTGAGGCAGGAGAATTGCTTGAACCCAGGGGGCGGAGATTGCAGTGATCTGAGATTGCACCACTGCACTCCAGCCTGGCACCTGGCAACAGAGCAAGTCTGTCTCAAAAAAAAAAAAAAAGATTCTGGTTGGTGTATGGATCAAGGGGAAAAGTCTGAAAACAAGTGACTAGTTAGGAACATACTGTAATTTCCAGGAGGGAAATATGATAACTTCAAAGAGTATCAAAGCAGTAGTGAAGTTATGTGATAGAATCTCACCACCTCTCTTTAGTCAATATTAAATATCTAATCGTATTTAATGGGATATATTTAAGTTATCTTCCAGCTTTGGTGTGGGAGCCAAGAATGATGGCAGAATTTTTGAAGACATCACAGAAAATCAGAAAAATTCCAAAAGCAGATTTGTTTCTATTCATATTTCTGCTCTTGTGTATTATTAATATTTTAACGTTTTTATTTCCACTCAAATATTGCCCTATAAGTCATGATGTTAAAGAAAAAGGTAAGATTATAAAGAAACCTATTCCATTTTCCTCAATTTATATATCTCTTTAATGGTTTAAGTGGGAAATTAACATTTAGGTTTTTATACCACATTTCTTTGCAAGAACATTTGAAAATGCCTACAGAATAAGATAATTTAATTGCATTTATTTTTACGTGTATATGTCACCATAATCTTTATCAAGAAGCATGTACTCACTTTATCCCTGGATGGTATTAAGGAACTGAGTTGAAGAAACAAAGGCTCTACCAGCTTGGTACAGTAATTAAAATGGTATTATGGAAGTTCAATGAGCAGGCACATCCTAAATCAGCAAAGACTCTGTGGCACAGTACAGAGCCCTTCCTTCTTCGTTTAACTAATGAAAGATTGTCTCCATCTAGGCTCCAATCCTGTTTCTTAAATGGATAAAATGAATTCAGAATAAATATCTAGGACACTTCTGAATGCTAGTAGTCACAAAGCTCTACACAGAATCTTTCCAGAAAAGGACAAGGAAAGTGCTCCTAGCATGTGATGGTAGGTCAACAGCAGGTATCAATGCATGGTCTTGGATGTTCTTATAGTTTTTGTTTTGGGGAGCGGGCACAGATGACTAAGCTTCGGTACTTCCTTCCATTTACTTTTCTACCACTTCCCAATTCCTTCTTCTAGCACAGGCCAAAAGCCATTTTATTCCCTAGGGTAGATGCAGAGAGGTCTCTTTTTCCCAGTGGGCAAACTTTATATTCTTATTTGATCTGCAAATCAAATGGATTCATCCATTTCATTTTTATCTGTCCCTAATTCAACCCATATTCAATCTATCAATAAACCTTAAAGCCTCATCTTGAAACTATCCCCTTCTTTCCATATCTGCTATTATTCCCCTTGTTTAGGCACTATCTTCTCTTTTCTGGATGGCTATAATAGTTTCTTAACTGTTCTCTCCACTTCCTTCCTAGACCCCCTATAACGTTCCTCACAGAGAACTCAGAGTGATCATTATAAAACATAAATTATACCAAGACACCATAGAAGAAATCAGTGCTCCTTGTGATCAGGGTTCTGTTCCAGTAGATTCCAGTGAAGAAAAGTCTTAAGCTGATAGACTGTTACGATTTACCATCCCACACATCCCCAAACGCCTTCAGATATACTTAATAAATATCTTTACAAATATCTCAGCTTACTATACTTTAGCTCAATTTTATGTTAAAATACCTTAGAGTATTTCCCTTACAGCGTTTTACCAAGAAGCCCATTCAGGAACCGAGGCTCAGTGGGCTTTCATTTGTGTTATTGTTTCTTCTACATAGTTTTAGGCAACAACAGGTTTTACTGTAAATCTTCAGTCTACGTTTTTATTTTCCAAAATATCACTCCTTTCCTTAAAAATACCAATGGATCTGCACCATGCTCAGCAGAGAATTTAAAGACTTTAATATAAACTGCAAGGCTCCTAAACTCTGTTCTCATATTGTCTTTGCTCACTCTATTGCAGTCAGCCTCTCTCTGCTTTTCTTCGAACCTGCAGAGAAAGCTCCTTAAGACATTTATACTTGATCTTCAAGACAAAATAATATCTGATACGGTCATGGCTTGTGCTCTCTCTTCATTCAAGTATCTGCTCACGTGTCAGTTTTTCAGAAAAGCCTCCATTGACCAATACATATTAAGAAGGCCACCCATCCCCTCCATATGTACACACACACACACACACACACACACACACACACACACACAGAGTGACTCATCCCCATCAGTGTATACTATTGCCCTAATTTTATTTTCTTTGTAGCTTTCATAACTGAGTAGTTAACTAGTGACTTATTAGTACACTATGTCTCCACATTGGAATATAAGGCCCATATGAGCAAAGGTCCTATATGTGTAATTCACTGCTGTATTTCCAAAACCCAGAACTGTGTTTAGCCCATAGTAAGTGTTTGGTGAATATTTGAAAATATATACTCTTATTTTCACAATAGCCTTTGCTCCAAAACTCCCTGCCTAAAATCTGTGTTCTCTCCTCCTCAGTCGGTTTAAGCAGCATCTAAAGTCAGTTTTTTCATTTCTTAATCTGCTACAATATTTTCCTTGCTTTTACCATGATCCCAAATTTAATAAGTCACTTTACCTAAGACATAAGTATAGTAGAAGGACCTATATTATTTAATGTAGATGTGCAATGTTATGAAAGGACAATTAGGCACACAGCAAATTTAAAAGAATGAGTACCCAGGGTGAGTAACAATAGTATAAGGGATGATAACACCATATCACGGTGTGAAGTAATAGTGATAACTGGTGTTCTGAATGAGTAAAAAGGGATAAGAAAGAAAAGATCAAAATAACGTCTTGATAAAATGTCATACTGAGGATGAAATACTACCGGACAGCATCCACTTATGCATGAAAACTGCCACATACTGATTTCTACAGCCTTGCTGCATGAGATTATCTGGAGTGTTATCTGGAGTGCTCCCTTATCTATTCCAAACCAAGAAGCATTTTCTGACACAGAGTCAAGGAATTTTACGGCTCTTGTTCCTATCCTCTAAGAAAGAATTTACTGACACCTTGTCCATAGTTTTATTTGAGACTACCAATTACGTTGACAACTTCTGTTTGCATATACCAGATTACTTTAGATTATCTTTTGATTTGTGTTCCTAAAAACACATAATTTAAGTTATTATTATATTTATATACTTATTACATGTTTATTATACAAATAAAATTATTGTATCTTTGATTTTTTAATTATTCATATTTGTCATATCTCTTAACCTAACCAAGTTGTAGACTCAAAATCTAAAACACAACAAATAGAACATAGAAATGATATATGTCTCCCCAAAGTACTAGTTCTAATATACAATTAGAAAAGGAGATTCTGTACTGAATAATTTTAGTGGACTGAATCTGTAAATAAAAAGGTTCAGTTAGATCAGTGTTATCAGTTGCATTTGGTCTGTTAAAAGAAATCTCAACCAAGAAAGCCAGTGATCAAATATGTGTGAGATGCGTCTTCAGTCATGTTTGCATTGACAAACATTTTATTTTTTTTTCAATTTTTAAGTTCAGTGGTGCATGTGTAGGATGTGCAGGTTTGTTACATAGGTAAACACACGCCATGGTGGTTTGCTGCACCGATCATTCCATCACCTCGGTATTGAGCCCAGCATCCATTAGCTATTCTTCCTGATGCTCTCCCCCACACCCACCCACAACAGGTCTCAATGTGTTGTTCCCCCCAAACTTGTGTCATATATTCTTATCATTCAGCTCCCGTTTGTGAGAATTCCCACTCTATTCATGTTACCACAAAGGATATGAGTGTGTGTGTGTGTGTGTGTGTGTGTGTGTGTGTGTGTGTGTGTGGCTGCATAGTTTTCTCTGTTATATATGTACTATATTTTCTTTTTCCAGTCTACCATTGATGAGCTTTAAGGTTGATCCCATGTCTTTGCTATTGTGACTAGTTCTGCAATTAACATACATGTGCATGTATCTTTATGGTCGAATGATTTATATTCCTCTGGGTATATGCCCAGTAATGGAATTGCTGGGTCAAATGGTAGTTCTGCTTTTAGTTCTTTGAGGAATTGCCACACTGCTTTCCACAATGGTTGAACTAATTTATACTCCCACCAACAGGGTATAAATGCTTCCTTTTCTCTACAACCTTGCCAGCATATATTATATTTTTACTTTTTATTAATAGCCATTCTGACTGATGTCAGATGATTTCTCACTGTCGTTTTGATTTGCATTCCTCTATTGGTCAGTAATGTTAAGCTCTTTTCATACGTTTCTTGGCCACATATACATCTGCTTTTGAGAAATGTCTGTTCATGTTTTTTGTCCACTTTTTAATGGGGTTGGACAAACATTTAAGATATTAAACTTACTTGATTTGTCAAAATTACATAATGGTAATAAAATGGCACAAGTTCTTGGAGACATAAATTATAAAGTCAATAAGTGACTTTGATTGCCTTTTTTCCACATATATCAAGTCCAACAATCAAAATCAACCATCAGATGCCTTATTTAATTTGTTTGACATGGGTGGTAACTACTTCTAGGAATAACAATGAAGCATCCTGAAAGTTGTTAGAGCATCTGTGACTTGTGGAATGACATGAGAGAAATTCAGATGTGGGATGGTTCTGTGATGACTAGTTTATGGTCCTCCACTTTAGATATTTCATTTCCAAAGGGAGCTTAGGACTAGTACAAATAGAAATTGGGGTGTTATTTTCCTGGGGTTTTGCCCTATAGCACTTCAGATGTGTATACCAAGAAATAAATGTACTTATATGTTTGAGATAAGGAAAGGAGAACTATAAAATATGAACTCATTGAAATTTATACATAATAAATAACTGCCAACAGTATGTTCTGAAAATAATTCATATTTGTAAGAATTTAAGTGATGACAGTTTGAGAGGCTGAGGCAGGTGGATCACAAGGTCAGGAGTTTGGGACCAGCTTGACCAAGATGGTGAAACCCCGTCTCTACTAAAAATACAAAAATTAGCCACAGTTGTAGTGCTAGCCACAGTTGCAGTGGCCAGCACCTGTAATTCCACCTACTCGAGAGGCTAAGCAGGAGAATTGCTTGAACCCAGGAGGCGGACATTGCAGTGGCCCAAGATTGTGCCGCTGTACTCTGGCCTGGGTGACAGAGCAAGACTCTGTCTCAAAAAAAAGAATTTAAGAGATGTATATAAGGCAAATACATTACATAATAGTTCAATGCCTATCTTACGTATAATCTTAGATTGAAAAATACTTATTTTTAAAACATTGGTTATGGTATGGTAATATCACTTGATCTCTGACCAAGAAGGAATAACAAAATATCAATATTATTAAACTTAAAGTAGTGTTTCCTGTAAAAGTTCCAACAATAAGCTCTAATAAAGTTAGATGTTTGTTATATACCTGATTAGAATAACCTTCTAACTTTATATGATGATTAAAATTAAGTGTCACATTCAATATGACTTCAAAAAAAGAAAAGAATTGATTACTTGTATAATTTGAGAGGAAAAAACTTGAGATGATTAAACTTGAGTTTATCAGAATAATTACCTTGACTCTCCATGTAATTCTGTGTGATTATCATCCCATGGACATAGGATGGATAACAATGAGAGCCCCAGAATAGAAGCTTGAGCTAACCACATATAATGGGGTAGAACATTAAGAGAATTATTTGCATAATTATACATTAAACTAATTTGGCCTGTATTATCTGTGTTTTATCAACAAATTTTTTTCACAAATTATGTAAGTATGTGATACAATTCCCCATAGTATTTTGCATGAGTAATTGCAAACTTAATACACTTATTTTAGTCCAAAATCTTTCTGGAGAGAACTAGGATAGTTATAATGTACTCAATTGTATATTCTTCTTGCAAATCAAATACTCAAAGCTGTAAGACAGAGTAAAACTTACATCTGATACAAAGAAAAGGCTAAAGAAAAGCCTTATTTTATAAATGTCTTTTTAAAAAATTTAACTGGAAGTAGTTGCTCTTCAGAAATTTGGAGACAACTAAATATCTCCTTTTGAGATAACAAAAGACAAACAAGAAAAAGATCATTTATTTTAAAAACCTGCATTTGTATGTCAGTAGAATTCAATGATGCCATCTTTCTTCCTGCCAGATATGACCCTCTCTTTGATAGCCATGAAAGAAGATGAAATACTTGAAGAGTTTCTGAAATCACTTTAGAGGTGCAAACAATAGACTGGGTCTAATGAGGCACCCTGGAGAAAATATGGGTGTCTTTTCTTTAAGTGAATTGATGATGCCAAGGAAAGATATGAAATTGTCAAAACCGTACTGTGACATAACTGTGAATAAAAACAATGTGAAGAAGTGAACTATTTACACACACACCAGGAAGCCAGATCATCAAGAAAACTATTTTTAAGTTTCCCCAAAGAGGACAAAACATAGAAATAACCATTTCCTATGCTGATTTTACTGTCCTCATAAGAACCTAGGGTAAGGGATTTCTATTAAGAAAGAATTGATATCATTTCTTAGACAAAGGAAACCAAAAACAGTTGTAGCAGGAACCCTGGATTGGCTCTTTCAACATCATTCTATCCTCTGTCCATCTGAGATAATTGGGAAAGCACAGAACTATCTTTTCCACACAAACTTGAAACTTAGGTTCTGTATGCTAATCAAAGTGCATCTGGAAATTTACAAGCAGAAGTGAGAGTAAGGCTATCTTCCTGCCAATTTTAACTTTTTCAATTGGCAAGCATGACTGTTGGTGATAAGACATTTACTTGGAGTTGAGTTTCAGAGTCCATCATGCAGCTTCCTGGGTGATGAGATGTAGTATGTGTCACAATAATAATGGCATGGCTTCATCACAAGCCTTTCTAGTTCCTGGATTGCAGCTGTGGGTATACAATTTCAATTTTCCGGAGTATTCAGAGGCAACTGAAGCAGTAGTAGTGGGTTCTTGATTTCAGCACAATTCTGGTAAAGGCCTCAGAAATAGGAGTTCCTAAATTTTATGTTGTTCTGGGTGTCACTTCCAAAGGCACACTCCAGAGTTCTCTCCTTTCACTCATTTAGTAGTTTACAAAACATGCTATATTAAAGCACTTCCTGATTTCAGTAGTGAGGTTTCTGTTCCCTGAACACAACCTAGACTGATATATTGATGTTGGAAAAATTATTCTCTCAGACACAATGAGTATTCTATAAAGATAAATTAGAGACTTCATAACAATTTTTATTTTATCTACCTCTCACAACTCCAAACATATTATCTATATATTTTCAAACAATGTAAAATACCAAACTAAGTTTTAAGGCCAAGTGAGGTATTTCATATGATAATGATTTAGTCTCACTGGTTCATATAAGCTGAAATTTTCTATCAAGTCACAAAGGAATTCTACAAAGGCTTCTTTGTTGCTGTTATTGTTGATTTCAGTAGGCAAATGGTTATTTACCAACAACATAAAAATTTTATACAGAAGTTTCTTTGGTTATGTAAATAATATTTTGTGTGTGTGAAGTATCTAAGACTACCAACTAACATTCTCTAGCACATTTGGGGAGCACATTTTAAAACATTTATTTAAAGGTTAGAAAATTAGATTTATAGTTGGACAGTAGTATATAGGGCTTTCTCTACCATTCAGTTCTGGAAATATATTGGCTTGCTTTTTTGAGGAAAAGTGAATTGAATAATTATACTTAATATATATAGATAGATATATTTTTCTTAAATAATACATTTAAAAAGGGAGATAAAAATGTGTAGGTTAATCTTCTCATTAAAATAATAAAAGTTGCCTGGAGACTTTCTGTAACTTTATCAAGTATTATCATTAAGATGACAGAGGCTTACAAAATATTTTAAGCAAAGACTAAAAGCTTTGTACCTAAGTTTTGTAACCACAGATTCAAAACCTAAAGATTAGATTTGCAATTTGAGGAATTCTCTTTGTGTTGTTCACCAAAGGATTATCAGGTTTTGAGGTATTATTTCATGCTTATCAGACTCTCAGGTGACTGATGTATCAAACAGAATGTCAATTTGTTAATTTACCACTACTGATTGGATATTTCAGTGACACCAATAACCAACAGAAACTATCCTAACGAGTTCCTTCCTAGTATTATGGTATCTGAGAAACAAAATCCGAAAGCGTTTTGAAGAGCAGAATCAAAGCAAAGGGAATTGCATTGCCTGAGGTTTGGCTTTACTACTGAGTGTTATGAACTCCTCTGGAAATTGGCAGGGCTGCACTACAAAATCCTCCCTTGACAACTGGAATACCTGTGAATATGTTCCCAACAAAACATACATATTTTAAACCTCAACTGACATTTCAGAAATATTTTTAAAGTCCTTCATCATCTATATCACCAGTTTATTATTTGACATTGCACTTCCATCATCAAGATGTGCTGTCACCATATCTGAATGGAAAATTTGTTAAATACAATTAAATTGAAAGTTACTTGACACTAGCTACATTTCTAAGTTAGTTCTCGAGTATACCCCGTGCTTAACCACAAATTATCTTTTAGGTTAGGCCCCTTCCTGGAATGAATTGCATATATGTCCAAATCTTTATTGCATATTTAGTATCTCTAAGCTCCAATTCTGAGACAGTCTCTGGCTTTGTCACTGTAACCTCAGGGCGTACGGTATTTAGATCTTCTAACCCTCTAAAAGTAGAGGGTCCCTGGGAAGAAACAGCTAAAAACTCCTATGTTAAATTGAGGTTCTCTTTTTTAAAAACCTTAAAAATCCCATAACCATTATTTATTATAAAGGTGAAACCTGATCCTTGTGACAGTCTTATTGATAGGTTTTCCAGCAGCGCTGGTGCTAGACCCTATAAATCTTTTGAATTCACTGAGACAGAGATCAGTGACAGGGATCAGCTATCAGCAATATCTGGTCATATTGACCGAGAATGTCTTTTATCTTCTTGAAAGTTTTATCCACGTATTTCTGGAATGGGACACCAGTGATTTGGAGATGGACTGATGGACAGCATTAAACTGCACCTCATGACCACCAACCTTCATACAGACATGATATCTATACCCACAAACTGCTCCTGGCCCAGAAGCAGAACAGGTTCCAGTACCTTGTGTTGCAGCATACATGGCTCAATTATCTCTGGGGCAACTCATTCACCTTGATGAGACTGTTGCAGCATTTGCAGTGCCAACGACTATGGCCATATTTTAGCATCAAAACACATGCATGGACTGCAACAGGCCATTGGACCACTTTGCTACTGGCTTAGAGAAGTCTCCTCACCACAGTTAGAAAAGCTAGATTAAGGTTTTATATCTCCTTGCACATGCAGCCCTTATAGGTTTAGCCACAGAGGCAGTAAATTATTAAAAAGGGATCAGAGAATCCAATCTGAAGGCCTTCTCCCTGAGACCTTTAAAACAATATTCTCAAAATAGTAACATAAAACACCAAATATTTGGGATACTAATATGTATTAGATACACACATTCATATCACATCCTTTGAAACAAGCACCTACACAGAAACATGTTCACAGACAGCACTACAATATCAATAAAGTGTTCAGTACTCAAATAAAATAAGAAAATCTAGAGCTGATATTGTTTGGTTCTGTGTCCCCACCCAAATCTCACCTTGAATTGTAGTTCCCATCATCCCCACCTATCATGGGAGGGACCTGGTGGGTGGTAGTTGAATCATGGAGGCATTTAGCCTCATGCTGTTCTCATAAAAGTGAGTGAGTTCTCCTGAGATCTGATGATTTTATAAAGGGCTTTTCACTGTTTTGCTGGGCACTTCTCCTTGCTGCTGCCATGTGAAGAAGGATGTGTTTGCTTCCCTTTCTGCTATGATTGCAGGTTTCCAGAGGCCTCCCCAGCATGCTGAGCTGTGAGTCAACTAAATCTCTTTCCTTTATAAATTACCCAGTTGCAGGTATGTTTTTATTAACAGCATCAGAACAGATTGATACAAGAGGTAAACAATGTTAAATAGGTATTTTATGGAGGGAATTCTCACAATTTTCAACATGCTAATAGCATTATAATCTGCAATAAGATCATATAACATGAAAAATTTCACAAACTCACTCGCCTATGAAATCATTCTTCCAAAAATGCCTTTCAGAAATGGTGTCCCATGGAACATAAGGAAATGGCAGTATAAAATGATGAAGGTGCATCTATTGTAAGTGGTTAAGAGGAAGAAAAAGGAAAAGGAGAAAGTAAGGGAAGGGACAAATATTGCCCTCAAACACACAGACACAGACACCAACACAGGGAGGTACACCATAAATTACAAGGAAAGCAAGCAGAAGGGAACTGAAGGAGAAAGTATGTTTAGATATGAGATTATAGCAATTAGGTGAATAAGTGTTTTGCTTTAAAGTGAGTTATGGGAAGTCACATAGCTAGTTAATGACAGAATTAGAACCATATAAATTTACTCCCAAATACTGTGGTAGGGGAAATACAAAGCCCAATGTTAAAATAAATGTTTAAGTCACAAGGTGTTACAGCCTGAACAAAAAAGAAAATAAGAATTTTAATCAAAAACTGAAATGCTGCGTGCCAGTTTTATGACCTTGCTTAGTTACATTCCTACTGCTCACTGTCTTTAGTTTTAATAAGTTCCCAATATCCCAAAATCTTGTAAACATCTCTACAAGATTAAAAACTTGGGGAGGTCAGGAAACAGAAGAAAAAAAAAACGCCCATGTTACTTGACAAAAATCCATTAGGAAAGTCCAAAATAAAAATTTTAAATGACAATAATAATACTTAAAGAGAAAAAAATAGGTCAAATAAGCATTACATCAGAAATTATCTTATTAGGCTACTTGCCACAAAAGTAATAATTTCTGTCTTTTTCTCTGTTCTCTTTCCTGTCTATCTCTACTTCCTTTTTTCTTTCATAAAGACAAAATCTATCATCAGAAACATCAGTTTCAGTGATTAAAACTTAGGGGTTTCAAATATATTTCTTGATTTATTTGGGCATCATACCCTCCAATGATTGGTAGATAAAATGAACCAAGTAAATTTCATGTTGTACCCGATATATGGCACAGTGATGGTATCAAGAAATTCCCACTTAAAGTATTAAAATCCATTAATGAAACAAGCAAACGTAATTCTAGACAAAAAATACTAACTTTGAGAATAATGATTTAAAAGTTCGATATGACATCAAGCACAATTTGGAAAGGAGTATGTTTGTGTCTAGTGTAAAATCTATTTTAGCAAATGCAAAGAATAAATGAACACAGGCAATAGAAGCCTAGTGCATCTCTAATTTCTGTTTTGGCAAGTTTCAAACTTGTTGACAAATTACAATAAAAATAGGAATAGTCTTTGCAGCCTAACAGCTGAACCAACAATAAAGACAAATTTATAGTACAGCAGAGTGCTAATTGGTTTTAGTTTTTTCATTTGTCCTTTTAAAATATTTATTTATTTATTTACTTATTTTTTGAGAGGGAGTCTCACTCTGTCACCCAGGCTAGAGTACCTTGGTGCAATCTCAGCTCACTGGAACCTCTGTCTCCCGGGTTCAAGCAAGTCTCCTGCCTCAGCCTCCTGAGTATCTGGGATTACAGGCACCCGCCACTACATTCGGCTAATTTTTGTATTTTTAGTAGAGATGGGGTTTTACCATGTTGGCCAGGCTGTTCTCGAACACCTGACCTTAGGTGATCTGCTGGCTTCAGCCTCCCAAAGTGCTATAAGATTACAGTCATGAGCCACCGTGCCCCGCATATTTTTCCTTTTTTTTAAAAAAATCTAAGCATTCAGGAAGGCTTTTGATGGCTATGTACAGATCATAAATCATAATGAGTTACTTCAAAATGAAGTCATCTAATGTTAATGTAAAAATTAAGAAATAATTTAATGCTAATACCTGCAACATTAAGTGTACGTTATTAGGAAGGGAATTCTGTAAATTATCTGGAAATGTGTTCTCAGATCAACATCTTTGCTAATTGTAACTGTCCTTTCTTGGCTCTCTTGGATGGCCTGATCTCCTCACTAAAAATAGCCAGTTTTGCCAGGAATGCATTGTATTAATTATCTTCACACCCACAGGCACACAAACACAGGACTATGATTCAAAAAATGCCATTTTTATGTTTCTATGTAAATGTGCTAAATAGAAGACGAGAAGCTTTTAAGAAGTATAAAGAGTTTAATAAAACATGTATTTGCTTATAAAATGGCAATTAATTACAAAAGTAAAGTATCTCTGGGAATAAAGAGTTGTTATATCCTCAACTAAGAAGTACTTAAGATTCTTCACAGAGTTTCTTAGGGAATAATATAAAATCAGTTACTGCAGCCAACATTCTTGTGTAAAATTTACTTTTCCCCAAGATATAGTGATCAAAAAGTCTGGATTCTAAACAGCAAAAACAAAACAAAACAGCAATAGCCCACTTTTGGTGGGGAGGACGTAGGTGATACAGGTCAAAAAGAAAACATAGTTATCTAGGTATACGCAAGGAATAGATTCCAAGACCTACCCCCCAAACCCAAAACACCAAACTCTGAGGAAGGTCAAGTCTCCTATATAAAATGGTGTAGTACGTGAAGTCATCACTTAATGTCATTGATCGGCCCTCGGAAACTACAACTTTAAGACAAATATTGATGTATAATGAAAGCATTTTTACCATAGGCTAATTGGTATAAATAAGAGTTAAGTTCCTACAGTATATTTCTGGTCACAAAAACATATACAGACCCATAAGACATTTTTTCTTTTTGCTCTTTGAAATAATCTTGCCCTGTCTTCCAACCTGGACTGCAGTGGTGCAATCACGGCTCACTGCAGCCTCAACTTCCCCTGCTCCAGCGGTCCTCCCAACTTAACCTCCTGAGCAGCTAAGACTACAGTTGACATCATCATGCTCAGCTAATTTATTTATTATTATTATTATTATTTGTAGAGATGAGGTGTTGCTATGCTGCCCAGCCTGGTTTTGAATCCCTGGGCTGATGTGATTTTCTTGCGTTGCCTCCCACAGTGCTGGATTTACAGGCATGAGCCACCATGCCCAGCCAAAACACTTCTAATGTTAAACACTGAAATAAATATGAGCTATACACACATTTAATAAAGATTAATAAAAACAAGTAGGGTAATTATTTATCAAAGTAAGAAAATTATTCAGGTTCTGGTGGCAGCCAGGACCTATCCCAGCAGCTCAGGGCATCAGTCAGGAACCAGCTCTGGAAAGGCCACCATTTCCTCATTAAGTATACTCACACACACACCCCCACAGACACATTCGGACCATTTAGACACACCTCTTAACTAGCGACACAGCTTTGGGATGTGGGAAGAAACCAGAGTCCATGGAGAAAACTCACACAGACATGAGAGAATGTACAAACTCCACACACACTGGTCTCAGCCTGGATTCAATTTATTTTTCTCATCAACATGATAATGAAGCAATGTTGAATAACACCACATTATTGGAGGACCTGCTGTGTTTACATATAACCTATGCACATCCGCCTGTGTATTTTAAGTCATGTCTAGATTACTTACAATACCAAATACAATGTAAATACTATGTAAATAGTTACTAGACTATATTGGTTTTTACCTGCATTATTTTTTACTGCTTTTTTCCTACATATTTTTGATACACGGTTGGCTTAATCCATGGTTGTTTTATTTGAGGATGCAGAGCACAAGGATGCTGAAGACTGACTGTATTCCTTCTTACAAAATCTCATTAATTTACAAGATTAACGATGGTCATCATCATGACTTCAATTCCCCTCAGCTAGGAGGTGATCAACTCTTAAACTTTTTCTAACAGAATGATGGAAGCAGAACTAATAAATTATTTAATGTAGTTTATCTCTAGTGAAGAATGAAAAGCATGAATTTCTAGGTTTGAAGTAGCTGACAGACTTTCTCAATGGTTGAGAGTTACCACAGACACCCAAGCCTGTCCTTTAACTGTTACTCTAAAAGGCATCAATTTTAATAATAATCAAATGTATCGTATTGGGATGGAAGATGTATCTCCTAATGCACACAGCATTTTACGCACTAAAGACCTACATATAAAATAGCAGACCTTCCTTTGCTGGAAAATGTCTACTCAGACTAAGTGAAATAAAGAGTTAAAAGTCTGCACCATTTTGATTGATCCCTGTATTAAAATTAAGTGACCCCTATTTTAAATGCCTTGGCTCTAATCCTGTTTAATTATAATCGCATTGGTATGGGTAGGAAGGCAGGGGAGACTCAAAAAAAGATTTGCATTAAGCTGTTCATATGTTCATTGGGGTTAGGCCCCAAAACAAATTTATAGGTGCATATTCTGGGAAATCCGAGACTAAGCCCGAACAAAAGCCAGTAGTCACTAAGCAGATTCAGTTTCTCAGAAACACTGAAATTAGTACTTGAGCTTTATCCAGACACAGATCATATCTTAGTTATGATGCAGACAAGTTTTCTGAATATCTATGGTCATGATCTGGCATGGTCCCTCAGCCACTCTTCTTCATTTATGCTAAATTTATTTTAAAAACAGATAGGTACTTTGCTAAAATTTGATAAACAGCTTATATAGTTTGAATATATATCTCCACCAAATCTCATGTTAAATTGTAATTCCCAGTGTTGGAGGTGGAGCCTGGTAGGAGATGTTTGGGTCATAGGGGTAGATTCCTCATGGCTTGGTGCTTACCTCACAATAGTGAGTCAGCTCTCTTGAGATCTGATTATTTAAAAGTGTGTGGCACCTCTCCCCATTCTCTTGCTCCAGCTTTACCATATGAGACACCTGCTTTTCCTTGACCTATGGCCATTGTTGTAAGCTTCCTGAGGCTTCCATAGAAGCAAATGCTACCATCATACTTTCTGTACAGCCTGCAGAACCATGAGCAAATTAAACCTCTTTTCTTTATACATTACTGAATCTTTGGTATTTCTTTGTAGCAACGCAAGCCCAGCCTAATACAGAAAATTGGTACAGAGGAGTGGGGTCTTGCTATAAAGATACAAGAAAATGTAAAATTGTCTTTGCAGCTGGGTAACAGGAAGAGGTTGTAAGAGTATAGAGGGCTCAGAAGAAGAAAAGAGTATGAGGGATGGCTTGAAATTTCTTAGGGACTGGGTATACGGTTGTGAGCAAATGCTGACATTAATATGGAAAGTGAAGTTCAAAGTGAGGAAGTCTCAAACGAAAATGAACTTACTAGGAACTCGACCAAAGGTCACATGTGTTATGCCTTAGCAAAGAAGCTGGCTGCATTCTATTCAGGCCCTATAGATCTGTGGAAGTCTGAGTTTGAGAGTGATGACCTAGGGTAACTGGTGTAAGAAATTTCTAAGCAGCAAAACATTCAAGATGTTTCCTGGCTGCTTCTGACAACGAACACTCAGATGTGGGAGAAAAGAAATGACTTAAAGTTGGAATTTATATTTAAACAGGAAGCAGAGTATAAAAGTTTGGAAAGTTTGCAGTTTGGCCATGTGACAGAGAAAGAAAAAGCTTTTCCTAGAGAGAAATTTGAGCAGATTGCTGAGCAATTACTTGGTAGAGATATTTGCATAACTAAAAAGAAGCCAAGTGCTAACAGCCAAGATAAGGCAAAAAATGTCTCAAAGGCATTTCAGACTCTCGTGGTGGCTTCTTTCATCACAGGCCTAGAAGCATAGGAGGGAAGAATGGTTTCAGGGACCACAACCAGGGCTCTGCTGCCCTGCACAGCCTCAGGGCACTGCTTCTTACATCCTGGTCACTACAGCACCAGCCTGGGTTCAAAGGGCCCAGATATAGCTCGAACTTCCACTTTGGAGAATGAAAGTCATAAACCTTGGCAGCTTCCATATGGTGCTATGCCCACACATGCACAGAGTATAATAGTGGTGAAGGCTTGGCAGTCTGCTTAGATTTCAAAGGATGTATGGGAAAGTGTGTTTGCCCATGCAGAAGCCTGATGCAGAAATGCAGGCTGCACAGAAAACTTCAACTACGGAAATTCAGAAGGGAAATGTGGGGTTGGAGCCTCTACTTAGAGTTCCTACTTGGGCATTACCTAGTGAAGCTGTGGGATGGAGGCCATTATCTTTCAGACCCCAGAATGATAGAGCCACTGGCAGCTTTCACCCTATGCCTGGAAAAGCCACAGGCACTCAACCTGTGAGAGCAGTCATAATGAATTTACCCTGCAAAGCTGCAGAGGTAGAGCTGTGGAAGGCCTTGGGAGGCTACCCTTTGTACCAGTGTGCCCTAAGTATAAGACATCATGTCAAAGGAGATTATTTTGGAGCTTTAATATTTAATAATTTCCCTGTTGGATTTCAAGCTTGTATGGTGCCTGTGGCCCCTTTCTTTTAGTCAGTTTCTCTTTTATGGAATGGGAATGTTTACTCATTCTGATTCCATTACAGGTACAAAGCATATACCTCCATTGTATCTTGGGAATAAATAATTTGTTTGATTTTACAGGCTTATAGGTGAAAGGTACTTACCTTGTCTCAGATGAGACTTTAGACTTGGGACTTTTAATTGATTTGATACTCAAATGAGGTCAGACTTTGGGGGACCGTTGGAAATGCATAATTTTATTTTGCAATGTGAGAAGAACATGAGATTTAAGGGACCAGGAGAGGAATGATATAGTTTGAATATATGTCACTACCGAATCTCATGTTAAATTGTAATCTCCAATGTTGGAGGTAGGTCCTAGTGGGAGGTGTTTGGTGATGGGGGTAGATCCCTCATGGTTTGGTGCTTTCCTCAGAATAGTGAGTGAGTTCTCTCAAGATCTGGTGATTTAAAAATGCATGGCACCTCCCTCTACTTTCTTGCTACTAGTTTTGCAGGTTCATTTTCTCATCTATAAACTGACAATTATATATAGTATACAAGTGTTATAATTGTGTGTGATGGTAATGAAGTACACACGTAGAATTCCTAATGCACAATATAAATGTTCAATACATGTTGTTCCAAATATTGTGGAATTATCAGACAGTTGCTCACTCAAGGGGAAATGGTAAGCTTGATAGAAGAAAGAAGGAAAGTGTCAGCTCTATTCAATAAATGGTGCTGAGAAAACCAGCTAACCATATTTGGAAAAATTAAATTTGACCTCTACCTCTCACCATTTACAAAAATTAACTCAAGATGGATTAAAAACTCAAATGTAAGACCTCAAACTAAAAATCCCAGAAGAAAACATAGGAAATACTCTTCAGCACATTGGCCTAGGCAAATAATTTATGACCAAGTCCTGAAAAACAAATGCAACGAAAACAAAAATTAACAATTAAACCTAATTAAACTAAAGAGCTTCTGACCAGCAAAAGAAACTATAAACAAAGGAAACAGATAACTTGCAGAGTGGAAGAAGATATTTTCAAACTATGCATCTGACAAAAGACTAATATCCAAAATCTTTAAAGAACTTTAAAAAATCCATTAAAAAGTGGACAAAGGACATGAACAGGCATTTCAAAAGAAGATATACAACTGGCCTGAAAACATAAAAAAAAAAACTCAACATCAGTAATTATCAGAGAAGTGCAATTCAAAACTACAATGAGATACCATCTCATACCAATCAGAATAGTTACTATTAAAAAGTCAAAATGACAGATGTTGGTGAGATTTGAGAAGAAAAGGAAACATTCACACACTGTTGGTGGGATTGTAAATTAGTTCAGTCACTGTGAAAAACAGTTTTGATATTTCTCAAAGAACCAAAGATAGAATTATTATTCAACCCAGTGATCCCATTACTAGGTTTATACACAAAGGAAAACGGATCATTCCATCAAAAAGACACATGCATATGTACATATATCACAGCACTATTCACAACCACAAAGACATAGAATCAACCTAGTTGCCCATCAGTTGTGGATTGGATTTAAAAAAACATGGTATGTATGCCCAATAGAATATTATGCAGCCATACAAGTTTGAAATCATGTCCTTAGCAGCAACATGTATGTACCCGGAGGCCATTATCCTAAATGAATTACTTCAGAAACAGAAAACCAAACGCCACATATTCTCACTTATAAGTGGGAACTGAACAATGGGTACACAGAGACATAAGTATGGCAACAGCAGATACTGGCAACTCCAAAAGAAAGGAAGGGGTAAGGGGGCAAGGTTGAAAAGCTACCTATTGGGTACTATGTTCAAACTTTAGCATCACACAATACACCCCAATAATAAACCTGCACATATACCCCCAAATCTAAAATAAAAAAGAGAAGAGAGGAGCCAAGATGGCTGATTAGAAGCAGGTCCAGTAGCTCCCACCAAGAAGAACAAAATCAGTAAGTGAATCCTGCTCCATCAACTGAGGTTTCCAGGTTCTCTCACTGGGTCTGACTAGGCAGTTGGTGCGACCCATGCAGAGTGAGGAAAAGCAGGGTGGTGCAAAGACCCAAGTGCCACACAGGATAAGGGGAACTCTCACACCCAGACAAGGGAGGTGGCAAGTAATTGTACTACTCTGCCCAGGAAACCACACTCTTTCCTCAGATCTGTGCATCATGTGGATCAGCAGATCCCCTTGTGAGCCCACCCCACCAGGGCCGTGGGTCCCAAACTCAGAGCTGCACAATCCAATTGGGTTGAGGACAGCAGCAGCAGGCTAGACACTCCCTAGTGCAGCTGAGTTCCAGTGGGGAGAGGCAGCCACCATCACTGAGGCCCTCATCAGCCATTTTCCCCTGCTGGTCTTGGGGAGATTGGGCAGTTTAGACTGAGGGGAGTTCCCCATAGCGAAGCACAGGAGCTGTGGCAGATCATGGCAAGACTACTTCTTTAGGTAGGACCAGATCCATCCTTTCCCATTGGACAGGGCCTCCCTGCAGGAATTGCTGTAACTCTAGCCAAAGGTTTATGGACAGAACTCTGATATTCCTGGGAAGGAGACCCTGTGGGGATGGCTGTGGTCTTAAGTTTGTGGACCTAGTCTTTCCTGCTTGCTGGCAGTCCAGATGAGGGGGATTCTCCCCAGTGTAGCCAAACCTCCTCAATCAAAGGACAGCCAGACTGCTTTATTACACAGACTTCTGATCACATGCAGCCTGCCTGGGTGAGACCTCCCAACAAGGGTCTCAAGACAACTCATACCAAGAGCATTCTGGCTTGCATCAGCTCTGTGTCCCTGTGGGATGGATCTCCAGAAGAAGGAACAGGGAGCCATCTTTGCTGTTCTGCAGCCTCCATGGGTGATATCTCCAGGTGCAGGAGGGACCCAGGTGAATTGGGACTGCAATGGTTCCCCAGTAAATCCCAGCAGCCCTACAGAAGAGGGGCCTGATTGCTAAAAGTAAAACAAAAAAAAGCAACAATAACATCAACAAAAAAGACCCCACAAAAACCCCATCAGCAGCTTCAAAACATCAAAGGTAGAAAAATCCACCAATATGAGAAAGAATCAATGCAAAAATACTGAAAACTCAAAAAGAAAGAGTACCTCTTCTCCTCCAAATGATCACAACACCTCTCCAGCAAGGATACTGAACTAAGCTGAGGCAAACATGAATGACCTGGCAGAATTAGGCTTCAGAAGATATATAATAACTAACTCCAGTGAGCTAAAGGAGTGTATTTCAAACAAATGCAAAGAAGCTAAGAACCATGATAAAACATTACGGGAGCTGTTAACCAGAATAACCAGTTTACAAAGGAACATAAATGACCTGAAGGAGCTGAAAAACACAACATGAGAACATCACAATTTACCAAGCAAATAGAAAGCAGAAAAAAGCAAGGGTTGCAATCCTAGTTACTGACAAAACAGACTTTAAGTCAACAAATATCAAAAACAAAACAAAATAAAACAAAAACAAAGAAAAGCATTAGATAATGGTAAAGTATTCAATTCAACAAGAAGAGCTAACTATCCAAAATATATATGCATCCAATACAGGAGCACCTAGTTTCATAAAAAAAGTTCTTAGACATCTACAAAGAGACTTATACAGCCATACAATGACAGTGGGATATTTTAACATCCTACTGTCAATATTAGATCATAGAGATAAAAAAATTAACAAAGATATTCAAGACTTGAACTCAGCTCCGGATCAAGTGGACTTGATAGATATCTACAGAACTCTCCAATTCAAAACAACAGAATATACATTCTTCTCAGAACCACATGGCTCTTACTCTAAAATTGATCATATAATTGGAAGTAAAACACTTCTCAGCAAATTGCAAAATAACAGAAATCATTACAAACTGTCTCTCAGCCCACAGCACAATCAAATTAAAATGCAAGATTAAAAAACTCACTGAAAACCACACAGCTACATAGAAATTGAGCAACCTGCTCTGAACGACTCCTGGGCACATAATGAAAGAAGGCAAAAATCAAGAAGTTATTTGAAACCAGTGAGCACAAAGAGACAACATACCAGAATCTCTGGGATGCAGCTAAAGCAGTGTTAAGAGGAAATTTTATAGCACAAAGTGCCCACATCAAAAAGCTAGAAAGATCTCAAATTGACATCCTAACATCACAACTAAAAAAGCTAGAGAACCAAGAGCAAACCAACCCCAAAACTAGCAAAAGACAAGAAATAACCAAGATCAGAGTTGAACTGAATGAAGTGGACATGAAAAACCCTTGGGGGAAAAACTCAGTAAAATATATAGATAGCTAACTAGATTAATAAACAAGAATAGAGAATATTCATATAGACACAAAACAAAATGATAAAGGGGATATGACTGCTGATCTTACAGAAATATAAACAAACATCAGAGAATACTATAAACTCCTCTGTACAAATAAACTAGAATAGAAAGTCTAGAAGACATGGGTAAATTCCTGGACACATACACACTCCCAAGACAGAAACAGAAGGAAGTTGAATAGCTGAATCCCTGAATAATGAGTTCTGAAATTGAGACAGTAATAAATAGCCTACCAACCAAAAAAAAAAAACAAAACAAAACAAAACAAACAAAAAACCACACACCCTCAAGACCAGAAGGATTTACAGCTGAAATCTACCAGAGGTGCAAAAAGGAGCTGTTGTCATTTTTTCTAAAACTATTCCAAGCAACTGAAAACTCCTCCCTAACTCATTTATGAAGCCAGCATTATTTAGATACCAAAATCTGACAAAGCTACAACAGAAAAAGAAAACTTTAGGCCAATAACCCCAATGAACATCAATGCAAAAATCCTCAATAAAAATACTGGCAAACCAAATCCATCAGCACATCCAAAACTTCTCTACCAGGGTCAAGTTGACTTCATTTCTGGAATGTAAGGCTGGTACAACATATGCAAATCAATGAACATAATTCATCACATAAACAGAACTAAAGGCAAAAAACATATGATTGTTTCAATAGATGCAGAAGATGCCTTTGAAAAAATTCAACATTCCTTCACATTAAAAACTCTCAATAAACTAGATATTGAAGGAACATACCTCAAAATAATAAGAGCCATATATGACAAACCCACAGCCAGTGTCATACTGAATGGGCAAAAGATGGAAGCATTCCCCTTGAAAATTGGTACAAGACAAGGATGCCCTCTATCTCCACTTCTATTCAACATAGTATTGGAAATTCTGGCCAGCACAATGAGACAAAAGAAAGAAGTAAAGAGGATTCAAACAGGAGGAGGGGAAGTCCAGTTGTCTTTGTTTGAAGATGCCATGATCCTATTTCTAGAAAACCCCATCATCCCAGCCCAAAAGCTTCTAATGCTAATAAGCAACTCCAGCAAAGTTTCAGGATACAAAATCAATGTGCAAAAATCACTAGCATTCCTATACACCAACAATATGCAAGCAGACAGACAAATCATGAATCAAATCCCATTCACAATTGCAACAAAAAGAAAAAAACACCCAGGAATACAGCTAACAAGGGAAGTGAAGGACCTTTTCAAGGAGAACTGCAAACCACGGATCAAAAAAATAAAGAAAGTACATAAACACATAGAAAAACATTTTTTTCTCATGGATAGGAAGAATCAATATCATGAAAATGTCCATACTGCCCAAAGCAGTTCACAGACTCCATGCTATTCCCATTAAACTATCATTGACATTCTTCACAGAATTAGAGTAAAAAAAACTTTTAAAATTCATATGGGATTTAAAAAAAGGAACCTTGTATAACTAAACCAATCCTAAGGGGAAAAAAAAAAAAAGGAAGTTGAAGGCATCATACTACCCGACTTCAAACTGCACTTTAAGAGTACAGTAACAAAATTGGTACATGGTACTGGTACAAAAACAGATACAGACCAGTGAAACATAATGGCAAAACCAGAAATAAGACTGCACGTCTACAACCAACCATCTGATCTTTGACAAACCTGATAGAAACAAGCAATGGGGAAAGGATTCTCTATTTAATAAATGGTGCTGGGGGAACTGGCCAGCCATATGAAGAAAACTGAAACTGGATTCTTTCCTTAATTCTTATACAAAAATTAACTCAAGATGGATTAAAGATTTAAATGTAAAACTCAAAACTATGAAAACCCTAGAAGAAAATCGAGACAATATCACTCAGGACACAGGCACCAGCAAAGTTTTCATGACTAAATCGCAGAAAACAATTGCAACAAAAACAAAAATTGGCATAGGATCTAATTAAACCAAACAGCTTCTGCAGAGCAAAAGAAACTGTCATTAGAGTAAATAGAACTCCTACAGAATGGAAGAAAATTTTTGCAATCTATCTATCTGACAAAGGTCCAATATCCATAATTTACAAGGAATTTAAACAAACTGATACACACACACACACACACACACACACACACACACACACACACACACACGCTATTAAAAGGTGGGCAAAGGACATGAACAGACACCTCAAAAGATAACGTTTATATGGCAAACAAACATGTGGAAAAAAGCTTAAGGTCACTAATTAGAGAGATGCAAATAAAAACCATGATAAGACACCATATCATGCCAGTCAGAATAGTGATTATCAAAAGTCAAAAAACTACAGATGCTGGCAAAGTTGCCAAGAGATAAGAATGCTTCTACATGTGCGTGGGAATGTAAATTAGTTCAACTGTTAGGAAAGACAGAGTAGTTACTCTTCAAAGACCTACAACCAGAAATACCATTTGACCTGGCAATCCCATTACTGGGTATATACCCAAATCATTCTACTGTAAAGACACATGCATGCATATGTTCATTGCAGCACTATTCACAATAGCAAAGACATGGAATCAACCCAAACCCCCATCAGTGATAGACCGGATAAAGAAAACGGTACATGTATACCACAGAACATTATGCAGCCATAAAAAGGACCAAGATAATGTCCTTTGCAGGGACATGGATGGAGCTGGAAGCCATTATCCTTAGCAAACTAACACAGGAACAGAAAACCAAACACCACATGTTCTCAGTTTCAAGTGGGAGCTGAATGATGAGAATACATGGACATAGGGAGGGGAACAACACACACTGGGGGACTGTCATGGGGGTGGGGTGGGGGAGGGAGAACATCAGGAGAAAAATAGTTAATGAATGTTGAGCTTAATAGTTAGATGATGGGTTGATTGGTGCAGCCAACCACCACGGTACACGTTTTCCCCTGTAACAAACCCACACATCCTGCACATGTATCCCAAAACTTGAAATAAAATTAAAAACAAAAGATTTTTTAAAAAATTGTCAGAATTAAAAAATTATCCAATAAAGACTTAATTTAGTAGCTCTGGTTAGAGGTTCAAATAGAAGGTGATTTAAGGTTGACATTAAAACAAGCTAACAAAAAAGATAAAAGTCTGTGAATGGGGTTAATTCAGAAGCTAAGTCCGTGAAGAATAAGCAGTTATTTTATTTTTAGCTTGGTATACTCTACTTGTTTGGAGTTGAGGCCATTAGTGGCTCAAGAAAAGCTGGTTAAATCCATGCTAGAATCTTAAAAGTGATCGTTGAATTTTTCAGTGTATTGAAGAATTCACCCATAAAAACAGAACAAAAGTGTTTACTGTCCAGCTGGGAGATGACAATATGGTTCTGAATCATGTTTCTTAATAAGACGTTAACTCACAAAATATTCTTATCTCAGTAGTCTCTATGCACTTTGTCCTGATGAAGCAGATGGAATTCACTACTTTTGTAAATCCCATAATTTTTGTTATTTTGGGTATCTGTGTCCCTACCACAGTACTGTCCAAGAAAAATTTTGGAAAACAATCAGCTGCTACAAATGTGCTTTATGTGAATACTTAAAAAAAAAAAAATGAATTTTGCTTAGAAAACACTTAATTCCAAAATTATCTCTAAAGTCTGCAACTTTCAGGCTCAAATCCTAAATAATAAATATCAGTTATCTTTATAAAAAAGAATTCAATAAGAAATTTAATTTCTATCAATTCCCTCAAGGTTGACTAATACAATTTATTGAACATATTAATATCATTCATCCTGATTCTTTCCCAAAATTGATTGGGAATGATGTAAAATGTTAAATGTAGGACTTTTAAGGAGGTCACAGCAGAATCATTGGGTGGGCCTCTTAAATGCTATAACCTTCTACAACCCATTTTTTCCACCTTCCTTCTAAGATTCTGATAGTTCTCTCCCATTTAGAGGGCTTGTCTTTGTAAGCCAACATTACTAATATTTGTAGACCTCATCATTTTTGCTTTGCTAAAATGAAAAAGTTGAGACCTAAGGGCAGTGTGGTATTTAGAAAGAGCTATAAAGTCTGACCCAAACTCAAACCTACCTAATTATACTGTGTACAATTATCTAACTGCTCAGAGTCTCAATTTTCCTATAAAAACAAAAGAATACTATCTCCCCGTTGCAGTCTTTCAGCATATTCAATAAAGTTAAAATATATAGTTTAAGGTAGATTTGCTTTTCTAGTGTAAAAGAAAAAAATGGGCTTAGATGTCCCACTTCTGCATTCTTGTTAGCCATCCGGCTTTGCCTAATATATCTAAACTTTGAGTGAAAATGCCATCTATTATAAAACAGGAAGGGCATATCTCTCCTGCTTGCTCCACAGAGATGCAGTGAGTATCAAATGAGATGAGATGTGTAATTTTTTAAAATATTGCAATAAAATAATTACTACTATATTATTATGCAAGTGTTAAATGCAAGTCAGTTTGACCGGCAATGATTGATTTTCTTCTCACAGTAATCCTTTGAAAAATAAAATGTTTATATTTTCTCAAAAAAGCATGTTCTCTTCAGGTAAATTAAGAGAAAAGCACCTAAATATAATGAGGGTGGGAGGAACTAAAGAGAATCTCTGGAATAGTGGATAGTGACAGGTATTCAGGCTGATTTCCATCAGTTCATTATTTTTGCTTATATGGTATGACAAAGATTTTATGTAATTATTCATGCAAAGAATATTCAAGCTTCATTATCACCTCACGAATTGTCATGATGAACAGAGTCTATTGTATTCAATGGCAGCTCTTCTGTGACATGTTGATAAAATACTTGGCTTACAAGCAATCACAGAGGAGCCCAGACCTGCTCACACCCCTGTACCACTCCCATCATTGAATTACTTCCACATATTTAATTACTTTTTTGTAACATGACTATATAATTGGATGCTTAAACCTAACTTCACACAAATTATTTACTCTAATGAAAATATTTCCAGTGAACTTATTTTTATTATTCAAAATGAATATTCTATTCAGCCTTTCAGTGAATTCCCTAACAACAACAACAACAACAACAACAAAATATATTTTTCTGATTTGCCAAACTGCTTGATAAATCAAATGTAATCTAAATTATACTTATTTTCTATAAATATTCAATATGCAAGTGCTTGACCTTCCTTAGATTTTAAAAAATAGTTGTTTTTAAAACATATATTAAAGAAGAGATGATTACCATTATTAGGGCATATTAAGTATAGAGAAAAAGTTCTTAAGTAAGCTCAGAAAATAATTCTACCAGGCAACTTAGTGAATATTTTAGCTATTTGACTATTTAGTATTCCATTTACTGGGGACAAATACATTTCGATTAGTTGAGGTAATGGCTGATGTAGCAAGGACTGGGGCCTTGTGTTCAGTTTCCAGCTGCTGCCTAAACCAATGTCTGAAATGCTTACATCACAAAGCAGATAATCTTTATTTATTACTTACATAATAAATCACATAAGTAAGAAATTACATAAGGGTTATCTGCCTTGTGTCACTCTTTAATTTGTTATTATTTAATATGAATGATCATTTCTCTATAGAATTCTTTAAAAATCCACTGCTTTGATTACAATTTTTGGTCCAGTTCACAATAAATAACATTATCAATTATTTTATATATATTAAGAAGATCTTCAAAGTGTCAGAAAATATCTGTTAAACACTTTGTTCATCTAAATATGTACAATTATACCTGTATGTCCTATTTTTCACAATTTGCCACTGATTCATTTAATCTAATGCAATGATCAGACAATATATAATACTATTTCTTCATGTAAGGATTAATATCCAGTCCATTTAATTGGATATGAAAAGCTTTAATTATTAAAACAAGATCAAATATTCTACATTTGAAAATGACATTTATTCTATGACAGTATTTTTTTTTTCTGCTTAACTTGATTGTACACATTTTTCTTCATTTCTTTTTTTTGCTGTTGTTTGGTTTTTAGATGAGGTTTTGTTCTTGTGGCCCAGGTTAGAGTGCAATGTCATGACCTCAGCTCACTGCAACCTCCACCTTCTGGATTCATGTGATTATCCTGCCTCACCCTCTCAAGTAGCTGGAATTACAGGCATGAACCAATATGCCCAGCTAATTTTGTATTTTTAGTAAAGATGGGGTTTCACCATGTTGGACAGGCTGGTCTCAAACTCCTGATCTCAGGTGATCCACCCACCTCAGCCTCCCAAAGTGCTGGGATTACAGGCATGTGCCACCGCGCCCGGCTTCTCTGTTTTTCTACAGACTTTTATCTGAGCCAAATTTGTAAGAAGTGCTTTCTGTAAATCATAAATTAAATGGATATGTGTTAAAATTCTCATCCTTATGGTTTTCCCAAGTATGCATAAAGAGAGGAGAGAGAGAATATGTGCATCTGTGTGTGTGTGTGTGTGCTTGTGTGTGCATGTGTGTGTGTGTATGTGTGTGTGAGTGAGAGACAGAGAGAGAGAGAGAGAGAGACAATGAGATTTCAGTTTATGGTAGTAATGCAGGAAGAGAAGGGCAGTTAGTCTGTCAAGTTTCTGACATGAAAAGTCAAAGTAAATTACAAACCACAAGTTACTTTGTTGGAAGAGGTTGTATAAAAATTGATTTGCTTCAAAGAAAGTTAACACAGGTAGTTAATCCCAATTAACATAAACCTAATAATTTATTTTTAATTACAGCCAATGTACTTATAATTATCAACTCAGTCCCTTTTTTTAAAACCCCACTTTCACTATCACATTGTGAATTACCACTCAGTGGAAAAAAAAAAATCACAATTTCCAGTTAGGTGACACTGTAAAAAGCTTTAAGGAAAGAATTACAGCTAACTCTGCAATTTACTACTACTTTCCTAAATAGAGAAACTTATTTGTGTTTGTATATGAAAAACATGTAGTGAATACAGTAATTCAAGTTCTTTGTATTTGCACATACAGTTTTCCAAAAGCCATGAGCTATGCTAGAAATTTGAGAATCCAGCCTACTGGTCTGTAAATGAAATCAGTAAAGGGTGGCATATAATATTGAATTGAAACACTTACTGTGGAAGGATTGAAGAATATTGATTGTCCATTCATCTGTTAATCCTCCTGCTTTTGTTATCTGGATACATTTGAGTTGATTTGAAGACTCTCTTGATTCAATCCAACAAATCATATCTTCATTATAAATAAAGTCCAGAGTATGAATTTCATTTCCATTGACTGAGCTTAAGGTTGCTATTTTACTTCCATTAAGATAGAAAACCTCAATTGTTTCAAAATTTGTGATTAATAGTATAGGTGGCCTATCTGTAGGTTCTGGAATAAAAGAGAAAAAGATAAGTAAATTCAGTAAGAGTCATGATTATTTTACAGTTTTGCATTAGCCATTGAAAGCTATTTTCTACACTTTTAATAAATACTTAAAATAGAAATTTTCTTGTAAAAACACTTTTTAATAGGTTATCTGTATACTTCACTATTTTAGTGCACTTCTCTGAAAGAAAACATTCTGCAGAGCATTTGAACTCCTTATTTTCTTAGTCATAATGTGTTGTCTAAATGTGAGGACATGCCATTTACTTTTATTGTTAGCAAGTAAAGGAAGAGCTGTGAATTGTTTTTCTTGAAATGATGATGGATTTAAACTGACCTCTCCATACAGTTTTGCTGATTACCCTTATGAGCAAGATAAGGTCTTGCTGTTGTTGAATGTATGAGATCAGAAATAGATTCTCTGAAGCAGAACATGCAACGCTCATAAGCTTATACAAAGAGTGCACCTGTGACTTTGGCCTTAATGGCTCCTTGACCAACCCCAACAGCCAAACAATCACACATTCTTTTAGTGACTAGATTGTGATTACTGAGCCAGTTCCTTCCACATCCATTTTCTATACTCAGGAAAAGAAGGTTCTAGGTATAAAATGAACTTCTTCAATACTACTTTTTTGAACAATGCAGCTTTGCTGGTATTAGGACTCTGAGTTTTTGATGAACATAGATGAATATCCCAGACTTTCAATAGCATATTTACAGGTAACAGCAAAATCTGATAGAAAATTAGTGTTGGTAGAGTTTAGCTATACAATCATATTAATAGTAGCTTTCCTGCTAATTAAGAAATAGGAAATACATGGAAATATTTAAATCCTCTGCATCTGATGCATCAATAAATCGCTTCAGACATCTTACCACTTCTCAGTAACTACTGCTACTGTTCTGCCATCATCTCTTACCTAGATTATTTCAAATTTTTCTGCTTGGTTTCCCTTTTTCCATCTATGACCTCCTCATCTTTACTGTATTCCAACACAACAGCCAGTTATACCATTAAAATGCTAAGACAGATAAAGTCAGTTCTTCACTCAATCCTTCAAAGGGCTCCTATTTCAACCAGAAGAAATTCAAAGCCCTTGTAATGATCTATAAAACTCTACCTGATCTGTGTATTCATTACCTCTTTAACCTCATTTCCTTCATCCCCTTACTACTCATATTCTTGTTCATCTCACTCCAGACACACTGCACTTCTTACTGTTCCTTTAACAAGCCAGGCAAGCTGCCACCTCAGAGGGGCTTCCCTCTTCCTGGAATCATTATTTCTCAATTAACAGAATGGCTTACTTGCTCACCTCTTTTAGATTATTTTGCAAATGTCATCTTACTGGCAAGAAGTCTTTTAGCACTTTATCTTCTAAAAATTTTAAGCCCCTACACTTTCTATACACCTTCATAGTTCTATTTCTTTCTTATTTACCAAACATAGTATATTTTATTTTTCCTGATTGTTTTATCCCTAGCGTCTGAGAAAAAGCCTAGAACTTAGTGATCATTCAATACCAATTTTCTGAATAAGTAAAAGGGACACATGGAATCCTCACACAGAAGACTTCTTTAGAAACATTCCATGAAATGCAACAAAAATAATTTGTTTTTTTTAACCTATGAAGGGAATTCAGATTATGAGTAGTCAGAAATTTCATAAATATAATTTGACCATTCTATAAGAAACTGAAGCTGAGCAATATAAAGGTAGGACAAAAGCAAGAGCATATACTATAACTAATACAGTAGCTAAGTCTAAAGTTTTGAAGCAGTGTTTTTTAGTGGCCTTGTTTGTTTATTTGTTTCCAGCATGGGCAAGGATATCAGGCACTTGTGTTTCTCTCAAATAGAAGAGCCCTCCAATGAATATGATTTGGGACCTCCCCTCACAGGCTTAAAATATGAATCCTATAATGCATGAACTGTAACTTTTATTCTCATCCTGCCAGACCCCTATTAACTGTAACTTTTATTCCCATCATGCCAGACCCCTATTAACTTCAACAGGTGTGGCTCCAGGTTCAAGAGACCAGAGAAGAAACCCAAAGGTAGCAAATATATATATATATATATGGTTTTATTTAGGGAAACTTACACACAGAGATGGTCCAGTGGCAGCAGACTGGCGAACTACTACCACTTGTGAGAAGCATGCAGTTTATATAGGACCTTCCCTTCCCCTCAGCAACCTCCACCTAGCAACCTTCCTTTCTTAACTTGTTATTGTAATAGCGTGCACCTGCCATACAGGGTGTGCTTAATTTGCATTACTGTTGTCACGTGCATCTGTTATAAACCTCCCCTCCCCAAGAAATTCTCTCAAGTCATAGGATTTCCCTCTGCCTTTAACAAGACATTAAACATTTTTTCACATGTAACAAGAACAAAGCAATAAAACAAACAAAAATAAACCAAAAAAGCCTCAATGAGATTATTAAACTAAGTAGTACAACAGCTTCTTCCCAGAAAATAGACTTATGCTGGACTGCCTGAGTAAAAACCAAGACAAAAATGTTCTTAAAAATGCTAAGATCATTTACACACACACACACACACACACACACACACACACACACACACACACACACACACACACACA
>NW_022436958.1:5364247-5475825 GCF_009761245.1 Sapajus apella
ACACACACACACACACACACACACACACACACACACACACACACACAGAGTTCTCTCAGAAGCAGCAGAATTGTGAATCATCTCTGCCAAACATAACTGGTCAATTGACCACATCTGAGCCTGGTTAGCTAGTCAGCTGCTCTCCTAATCTCTTAAATCGATCTTGATCTGTGTTTCACTTGCCTTTGCCATTCCTTAATTTGGGGATCCAAGCTTAGTCTCTCCTCTGCCCTCCTACCTTTGTCATTTTACTGTGACCTTGGGACTCCTGAAACCTGTTGGATCATAGATTTGTCAGGTGATAGTAAAATCGTAGAGGAGTGTGTTACCAGGTTAACAAATGTAGGCTGACAACAATGCCAGCACTTACTGTCTTCATTTGACAACTGGAATGGCCTTTAGTGAAATTACTTCTTGCTCAAAATAACCCACTATTGAAACTTCCTTGCTGAAAAGTTTTATGTAAAGTCCAAATTTAGACAGCCATTTTCTGGCTAGCTACTAGTCAGTAAACTTATATATGTCATAAACATTCTTTGAAGAGACATTGGAATATAAGAGTGCTGAGATTCCCCTGAGAAACTGAGATGAAAATGGGTGGTTGGTTAACACAGGTAATGCTTATTTGACAGAATTAGTCAATTTATTTGGCATTTATAGCTGCTTATTGAGTGAATCAGTTAATTGTTTTAGTGAAAAACGTATCAACCATTAATTTTAAAGTCGGGTGCTTCATAATCTAACTGGGTTTGATTTAATAATGGTGACTTTAAAAGATCAAATGACATACTGGAGGAAGGATATCTATAACATAAGTTGCGAATGCTTTATTGAAGTAATCTTCATGGGTCTCTGCTAATTATCAGCTGTAGTTCACCTCTTTAGACAAATAGAAGTTCAAGTATGGAAGAAGGAAGCCACTGAAACTCGAAAACCCACAGAAATTCTCAAGGTCTAAGGATCTAGTTCTTTTAGTGTATTTCAAGATGAAAGTTGGCATAGCCCTGGCAAGGAATGTAATCTATCTCTACCTGCACTGCATCTAATTTCTGTTGTGCATTGTTACCTCATGTTTTCACCTGCCAGTTGAAGAGCACCATTAGCTTAGGTAATAAATATAAAAGACTAGAATAAATGTGATGCTCTTATTGTTTGTCATCCTTAGCCAATTAGATGACTTCAGTCAAAGGGATACCTGCATCAACACTTAGTGAGAGGTAATAAACATTAACCTTCTACATAGAAGATACTGGAACACAAGCAAGCACTCAGTCGACATTTTAACTTAGAGAACCAAGACTTTGGTTGGATAAACACCTACAGCAGGCTGCCAACTGATTCATGATAGGGGAGAAAAATTGTCCTCATATTCCTCACCACTTCTCATATATTGACAGACTTAAAAACATTTTCTCACTCCTGTGATGGAGAAGTGTATTTGTGCTAAGTATGATCAAAAATGATTTGATGTTTCCAATAATGTATGTTGTATTCATTATTGTCACAACCTTTGAAGGCTGATTCTAAAATTGTGAATTGAAAAGAGAAACTTGGAAACATGGAAATGCTTATTTGACCAGATTCATAAAAATACCTATTTAAATTCCAAGACACTACAACCATGTCCTTCCAGGCATATCCTTATCCTCTCAGTCAAAAATATATGAAAAGTGGATTTATTTACTTACAAGAATATGATTTTGATGTATGTTTTTTGCTAAATAAATGTTTTCAGTGTGTATAAAAACTTGTCATTTTTAAGGTTTCATTTAAACCTCCAGTTCTTCTACTCAATTATAAGAATATTAATTTGGCTAGTGTCCTTTTAAGTGATTGAAGTAATAAATTCAGATACTTACAAATAACTATGTAACTAACAAATATATGTGTATAGTAAATGTATGTATAAACATATATCATCGTTATGCTATGTTCTAGTGTTCCTTAATTTCTAAGCAATTATATCCACTGAAGTTCCCAGTATGTGCACATCAATATTTCTGAAGTCAAAGATGAAAAAAATAACAGTTTTAACTGCATAAAATGTGGAATAATGACTTGCATATAAAGTATATAAAATGAGAGTCAGAATAATATTGTGAGAAAACAGAAAGTTGTAATCTATACAACAGAAAAAAAATTGGTTTTAAGCCAACAATGAACTTCAAAGATTAAAACAGAATTTTTTGTCAGTGTTACTCTTATTTTATCATATACAAATTATATAAATGCTATAAAAATAAGGAAAATGGGCATGCAGTTAGAAATGAGAGGACTAAGAACTTCTAATCAAAATCATTCAAACCTATGTAAGAAGTGAACTACTAATACATGAAACAAAATGCAGGCAATCTGTAAAAGAGCTAATTTTTTAAAAATGTCTAGAATTATACAAAGAACAGAAAAAGTTAGATATTTAATATTAGGAGAGAATTATGTAGTTTAAAAAAGAGAGATACAGAATCATGGTGTGGGGCAAAAATAAAAAAGAGAGATGGTATTACAGTATTCAAATATATAATAAATTATAGATTAAAGTCAATCAAACCAAACTGAAAATGTGGATCAATATCATATAAGTGAAAAAAGATATAGCATTGAAATATTTTCTTTGTCAAAACATAATGGCCAAATTGATTTTTCCCTGTTTTCATTCCTTAACTATTTTTTAATGAAAAAATATTTTTACAAAAATGAATAATATTCAGAAAAATGACATATTGTCATACATCAGAAGAAACTATTCTATCACATTTTATTATAAAAATAATATATAAATCAAACGTGGAAAAATGAAAATGCATTAAAAATTGTATTGGACGGAACAAGAAAATGCATATTGCTACAAGTATGCTACAATTTATCTCAGCACTATCTTTTATCATCACAATGTATTTATGCTGAAGTATTCTTTGGATAAACATTTTTTTTAATTTATCTAGTATTTATAGATTTCATCATTCAGCTGGGATCTGAAAGAGATCAGTAAGACAGTTTGCTTTCAAGAAAGATATAATCAAGTAGAAAGTTTAAGATATCTACAAAGAACTATATTTTTATAATCAGGTATGATATCTTTCATAAAAGATGTATAGTCTCATTGAGTTTCAAAGAATGGTTAAGATATGTCTGTTTAGTGGAGGTGAAAGTTTTCTGATGGTGATGGTATTTGGTCTCAGCCTTGCCTTAACGGAAGAACAAGAATTCAGTAAGCAGAGATGGATAAAAGAAACTCAAGCAAAAGAAACAGCTTTGACAACAGTATAGATATGTGAAAGACTTGAATATGTTGAGGAGGTATTGACCTCAGTTTTTCAGTTTTCTGCAGGGTACAACGTGTATAACTGGTGGAGTATTTAATAATGACACCAATAATAGCTAATGTTTTCTGAGTATATTTTAGGAGCCAGACACTGTAATTCATGGTTTACAATTATTAGTTTATTGTATGTGAACAATACCTCTTTAATTCAGTGAATATAAAACATACTTTAAGATTAATAACTCATTTAAGAGTTATAATATTATACCAATAAATCTTCCTGTTTCTTTAAAAAGTATATTAGTTTTCCACCTTGTGTTTGTAGGCTAAGACCGGAGTAATTTAAAGAGATTTAGAATGTTTCCATTTAGTTTTTGTGTGTTTGTTTCTATTTTGGGAGTTTTAAAAAATACTGTATCTATCTTTCTTCATTTATAAGTGACAGTAAAGAAAGGACAGAAACATGATCTTGTTACACACACACACACACACACACACACACACACACACACTCATACCTGTACAATCTCTACTGAGCATTATCTTCAAAACACAGAAAAATATGTTTTATATTTGTTAAGCAGAAGTAATCCACCCTGTATTGGAATTTTTATACAGTTGTAATAACTAAGCAATAAATAATAACCTTGAAAAAAAAAAGTTATAATATTAAGATAATATAGCTACTCAGTGAAAATAACTGAATTCAAACTTACAGAATTTTGGAGTAGCTGACAAAATAGGTCAAGGACAAATTGTATATGCTATTGAATGACAACATGATAAACTTATTTTTAATTTTGGCTGCAATGGGAAGCCAGTGATAATTTTAGAAATATAGTATAAAATGATCAAAACTATGCTTAAAGAAGATCAAGTCAGAAATAACATGTAAAACAATTATTTGGGTGGGTAAAATATACTGAGAAGGATAAGTAGAATACAGTCAGAAGTATAAATTTCCCACTCAACTTTCCAAATTGCCTGTTTTTGCTTTCATGGTGAGGGGGAGTTATTTATTTAAATTTATTTAAATTGACAAATTTGTATGTTTTTATAATGTAGAACATGACGTTTGGAAGTATACATATTGTGGAATAGTTAAATCTAGGTAATTGACAAATATATTACCTCACATAGATATCATTTTGGGGATGGGAACATTAAACATCCCTTCTCTAAGCATTATGTTAAGTGAAATAAGCCAGTCAGAGAAAGACAACTATCACATATCTCATTCATGTAGAATCTAAAAACGATGATCTCATTGAAATAGAGGGTAAATGTTTGTTACCAGAAACTAAGGCATTTTGGGGATCAGGTTAGACAAACTATCCAAAATTACAGTTAGGAGGAATTAGTTATATAGATCTGTTTTCCAGCATGGTAACCATAGTTAATGATAATCTGTTGTATTATTTTAAAATGTTCTTGCTTTTATTTTTTAAATGGTAGAGTATAATTTTACTTTTTAAGTGGTAGAGTATAATTCATTTCAGAAGTATAATTCATGTGTACATTAAGGTAAAATGTAAACATCTTGCTTACACACTGCCTTGAAATCTAGAGTGAAGTTGGAAAGGAGTTACAAGCTGGAAAAGATATGTTTGTTCCTGTTTAGATTCATGCAGTGCAGAAATAAAGAGCGGCCATATATGGCAACATTCCTACTAGAAGCAGAAGTCATTAGGAAAAATGTAAGCCCCAGAGAATTCTCAAAGATTTCCCTAGGCAAATCTACTTAGGTTCCCCAAACTAGATTCTATATGTCACATAGAGAACGACATTAATGTCATTTTTATCTGTAAAGAAAGTAACCCAAAATTATGAAAAACTTGCGGACATAGGTATCAGATATCTGAATTACTGAACACAGAAATACCATTTTAATTTCTCAGAAAAAAGGTGATAAGAACCTAAAGTAGGAGGTGTTGAGATCTTAAGTAGAAATGGGTTGGTGCAATAAAGCAGAAATTTTAAATTGCAGTTATTCTTGTATTGTGGACAATGAGCAAGGTGAAGTCAAGGATTGTTTGGAAATTTTAGATGTGGGTGATGGGGAGAAAGGATATCACTAAAAGAAACAGTGAGGGAAGAAAATAATCAGTTTTTAGAGAAGATGATGAGTTCAGTATTGGCACATTAGTCCAATGGCTAAAGCTATGTTTTTGTTTTGTTTTGTTTTCCAGTTTTTTTTTTATTTTATTTTAATTTTTATATGGAGACAGGGTCTCACTATGTTTCCCAGGCTGGTCTCAAACTCCTGATCTCAAGCAATCCTCCTTCCTTGGCCTCCCAAAGTGCCAGGACTATAGGCATGAGCTGCTGTGCCCAACCTGTGCTTTTTAATCTTGTCTTTGGCATTGTATAAACTCCCTCAAGTAAACCACTGATAAACCTGAATTAACCATAAGCCTTAAAACAATTTAGTCACTTTGCTATTTAGACTTTACTAGTGAAATGCTAGTACCTTCATTTAGAGAATATTTCAACTTGAAATGCAATAATTGAGAAGCAATGCAATATATTGTTTTTCTGGAACAAGATTCATTTTATAAGAAAAACAAAAGACAATAATATCATGCCCTTCCCAGCAAAAACATATCTTTTCATTGTGCAAATTGGCAGCTCTCACAATTTCCCTGTTTTGCAGAGAGCTGGTCCAATGAGACCAAGGAATTATTTATTTCCTCTATTATCTACAAGCCTTACTAGGCACAGGGCAAATGTTTAATAAATGAATGAAAACATGGGGGGCTGTTTGAATATGAACTCCTCAATGTTTTTTAAGGATACTTTACTGAATTAATAAATTGTAAAATAATGTATTTTAATAAGTACAATGAAATAAACAGTGCATTTTTATTTTAATAGGGAAACATGAAATTAATTTAATTTATAACCATTGAAGGTTTATAGGAAAATCTCAAAATTTCAGAATATGTCATTCAAATTTCAGATTATTACATAGATATTAGCACTAGCAGACAGTCCAGTGATTATCAGTTTACATTAATTACTGAGAAGTGGCCAAAGGCTATTTTAAATTCTCCCAGTCACCTTTCTAATTGTAGCCAGTGGAAAATGTTTTATCTACAGAAAATTATTTTCTCTACTCAGACGTATTCTTCAATGTTACACGTTAGTACTTTGAGTTTAAAATATAATGGGTATTGACTCATTTGAAAATTGCTTCTAAGTAACTCCTATTTATAAAGTAATTTCAGTTTGAAAACATGGGTCCTTAAAAGAGCCACATTTAATATGGCTGCTAAAAAGGAAATACTGCCTCAGTATTTGAATATTTATTATCCATTTAACAAATATTTATTGAGCCTAGCTAACTTCTGCCAGGGTCTAGATGCTAGAAATACAACAGTGAACAAACTAATAAAATCTTGTTTTAGTTTGCTTTTATAGAGCTTACATTTTAGTACATGAAAAAATATAAGCAAGTAAACAAACATTATTTAATATTGTTTGACAGTGATAAATTCTATGAAATTGTGTAAAGTATAGAGGTAATGAAGATGAGGTCTGATCTTTAGACAGGGTAATCTAATTCAGAATGTATTTACAAGCTAGAAATAAAGGGTTTCAGAAAAGGAATGTAGTGAAGCATTAATCCAATGTTTTGCCTTAAACAATTGGGTGAATGTTGGAAACCTTACCAAGATGGAAAACTGAAGAAACAGCATTATTAGGAGAGAGAATTGAAAGTTCATAGAGTTTGATATTTCTGTTAAATATTCAGATGGAGATATGAAATATATGATTGGATCTGTGAGTCTGAAGTTCAACAGAGTCATTATACCTGGTGATAAAAACTGGGAAGTCTCAGACTGTTGATATTTTAAAACCATGACAGGGGGTATTTTTTAAAGCTGTGCTACAGGATGAAAGGTCCTAGGAAATCAATAAAAAGATGTCTGAAGGACTCAATGCTGAATCATGTAAAAAATATTGGTAAAATGAAGATAATAAAGCAAAGTAAACTGAGAAAAAAAATGCCCAGTAAGGGAAGAGAAGAATTTCAAGATTGTGCTGCTTTAAGAGGTAAAGTCTTTAAGGAGACAATGATCAGCAGTGTGCTTAAGAGCAACAGGTGACTAATAGGCAACGGGAGGTCACCGAAGACCTTGGCAATAGGCGTGAGTAATACAAATAATGTAAGATTCAATCAAGCGGATTCAAGAGCTCAGCAAAGGAAACCGGAAAAGAAACAACACTCCGTAAGTTTTTCTATACAGGGAAAAGAAAAATGGAGAAGTAGATTTAAAGGAAGTTGTTTTGGATCGTCTTCACAACATGCTCATATGCTGGTGGGAATGACCTAAGAGAAAAAAAAAAATATCAGTGATTCGAGGAATAAAGAAGACAATTATTTGAGTCTAATTCTTGAACACGTAAGAGAAGATAGGATTGGTGTACATTTGCAGGATTGGCTTTTCTTTTAGGAGAAAAGTCAGTTTGTTTTCTAATTCAAACAAAAGGAAGGTGGAGTGATTAGTTCTAGATTCAAATAGACTAGTACAGTTAATGGAGTTTGGGTGAGAAAATTCTCTTTTAATTGCTTCTATTTTCCCAGGGAAATATGAAATAAGATCATCACCTTACAATAAGAAGTAGGGAGGTAGATGTATGAAACTCATCATCTAGCAGTGGGAAAAAGTAAAGGTCATTTAATACATTTTGCTGTTGTCTGACAAAGATTTAAATATAAAGTTTATATGTAAGATCACAAATTTCTACTTTGCTATTATAAAGACATATTCAGTACTCTAAGTACTCAATCACAATGACGTACCAAACTTCTAGCTACTTTATCAGCTATGTTCTTCATAACTTGATGTTCTAAACATCCGAAAGGTACTAATATATAATTGAATAATTTGTTCGGGATTATCTTTCATGGGAGGCATAGACAGAGGCTGTGTGAGTTCTAAAACAATTATATACATTTAAAAATGAAATCAATGCAACAGGTTTTTTCTTCTCAAGACTAAAATGACCATAGGCAGCATGATTAGGGGAAATATGCAGAATATTAGTTATCTCTGTCAAAGGCAATTATGTTCTCCAGGGGCAGGAGTGCCCAAGGAGCACTCTCTAACTACTTTTATTACCCCAGACTTTTTTTCAATCCCTGTGGATTGGAATTGATACAGAAGATGCCTTGAAGACTCTGAAAAAATCAATTTTTTCTCATAAAACTGTCAAAATTATTCTGTCTACTCAGATTTTGAGGTTTTCTTTCCCCCTGAGGATTTCAATAATTATATACTTTTATATTTTTCTCAAGTAAAGCAACAGAAAAGTTATATACCTATGTACATTCTTGCTTCATCTATTTAGCCACTTGTAATTTTTATAAATTTAAATGTGCATCATCATTTCTTTCTATTTTCATTAGAAGGTCCAATTCTAAGATAGAAAAAGAGTTAATTGGAGAGGGTGATATAATTTCTCTCACATTCTAAATGGAGGCTTTAATCAATAATTTGACAGGTAGTCTATAAAAAATTATAAAAAGCATGATAGAAATTTCTGCCTATCTGTTGTGCCATTTATAAAAGCAAAGTTTATTGACTGTCACACGTAGAGCCCATAAATATGGCCATGTAATTTGTTATACTTATACACAGAAGTTCTTGCTAGATTACAATAAAAATACATTATGAAGAAAATGGAAGACGTGTTTTTTTTTTTCCATGTCTGATATTTTCTTAGACCAAGGGTAAATGAAAGGTTTCATGACACGTAAAGGGAGTTGAATAAGAACTTATGGACACAGGGAGGGGAACATCACACAACAGGGCCTGTCAGGAGCTGGAGGGCTAGGGAAGGAATAGCATTAGGAGAAATACCTAATGTATGTAATGGGTTGATGTGTGCAGCAAACCACCATGGTGTGTATGCACATATGTAAAAAACCTGCACGTTTTTTACAAAGGTATATAAAATCTATCCCGGAAATTAGAGTATAATAATAACACATGGTTATATCTCTGCTATCAATCTTACAACTTTGTTTCTGGAAAAAACATTAGAATTGTCAAGAAAGGTACTAGACTGTAACAATGATATCCCCCAGCAAAAAAAAAAAAAAAAAAAAGCCGGTATACAATATTCATGAGGAGATTTTGTACCCCACACTGACATACTCATTAACAGTGTTTGGAGAGAGAAAAAAAAAAAAAAAAACGGTGTTGTATCATTTGGATAATGAAAATTCCATCAGAAATCCTTGCCCTATCGTGGCATGAAATGTGATTTCTAACTGAGTGATCAGCCAGAAAAGATGTGGAGTAAAAATACTCCATAAAATAGAGAAATATTTTAATGGCCAGGCTACGTGTGCAGGGTTCCAAATGCCGCTGGGAAGCTCTAGAATTTCTGTAGTACAGAGGCTTATTCAGTACAGTGTGACTGCAGATAGAAAGGGTACCTCTTTGCCATGGAGCAATTGGAGCAGTGAGAGAAGGCAGCCTATTAAAAAAAAACTTCAGGATTCTGTTACAGCTTATATTTGCAGTTCATTGATTTAGGGAAAACAGACAAACAAAAGACTATTGAGGCAATGAAACTCTTACTTGTTAGAATAGGAATCATAGTCCCTCTATAATCAAAGGAAGCATGTTTCTAGACAGTGCTAGGGAGGGAATGTTTTCATATCATTTCCTGTTTTATCTGCTATGATTCTTAAATAGAAAAAGAGAAAGAAAAAATAATCAAATATAACTTCCTATGGCTCTTACTTTAAGACTCTAGGGACAATTTATCATCTACTAACATGAATTTAAAATTTTCTTCTGGGAGGCAGAGAATTCGATGCACTGGCTGTATCGTGATGATCATAAAATTAGTGTTCTTTATTTTACTGTTGCTTCAGTGCAATCAGTAGAGCCCTAGAGGTTCAGGAGAATTCGTAAGATGGGGTAGGTAAATGCCTGCCTTTAGTGAGTGGTTAGGACACTGAGAAATACAGTCCAGTGAGACTGCATTTATTAGGAGTAAAATTGCCAATTGTTCAAAGTTAACCACCATTTGCTGTTACTTTTACTGTTACAGGTTCTACGTGAGCCTGCTTTAGCCCCAAGGTTTTACATTTAATATGTATTTTTATATCAAATCAATATGAATTAATTAAAAGAAAGTCAAATTTAAAAAATGTTTTTATTTTCAGATTTGACAAGTCATTACAACAACTCTATTCTCAAAAATATATCTCTCAGCAATTGCTTGTTTGTAAAGGATTTTATTTCTCCTTCGCTTATGAAGCTTAGCTTGGCTGGATATGAAATTCTACCTTGAAAGTTATTTTCTTTAAGGGTGTTGAATATTGGCCCCCACTCCCTCCTGGCCTGTAGGATTTCTGCCGAGAGATCCGCTGTGACTCTGTTGGGCTTCCATTTGTGGTTACCTTTCTCTCTGGCTGCCCTTAGAATTTTTTCCTTCATTTCAACCCTGGTGAATCTGATGATTATGTGCCTCAGGGATGCTCTTCTTTAGGAATATCTTTGTGGTGTTCTCTGTATTTCCTGGACTTGAATGTTAGCCTGCCTTGCCAGTTGGGAAAATTCTCCTGGATAATATCCTGAAGTTTTCCACCTTGGATTCATTAAATAGGTATCAATGGAACATATCTCAAAATCATAAAATCTATTTATTACAAACCCGCAGCCAATATCATACTGAATGAGCAAAATCTGGAAGCATTCCCTTTGAAATCTGGCACTAGAGAAGGATGCCCTCTCTCACTACTCCTATTCAATATAATATTGGAAGTTCTAGCCAGTGCAATCAGGCCAGAAAAAGAAATAAAGAGTATTTAATCAGGAAAGGAGGAAGTGAAATTGTCTCTATTTGCAGATGACATGATTACATATTTAGAAGACCATTTCATCCCAGCCCAAACTCTCCTTAGACTGATAAGCAACTTCAGGAAAGTCTCAGGATACAAAATCAATGTGCACAAATCACAAGCATTCCTATACACCAATAACAGACTTAAAGAGAGCCAAATCAAGAATGAACTGCCATTCACAATTGCTACAAAGACAATAAATACCTAGGAATACAACTAACAAAGGACGTAAAGGACCTCTTCAAGGAGAACTACAAACCACTGCTCAAGGAAATAAGAGAGAACACAAACAGATGGAAAAACATTCCATTCTCATGGTTAGAAAGAATCAATATTGTGAAACTGGCCATACTGCCCAAAGTAATTTATAGATTCACTGCTATCCCCATCAAGCTACCTATGATCCTCTTCACAGAACTGGAAAAACCACCTTAAGTTTCATATGGAACCAAAAGACAACCCGCATAGCCAAGACAATCCTAAGCAAAAAGAACAAAGCTGGAGGCATCATGCTACCTGACTTCAATTTATACTAAAAGACAACAGTAATCAAAACAGCATGGTACTGGTACCAAAACGGAGATACAGACCAATGGAACAGAACAGAGGCCTTGGAGGAAATGCCACACATCTACAACCATCTGATCTTTGACAAATATGACAAAAACAAGCAATGGGGAAAGGATTCCCTGTTTAATAAATGGTGTTGGGAAAACTGGCTAGCCATATGCAGAAGGCAGAAACTGGACCCCTTCCTGACACCTTACACTAAAATTAACTCCAGATGGATTAAAGATCTAAACATAAGTCCTAACACCATAAAAACCCTAGAAGAAAACCTTGGCAAAACCATTCAGGACATAGGCATAGGCAAGGATTTCATGGCTAAAACACCAAAAGCATTGGCAACAAAAGCCAAAATAGACAAATGGGATCTAATTAAATTCCAGAGCTTCTGTACAGCAAAAAAAAAAAATAAATAAATAAAATTAATTTAAAAAAATCATTAGAGTGAACTGGCAACCAACAGAATAGGAAAGTATTTTGCAATCTACCCATCTGACAAAGGGCTAATATCCAGAATCTACAAAGAACTGAAGGAGATGTACAAGAGAAAACAAAGCAAAACAAAACAAAAAAAACATTCAAAAGTGGGTGAAGCACATGAACAGACACTTCAAAAGAAGACATAAATGAGGCCAACAAACATATGAAAAAATGCTCATCATCATTGGTCAAATCAAAACCACATTGAGATACCACCTTATGCCGGTTAGAATGGCAATCAATAAAAAATCTGGAGACAACAGATGCTGGAGAGAATGTGGAGAAATAGAAACACTTTTACACTGTTGGTGGGAGTGTAAATTAGTTCAACCATTGTGAAAGACAGCGTGGGGCTTCCTCAAGGACCTAGAAATAGAAATCCATTTGACGCAGCAATCCCATTACTGGGTATATATCCAAAGGATTATAAATCATTCTACTATAAGGACACATGCACACAAATGTTCATTGGAGCACTGTTTACAAAAGCAAAGATCTGTAACCAACCCAAATGCCCATCAAGGATAGGCTGGACAAGGAAAATGTGACACACATACACCATGGAATACTATGCAGCCACAAAAAATGAGTTTGTGTGCTTTGTAGGGACATGGATGAATCTGGAAACATCATTCTCAGCAAACCTACACAAGAACAGAAAATCAAACACCACATGTTCTCACTCATAGGTGGGTGTTGAACAATGAAAATACGTGGACACAGGGAGGGAAGCATCACAAACTGGGGTCTGTTGTGAGGGACTGGGGGATGGAGAGTGATGGGTAGGTAGTTGGGAAGGGATAACATGGGTAGAAATGCCAGATATAGGTGACAGGGGGATGGAGACAGCAAATCACATTGCCATTGTGTACCTATGCAACAAGCCTGCATGTTCTGCACATGTACCTCAGAACCTAACATGTAATAAGATATATATATATATATATATATGCAGAAATTTTTACTGGGTACCTATACATGGTTATTTTTTACTTTTGTTTCTTTCACATGACAAGTCCTAACATTCAATTAGAAAAATGACTAGCTTTTGTGTGGGTGTGGTGGCTCACACCTGTAATCTCAACACATGGGGAAGGCACATCAGGAGGATTGTTTGAGGCCAGATGTTCAAGACCAGCCTGGGCAACATAGAGAGATCCTGTGTACAAAAATATAAAAATTAGCTGGGCATGGTGGTTTGTGCCTGTAGTCTCAGCTACTTAATGGTTTAGGTGGGAAAATGGCTTCAGCCCAGAAGTTCGAGGCTGCTATGATCATGCCACTGTACTCAAGCCTCAGCAACAGAGTTAGGCTACATTTCTTAAAGAAAATAAATAAATAAATAAATAAGCATTAATTACTAGCTTTTAATGTATGGACAAAGTAATAAATGTTCTCTCATAAAATGTATAGTCTTGTATGTCTCCTATATAAAACTATTCAACTATGCATATTTAAGTTAAAATTACTTTTAAAAATATGTTTCAAACTTTTCTTTTAGAAATTACTTTTTTGAAGATAAAAAAAACATATAGTATCAAGTGTTAAATTCTACTAGATTACCTCTGAAGGTCCTTGCAACTCTGAAACAATTTATTCTGTATTTCATCAGTCAGAGTCAATCTTAGTAAGTGTAGAAAGGAGAAAATTTGTCTGTATTACATGAATTAATAGAAATGAAAAGGCCTCCTGCTTAACATTAATCTCTTCTCCCATCTGCTGTAGTGTCTAAAATCTCCTCCCTTCAATACAGTTATTTCTTAAAGATGCTCTTAAGGCTTATGAATTTTACTTGGGTTCAGGTATTATATTACAAAGGAGGAATAATCAATTAACTTAGATTAATTTACCTAATTACTATCTAATGCCTTGAAAATAAGACCCCACTGGCAAGCTTTGGGGTGAATAGTTGGGAAGAGACCATGATAACTGATCTATGCTGGACTAGTTCAGCACCTTTAGAAGCAGCTTCCTGGCCAGTTAATGTTGCCTCTTTCTGCCTTCACATAAAGGGCTATTTCTCAGTAACTTTTTATCCATCTATCATCTTGTACTGTCTTTACAGAATCATCTTCTTGGGTCTAGTTCTAGCTTCTCATTGCATCACTTTGTCTTGATATTTTTATGGTATTCTTTCTTTCTAAAGCCTGGAGATCTTTTCCACATATCCATTGTCTTGGGCCAGGCCATTCTGACCTTCCCTTGCTTTCCACACAACCCAGCCGCTGAGAGCCCTGGGACTCTGGCTTGTCTTGAAGGGAAAGTTAGGTTCTGGAGTCCAGTAGGGTAGAATTGTAACAAAAGGAGAGAAAAGAGGGGCCAATCTCAGCAGCCAGGCTACTGAAAGAAGGAAAGGCAAAGCCTTAAGATGAACCTGGCTTAATTTATAACTTTTTTTCTAGCACTTGCCAGATATAGCCACATTCCTATATACTAAAATGGCCAGAAAATTTTTAACCTGATTACATTAACGGGAATTACATACAACTGAAGCCAAAAGCATCCTCTGGCTCACTTGCTATAAATATGAGAAAGCCAAAGCCAAACAGACAGTTTTTCCCTTAAATTGTATAAATACATTGGTTCAAATATCCACATGACCTTTAGAACTCACCAGTCTTTGTTATAGGCTTATGCTCATGCTAGCAACTCATTTTCCTTAAACTATAAAGCACAGCAACATTCCCATGGTAACCACGTATTTTTCAAATTTTGTAGGTACATATTGTCATCAAGCTAAAGACCTAGAGGTGAAGAGATTTATATATTCCATTATCAATTCTAGAGTCATCAAATTTCCTTGATGTAATAGGACATTATCATGTTCCATCCTTTTCTGGTTTCATTCTATTACTGTAAGATAACCCACCTATGTAGAAAAAGAGGAAGTACTTCCTTTATAGGGTTTATTACATTACACTCTCCTTGTGTAGCAATATTGTGTGGATCAATAGAAACAGCAAATAGCAAGCTTTTTACTTCTTTCATTCATCAATATTTTAAATCAGAACTCTGGGTGATGGCAAAAAGGGAAACATAACCTGACCTAATTTTTCTCGAGGATTGCCCTCAAATAGGGCTTCATAAATCAAGTCAGTCATTCAAAGAATAAACTAAGAAATAAAAGAGTGTTTTGTTGTAGTTGATATTTTGTAGATACATATGTTTTGTAGATAACTATACTATCTCTGGGAAATCATTGAAATTATAACATGAGGTTATGTGTAAAGAGAAACAACTGCAGCTTGCCGAGCTAATCTAATGTTTTGCCCCATGTGGTTTCAGAAAAGAAATTTCATGCTTAATTTACCAACTGCTAACAAGGGAGGGGGAGGGTGCCCATTAATTCATCAATACATCATAATTTGAAAATGTCTGATATGAAACTACACTTGGAAGAAGTTAGCAGAACCCAGATGGAATATTCTGTATAGTATTTCCTTATATTATTCCCAAGCTAATTCAGTCCACAAAATTATTAGCATTATAGGATTGTGACTGGTGTATCTCAAAGCTATTTCATTAGCCAATCAAAGTGAACATTTACTGAGTGTTCGCTTACTGAGTAGGCTGAAACTGTGGAAACTCCAGGCTTTGTTTGCAGATTAGTAGTAAAAGGCAGTTTTGAAAGATGAAATTTAAATGTTTAAGAGTGAAACACTCATTTTAGTTAGTGAAACAAGTTTATTCTCCCTTTCCTTTTCCTTTTTTCCAACTTGCCCTCCTTCCTTCCATCCTCCCTTTTTTTCTGCAAATATTTATGGAGTACTTACATGTTCTAGGCAATGATCAGTACTGAGTAAATAACAGTAAACAGTTCAACAAACTCTGTACTGTCATAATGCTTATTCTGGAGTAATCACGTGATAAACATATACATGAACTAATTTCAAATGGTAATGCTATAAGGAAAATAAAACTGGGAAATTATATAGTGATAGAGCAAGTATGCATAAATAGCAATGGAAAATAACACTATGATGGAGAGGGTGGATAACATTAAATAGAATGGATTGAGAAGGTCACTCTGAATATTGACATTTTAGCTGCGACTCAAGTGATAAGAAGGATACATTAATGTGAATCTCACAGGACAAAGCATTACAGGCAGATAAAAAAGAAACACAGTTGAAGAAGGACAAGAATACAAGTGTGCTGGCATTGATGATGAAACAAGAGCAGTGGGAGATCTGACATTGGAAAGGGAAATGGTGTCAAGACATCAGGCCCTTAGAGGTCCTGTGAAGAGTTTAGATTTTATTTTCAAGGTGAGTGAAAGTTATTGGGAGATTTGAAGCAAGAGAATAATATGATCTGGTTTATAATTTAGTAGCAGATCACTTTATTATGTAAAAAATTAATTTTGGAGGTAAAGCAGGAGGTAATTTTTAGGTTCCTAACTAGAATCTATTGTAGCAGACCAGGAGAGAGATAGGTCTTCAAATCAATTAATCCACATCTTTTGAACAAATTTTTGCTAATTAGAAACTTCCTGTAATAGGCTTGGCATGGCAGCTCACGCCTGTAATCCCAGATCTTTGGGAGGCTGCGGTGGGTGAACAGCCTGAGGCCAGGAGTTCAAGACCAGTCTCACCAACATGCCGAGACCATGCATCTACTAAAAATGCAGAAATAAGCCAGGTGTGATGGTGCATGCTTGTATTCCTAGCTACTTGGGAAGCTGAGTTAGGAGAATTACTTGAACCTGGGAGGCAGAGGTTGAAATGAGCTAAGATCATGCCATTGCACTCCAGCCTGGGCAACAGAGCACTCCATCTCAAAATAAAATAAGAAAGAAAGAAAAGTTCCTTTTTGGAAAGAGTAATGAAAGGAGTTTTATAATGATTAATGACAACTGAAATAATTGTTCTGGCTTCCTCACTATAGGGAAGCACATTAAAATGAGGGAAAATCTCCCTCTTCAATGTCCATGTTTCTGCTGTACCACATCTCTAATGAAAAAGAACTGTAAAAAGAAAACAAATAATTCTGGAAAGACAAAACAAAAAAGTCGTAACTTACCAATTTTAGCCTTGCAAGACCTGTTGTCTGGTTGCATTAGGTAGCCTTCCACACAACTGCAAGTGTAAGATCCATGTGTATTTGTGCAGGTCTGGCTGCATGTACCATAAACAGCACATTCATCTTGATCTAAAAGGAAAATTGGCATCATTTCTAAGCAGCTGTATCTTGGGCATTTTCTTTTCTCCTTGAAGAAAATATTATTTTTGAACTTTGGACATAGACATTAAGGAAAAGCCAATTCCAGTAAGTCTTTTCAAAACCACACTAACTAAAATTAAACCTTTTGTTGCCTTAACATTTACAGAGACAAAACACCAAACAGGATCAAATCATATATTTTAAAAGAAGGTTTCTTTGCATTTGTGATAGGCAGGCTAGAAGTCCTTGGATATTTTTGCAAAGGTACAAAATATACTCCAATTAGTATTTACTGAATAGTTCCAGTGTTTATGACACTGACTTTTCACTATTGCAACAAAGATTAATACTAGTAATGTGATTTTCAATCAACAGATTAAATAAGAGGTCTGACCCATATTATACAAATCACACTCACTACTTAAGAGAGGAAACGGTTGAGCACCTACTGAAAATAAAGACTTTATCTTAATTAAATTTTATTTTAATATCTGTAGTCCCTTCTTCTATTCCTTCACTCTATTTTCTCTATATACTTCCTTCCTCTCGTATCCAGTTCAAATCTTTATGAACAACAGATACTCAATGATTCCTAACTCACCAAACAAATAAAAAGGCATCCTTGTCAGTAATTAATTAGACAAATGCATATTCAGTCTGTTTTATATACCAACAACTGTACTAATCTTTTTGGAAGACAAAATCAATAAAATATGGTCCCTACCCCTGAGTAAGACAAGTCTGCAGAAATATAATTATGATAGTAAACATTTCCTTATAATAGGGCCATACTCTAGTTATGATAGAAACAGGGAAGTAAAACTGCTTAGGATTAGAAGGGGAACGTTAAATGAAGACTTCATGGTAAACAGTGTGAAGCCTGATCTGGGTTTCCTCAGACTAAGTGGAAAGAGACATTTCAGTTCATCAAAAGGGCATGTGAAAGGCATCAGGATGGTATCATGGGGGGTTCAAAGAAGAAGCATAAGGGGTCAAGTGAAGCAAGGGTATAGGTAGGGAAATGGTAGAAGAGATGAAACTGGAAAAGTAAATTGGGAGCCAGATAATGAAGGTATCTACATGCTCAACTAAAAGATTGTACCTTACACATTGGCATTGGGAAAGTTTTAATTAGATGAGCTGTATGATCAGCTTTGCATCTCAAAACTAAACGAACTCATATGAAATAAAGGTTTTGGTAAGTGTGGAGAAGGGATCCTGGAAAATTAGGTATGTGCTAATTGTATCCAATAAATTGTCTTTTGAAGTTATATTTTGAACTAAGTCGGTGGCAGTGGAAATGAAGAGGGAATGGACTCAAATGTGTAAGAAGTAGAATAGACAACATTGGAAAACTGATTGCATGTGACAGAAGTGAAAATTGATCCAATTTTGAAATAGAGAATATAAGAGATGTAGATTTGAATGGCTCTATCATGGGAGGAGATCATGAGTTTGATTTGGCTGTGTTAAATTTGAGATGTCTGTAGGGCAGCCTTGAGTAAATGCGCTAACAATGAGCAATTGAGAATGGAACTGGTAATATAGGGTGAGATCTGTCCTGGAGTATTTGGAAGTCACTAGCATATAGATTATAGATTTTAAAAATAGGAGATAGCTATGTCTCGCAGAGGAAAGGGAAATGAGAAAAACTTGGCTACTGCAAAATACTATAGGATACCAGTGTGGAAAGAACAGTCAGGAAAGAGGAATCAGGGCTGGACGCAGTGGCGCATGCCTGTATTCCCAGCACTTTGTAGGCCCAGGAGGGCATATCACTTGAGGCCAGAAGTTCGAGACCAGCACGGCTAACATGGCAAAGCCCTTTCTCTACTAAAAATACAAAAATTAGTCAGGCATGGTGGTGTACACCTGTTGTTCTAGCTACTCAGGCATCTGAGGAATGAGAATCACTTGAACCTCGAAGGTGGATGTTGCAGTGAGCCAAGATTGTACCACTGCACTCCAGCCTAAATCCAATAAGATCAAGATTACAATTGCCATTTGGATTCAATAATTAGGACATTTTTGTAGTGATGTTGGCGTAATGTAGGAAAACAAGGGCACATAGTCACAAATGGAAGGCTGATCTTAACTGGAACTTGTTTTCACTGAGTCCTTAAATAAGATAAGAAATACAAACTTAGACTTATTAACAGAGTTTGGTCCTCACAACTGGTGAATGAAGACAAAAGATAGTTTGGGACTCCTGTAATTAATTTTGGAGAAAGGGGATGAGAAGAAAACCAGAAAAGGGAAGAGGAGAGCAAAAGGTAATAGGATGGATTGAAGCTGTGGTATTAAGGGGGTTAAAATAAGATGACATAATAAAAATGTGTATTTGGCCTTTGTTCAAAGTGCTTGGCACAGAGCACTAAAACTCTTGGAATTTGTTGAATAATAAGAGTGTCTTTTGTTATTCATAATGAGTTCCTCTAGAATGCACCTAAGTCTATGCTAATGAGGTGACTCATGGTAGGGCCCCCAGGGAGTCTCAGACTGGGGGCTGGTCATCAAAATACCAAACAGTGGATTAGAGTGTGGAAACTTTCAGCGCCACCTCCTGACCTCCGAGGAGAAGAAAGGGAACTGGGGGTTGGGCTAAAAAACTCATGGACAATGAGGCTTGGAGAGCTTCCATTTTGGTGAAGACATTGGAGCCCTGGGGGGATGAGGCGCCTAGACAGGGCATACAAGCTTCCCCCTTTTTCTTACCCATTCCTTGCCCTATGCATCACTTCCATTTGGCTTTTGCATTCTTTATAATAAACTAAAAACATAAGGAAAATATTTTCTTTTTCTTTTTTAAATTATACCTTAAGTTCTGGGGTACATGTGCAGAATGTGCAGGTTTTTTACATAGATATACACGTGCCATGATGGTTTACAGCATGCATCACCCCATCATCTACATTATGTATTTCTCCTAATGTTATCCTACTCCCTGTTCCCCTACTCCCTGCTAACCCTCTCCTAGCCCCCCGCCCCCTGACAGGCCCTGGTGTGTGATGCACCCTTTCCTGTGTCCATGTGTTCGCATTCTTCAACACCCACTTATGAGTGTGAATATGCGGTGTTTGATTTTCTGTTCTGGTGTCAGTTTGCTGAGAATGATGGTTTCCAGCTTTATCCATGTCCCTGCAAAGGACATGAACTCATCCTTTTTTATGGCTGCATAGTGTTCCATGGTGTACATGTGCCACATTTTCTTTATCTAGTCTATCATTGATGGACATTTGGGTTGGTTCCAAGTCTTTGCTATTGTGAACAGTGCCACAATAATCATACATGGGCATGTGTCTTTATAACAGAATAATTTATAATCCTTTGGGTATATACCAATAATGGGATTGCTGGGTCAAACGGTATTTCTATTTCTGGATCCTTGAGGAACCAACACACTGTCTTCCACAATGGTTGAACTAATTTACACTCCTACCAACAGTGTAAAAGCATTCCTATTTCTTTCTCCACATCCTCTCTGGCATCTGTTGTCTCCTGATTTTTTAATGATCACCATTATAACTGGCATGAGAATGTGGTTTTGTTTTTCTTTAATGACCAGTGATGATGAGCTTTTTTTCATATGTTTGTTGGCTGCAGAAATGTCTTCTTTTAAGAAGTGTCTGTTCATATCCTTCACCCACTTTTTGATGGGGTTGTTTTTTTCTTAATTTAAAGTTCTTTGTAGATTCTGGATATTAGCCCTTTGTCAGATGGGTTGATTGCAACATTTTTTCCCATTCTGTTGGTTGCCAGTTCACTCTAATGATAATTTCTTTTGCTGTGCAGAAGCCCTTTAGTTTAATTCGATCCCATTTGTCTATTTGGGCTTTTGTTGACATTACTTTTTGAGTTCTCTGAGTTGTTGTAGTGAATGAATGCATCTGAGGAGAGGGCTGTGGGAATGCTCAAATTTATAGCCACTTGCTCAACGGTATAGGTGAGCCCTGGAACTTGTGACTGGTACCTGAGTCTTGCAGGACTAGGCCCTTAACCCATGGGATCTACACTACCTCTGGATAATATCATAATTGAGTTGAATTGAACTGCACACCCAGTTGGTATTAGAGAATTAGGTAATTTATATGGAAAAATCCCACCCAATTTGGTGTCAGAAGTGATATAAGAAAAAAGAAACCTCAACTGGCATGTTAAAAAATCCCCAGTGAAGGGGTAACATAAGTGTTTCAATATAGGAATATCAAAAATTACATTTGAAATTATTTGTTTGTTGTGATATAAAACCTTTTCCTACTAAGTCTTCAGTTAATCTTACTTCATATACAAATTGTCTTGTTTGCATGGAATTTATAATTGTGAAAACTCTAAGAAAAGAACTGAGTTTTACTTCTGGGTGGATGAGTATGGAATGGAGAAAATCCATATATAATCTCAAAATGATACATAAATAAGAAGGTGGAGTTTGAATCAGGATTATAAGAAATATAGAAGCGTGGAAACCTGCAGATATGCTGAGAAGCCCCTAAGAATACTTAGAAAATAAAAGTGAGGGTTTAAACTAAATTTTAAAGGAAAAGAGATATTTAAAGTTGCTTTATGAAAATTATAGAATGAGAATCTAGATAGCAGTAAATGGAGGAATGAAGTGAAAATAATGTAATTGTGAATGTAAATGTAGCTGATTGTTAAAGTTTTTGATAATAAAGGAGGAAGATATAGGAATGATGGCTATAGGAAGAGATAGGATATAGAAAGGATATTTGTTGTGTTTTTGGTTTCGGTTTTTTGTTTTTTTTTTAGTATAGAAGAAATGTGAGAATATTTATTGACTACAATGTTAGTGCAAATGTAGTGTTTAAAGATACACGATAAGTAGAAATTGATAGACCAAGTTAAGACAAAAGTTTGGGTGAGTGGGGTTTTTAATATGTATGAAAAAAAAAGACTAAAAGAAGTAAAGCTCTTCTTCTGAAATGACAGCAAAAGCAGCATGGGTGGATACACAAGTCAACAGTGAGTAGAGAGAGAGTAGGTTGCAGAATTAATACAAGATGGCACCCAGAATATAAAGAGCCAATGACTACGACCAAAGAGAATAGGTTAAGGAAACGTATTTTGAGAGAATAAAGAAGTAATTGAAAGGAATGGTCAAGTGCATTATAACAGATACTGTCTCCTCATATCCCTCAGATCTTTCAGTATGATTCTACAGTCATAGGGATCTTTATCTATGCCTGAGGGTACTTCCAAACCCTTCTTCCTCTCCCACCAAAAGCTCTGCCAGGACTAAAGGCAGGTGAAGGTTCCAGGAGAGATAATAACACTTCCAGCACAAAAATAAACAAACAAATGTGCTCCTCAGAAATTGGTGTATACATGCCTGAGTTCCCTTGTCTCTCATGCTAGAAAGTTTTGCCACACACTTAAGCTTCAGTTGCCCTTTGTTGTAGCTGGCTTAATTGCTCCAACTATGGAGGATTACCTTTCTCTTCCTGTATCCTCTCACCCTCACCACCAGAAAAAAAAGAAAAAAGAAAAGAAAAGAAAGAAAAAGAAAAATCTACAATGGCAAATAAAGGAAAACAGCCATGTGAATCCTTGTTTCAGGGTTGGCTTCTGGGAATATCCAAACTATAAAGAGTTTATTATGAGAAAGCAAAAAGATTGCTGAGTAGCAGAAGAGCCATTTAAATTGTGAAACTATGCATTTGTATGGCATGCATAAACTCAGATTTCTTCAGAGTCATGTAATAGCCAGCAGTCATGGATGGCTCATTTGAAGGAAATACTTTTGGTAATAGAAAAAAATGTAGTGTTTGGAGCGAAGTCTACAGTAATACTGAATGAAATTAAGGCTCGCATTTGGTAAAGTCTGTCTCTGATGGCAGTCATAATTCTTATCTATTTTCATAGATTTTTCATCTTTAATATTATTGGTTTCTGTTTCAGTTTTCTGATATGATTATGTTGTCTGGGAGAGCAATATGATCACTTATCTCCTTTGTTCTTTCTACTTCACCAGAATATACTGCAAGGGAACTCCACAACATTGACCACAAAGAAACAGGCATGCCACTACTTGTAATGCTGCCTTCTTTTCTCCTTTAATTAATGAGACCTACCTGGAAATCTAATTTTGAGAAAGCCTAAATGATGCTCAGATCTGGGTCTCAAGAGTATAGAGAAAGTACAAAGAGCTCCTCTCCCACTGGTGACTTCTAAAATGATTGCTGTGCAATTCTTTACTGATGTTCCATGGAAGAAATCTGTTATGGTTGTGGTTGTTTTTATATACTTAATTAAGCACATAAAACAATTAATTAACCATTTTCAGGAACGTGTGCATTTAACTCAGCTCCACACTTGCAAAGGGAACTACAGATCTTGATTACTATAGGAGTCAGGTGTAGTAAATGAGTGAGAAGGATGCAGAATAGACATCTAAGCCAAACACGTATGAATGGCAAGGACTGTTTTGAAGTGGAAAGAGCATGCATGTTCAAAGGCATCATTCATGTCTGGCCCCATTTATATCTGGCGGACTTCTGTGATTATGAGGCATCTAGTGTTGCCCTGAATTTCCAGAACATCTAAACTTTTGTGTGCAATTTTCTAATTTTTAAATGTTGTTCTAAAAGAACATGAGTCAAATAAATATGTGAGTTTGGCCTCGCTGTGGTCAGATTATGCAGTTTCTGGGTCTGATAAACACTTGATAATAAGTGTTTTTATACCATTTGTATTATGCACAAAGCAAAAAAAAACCCCAAAAAATAAAATTCAATTCCCAATGTACCTGAAAAGACAATGAGCTTCTTCAGGATAAGACTAAGAGGGTTCTGCAGGCTTAAGTTTCAGTCCCAATTCTATTACTAAGAAGATGTGTGGACTCAAGTCAATTAACTTATCAGGATCTCAATTTTGTCATTAAGATTTTAATGAATTCCCTCTAAGAATTCTTTTGAATTTAAGATTCTAAGGTAAAAGTGATAATATTAGAGAAAAGATTTGAAGTAATCAGCAAAGTACTAATTTCTTTGGAAAGTATTCTATTTATTAGTGGCTCTGGCAATGCAGCTATTCCCTGCACACACACACACACACACACACATGCACACACAGAAGGAACAAGTCAGAGAGAGACATACTCTATATTATAGATAAGAAATATTTGTAGAGATAAACATAGGTTCTAAGTATCATGTAAAACAATGCATATAACTTTGTGGATACATTAGATTATATATACATATTAATATGTGTATAATTGGAGTCAACTGAATAGAAAGATAATCTAAAATTCTTCAGTATGGAAGAGGGCAGTTGTTTTGGAGGATAAACATTTACTATAAAGTATTCACAAAAGCAAGAATCCAGATATTGAAAAAATCAATATTTATGTTCATTATTATATTATTATTATTATTGGTAAAATGCCAGCTGCCAGAATAACTACTGCAAAAATTATAAAGAACAACATGATTAGTAACTATTAATTGAATGCAGTTAATAACACATGTCTACTAGACTGCAGCTATGTAACAGCTGTAAAACATAGGAAGTTAAAATAATTAGATCAATGTGTTAAGGGTTAACCCAAACGTTTCTCATTGTTGACATTCCCCAAGTTTGAAATTACTGCAAAAAAGAATTCAAATTTGATTGTCATAAATGTATACATATAATGTTTATGTTTCAGTGTGGGGGCAAATTTTTAAATCTCAAGAAAGAAAGGTTAACATAAACACTCTGTGGAGCATATGGTAGGTGCTCAAAACTGTCTTTTTGTATTTCTGTTAACTAAGCATCTATAAACAAAATTTGATAGAGTTACATGTTTTATTTACCTTTACAGCTTCTCCCATCTTCTTTTATTTCAAATCCATCCTCACAGTAACATCTTGTACTATTTCTGACCATTGTACATTTATACTGACAATTCAACTGTTGGCAATTGGATAAAAGTTCTGCAGAGGAAAAACAAATACATTCTCTATAATTAACTGTACATGTAAATACTGTTTATGATTATTCAGTGAACAGTCCTTACAATACAGTCTTGATTGTTCTCCAAGAAATTTTATGTGATTGGTCCAGGAAAAAATATTTACCTAAAATATGTTAGTTTACATTTGCTTGAATTGTTGTAAATAAAATTTGAGATCAATCTGTTTGGCCTCCCACTTTTTAGCCTATTACTATGTTCATAGTCACAAAGCCTTTCAAATTTTGGTAAATTAAACTATTTCAAAAGGAAAGATGTCAACTCTGGGGTTGATTTTGCCATCTATGCTTTTCCTATCTGACACATCAATTGATTTTCTATCTTTTGAGAGCTTGTTTTGATTTACCAATCCATGTGTAACCTTCATAGAAATCAATGTGAATATATCTCATTTCAATATTTTATTTTTCATTGGTAGAAAAATATTAGAAAAATACTGAACATAATATATTTCATTATATCTGAAATATTTTAGAGAAAAGACATGATTAAAGCAAAATTTAGCAAACCTTCAGAGCAAATTAGGATTGAATATGATAAAAACAGGAAATAAAGATGAAGTGACAGGAACACATTCATTGCAGAAATAATTTCTAACAGAAATAAGATGTGCTAAACTAGATAAATATTGTATAGAAGCATGACTATCTGAAAATAGGGGTATAAATGGATTGCTACAATCCTGTTGTTTTTACTCCTTTCCTCAGGTAGGCAAATAAGAGTTTTGATGATTAAAGTGAAGTGAATTTAAAATACATTGATATTTCCCACAAGTTGAGCTGGTGCTACAGAAATAACAAATTATAATTAAAAATAAAAGTCCAAAATGTAAAAGAACACCTGGAACACTCCAAACTGAACATTGGGTATTGTATTATAAATGTAATTATCTATAGTATTTCCTTAGTTCAATTACTGCTCAGCATTCTCATACAATTATTTCACACATCTTCTCTTCTTAAAACTGCAAACATCTTTCCTAATAATCACTCATATATGATGATCTTGCTCCTTTTTTCGAGAAAACTGAAGCAGTCAGAAGAGATTTTCCAAATTTATACTGTTTCTTCTCACATCTGCGTAGTCTGCATCCCCTTGGATCTCACAGTTAGTTGAACTCATAATGAAATCTCCCACCAAACATCCTATGCATAAATACCATCCACTCTCACCTCCTCAAGGATATCACTTCAGCAGTGCTACACTTTATGTGGATAGAATCAGTCCAAAATTGGCTTGAATCTATATGCTATTTTAATTCAATATTTATCGAGCACATAGTCAATGCTAATCACTCTGCTAGAGTTCCACAGATGCAAAATTCCTTTAAAAAACAAAATATTTACAATACGAGCGTGGAAGTAAGTGGGATTGGGTGGACAGAACAACAATATAAAACAATATTTACAAATCTTGGTAGCAAAACACATATGCTAAATAAAAATACAAGAGGTAGGATTTAGAAAAAGAAAGATTCATCTAGAAGCTGGATATGTGGGAGTATATCTGAGAAAGACTTGTAGAAGCAGTTGGAGTTGGGACTTTAAAAAATAAGAGTTTTGACAGACAAAATTAATGAGAATGTTGCCCAGATAAAGAGGACAATACGAGACAGTAAACAGGATGGCCTGAAGGCATACAAGAAATACAGGCAACAACAATTAATGCTGCATTGCTAACCTATAATGCTTGATGTGGTTAAAAAAAAAAAAAGGAGAGAGATACTAGAATTGTTGTTTGGAGCCAGATCAAGGTGAATTAATTCACAGATAATGTAGAATTTTCTGTTTAGGCAACAGGAGACATTCCTAGTTATTAAGGACATTAGTGACACATTCTGACTTGTATTGTTCAAAAGTACCTAATAGTAGAGAAAAAGATAATAAAGCAAGAAAAGCTATCTAAGTGATGAGGAATGGCAAAATAATAAATTAAAACTATGAGTATTTGCTTAGAAAGATGGCCAAAAATGTGATAAAAGCATAATGACCCTAAATGAGTAGTACTAAGAAAATGAACTAAGCATAACAGAAGCACTAAAAGTTTGGAAAGAAAATACTGTTTGTCTTTGATTTCATTTAGTTTAAAATATTGGCAATGTAATATCCAGGGAGAGATTGAGAATTTGGGTCTATCTTTGAAGAGAACTTGGTAGTGGAGATGCCAGTTTAGAAGTCACAAGCATAAAGTTGGTCATTGAAGCCTAAAGAATAAAGAAGCATTCCCTTAAAAAAGAATGATTCGGATACAAATATAAAACCCAGAGAACTTCTTCATGTGAAAATCAAACAGAAGAAAAGACAGCAGTGATAAGAACTACCACCAAGAAAAACTGTGAAATAATCAAGTACACAGGTGAAGAACCTCGAAAGTTTCACAAAACCTAAGGAAGAAAAGTAGTCTATAGAATCAAGCGGGAAAATCAATGTTAAATTCATTAAGAAATAAACATGATTGAAACCTGTAAAGTGCACTGGGTTTCCTAATAGGATAGATTGAGGGTGTTAAAAAGCATTAGAGCGGAGCAGTGAAGGCAAAGGTGAATGTAATTAGAGGTTGGAACAGAAAGAGGAAGCAGGAAAGGTTCCTCACACAAAATAGATTCTAAGATAAAAAGAATGAGGGTAGAGATACGATCTAATTCATTTAGTCTCAACCTTAATGCAGGTGTATTCACTCAGTGAATCAAATTTATTGCTTTTCCATGTAATACCTGGAGCCCAGATGTACCTTTTCACTGTGTCAATCCAAAATATAAAATCCAAATACTACAAATTCCATCTTTCTACTCTCTCTACTTGAAATATTCAGAGAATGGAGAGTGAACACTGAAAAGAGGCAGGGACGGGGTGGGTGGGTGGGGTTAGTGATTTGGAGAGTTGAGGAGAAATACAAAATGGCAAAAAAATTAATCTGAAAGACCAGACCTCAAACAGCATTAGGGGGAGATCTGTTGGTTGAAAATAGTAAAATATACAAAGTCAACTTAGCTTCTAGTTTATTAGATTTATCCTGCATGAAGATCTGTATATGTGCAGAGTCATGACAAGGAGAGGATTAAACAGTAAATGATATTGGGTAAAATGGTAAATGCTGATTCTGCTAACAGATCATGAAGAACCATGAAGAACTAACAATATGAACACTTAAATTTAAAATTTGGCTTGACCGTGAAAGCAATGCTAATTATTGTAGTTATCTACTTGAACTGCTTAGCATTTATGCTTAATAGCATGCAACGCTGTAATGACTGTGAACATAGTTAAAAGCATATCAGATTAATTTTGTTAGAAAACTTATTTGAAGACAACAAAAAATTTTGTACTTGAATCATTAGTATTCACTGAACTGACTTTCATGAAGCATAGCCATTGGCTTATATAACATTACCACTGGTTTGGAACCTAAACTGTAGTAGGAACACCACTAGTATCTTAGCAAAGTAAATATGCAAGTGGGAACACAGACATGTAAACATGGCATCTGATCTATCTTCCTCAGCATTATCATAAAATGAAACTATATTTTTAATTAAAGCAGAGGGGCTGTCATTTCACAAATCAAATCTAAGCTAATTGATGAAGATTCCCCTAACACAGATCTACTTTGTCCTGTTTTAAGGGATTTTTTATGAACTTGACATGATTTGACTCTGTATCACCACCCAAATCTCATGTTGAATTGTAATCCCCAATGTTAGGGTAGAGACCTGGTTGGAGATGACTGGACATGGCAGCAGATTTTTCCCTTGCTGTTCTCATGATGGTGAGTGAGTTCTTATGAGATTTGGTTGTTTGAAAGTGTGTAGTACTTCCCCCTGTACTCTCTCTTCTTCCTGCTCCTGTCATGTAAGATGTGCCTCCTTCCTCTTTGCCTTTCACCATGATTGTAAGTTTCCTGAGGCCTCCTCAGTCATGCTTCCTGTTGAGTAGAATTGTGAACGAATTTCAACTTTATTCTTTATAAATTACCCAGTTTAGGCAGTTCTTTATTGCAATGTGAGAATGGACTAATACGTCCCTCATCAAAGTTGCAAAACAGAGTATTATCAAAATATGAATATACCTTCTCTATCAAATGTAAGGTGACAGTTTAGAAACAGTGGGCAGCTTTAAGACATCAAAACTTCTAAGCCATTTGATTTAATACTAGTCAAGAAACAGATATCTGAATTTGTGTCACTAATAAATAGTAGGAGGGAGTCTAAAAGAAGAAAATTAATTCATAGTAAAACGGAAATTTCTTTCACCACTTATCTTGTTTTCTGAATAGCAGAAGAGTATTATGTTGAGGCCTTGGTCCCTGCAACAAAAATACTTGACCTCCAACTGTTTTAGTAACTTCAGGCTATGTGAATGTGGCAGAGAATAGCTAAATGTGCATTAATCTTGTTTCCTCTTTCTATGCAAATAAAAAGATGACATTCCCCAGCTGTCTTCCAGTTACGTTGGAGCCATATTTGTGTCTTCTAGCCAATATAACACAGACAGAACTGGTGTGTGCAACTCCTTGACCTCATGCTTACAGCATCCTGCCAGTCTCCTACTCTCTGTACACTTGTCAGCCATCTGGATGCTGGAGATCAGGCAGACTTCTCACCCGTTGGGCAGAAGCCCAAAATGGAAAGAGCCTGAAACATCACATGGGAATGAGGGATTGTGTTAAGGAAAACCGAGTCCACAAGGGGCATGGTTTCCAAGGCAAGGGCTTCCCAGTGCCATGCCTCCGTCCACCTCCCCACCAAGGAACCAAGAGTTCTTTATCTAAATTTCCTGCGTATGGAGTAGGTAAAATTCCAGGCGAGTTCCTTTGTTCAGAAAGCCCACCAAAAGCCCTGAAAGGAGGGGCTCTGTTGTGGGCCCAAGCAATCAATCTGGGATCAAAGTCAAAGATCAATCACTCCAGAGGAAGTTTAAAAAAAAACTCCTCTCATTGGACAAGAACATGAACAGGGCGGGAATAACTTCAAAGCTAAAAGCCCACTGCCCCTTACCTGTGGGGCTTTCTCTCCCTGGGATCCGCACCCACAATAACATGGGATCTGTCTTTCCCTCTCTACCTGTGCAGATATCCCCTTTGAATTCCCTTCCCACGGCAGTGTGGGAGAGCGCTCTCTCTCTCTCTTTCCCTCTCTCCCTCTGTCTCTCCCTTTCTCTCTCTCTTTCTCTCTCTCTCTCTCTCTCTGCCTAATAAATTGTTTTCTGCTAAACTCTTTGGATCCGTGATATTTATACAAACGGTAAGCTCACCACGCCGCCAGAGCCTTTTCCCCATTCCTGGGGCAAGTGAGCCCAACAACCTGGGACACCAGTTAGAAAAACCCAACCACTGATAACCCAACTGGACTGTGATATCAGGGAAAAATTGAATTATCGTTGTAACGAGTCCTTGAGATATCAAGATTATTTGTTGCATATGAATAATGATGGGTACATGACTAAAGCTCTTACTACGTGCTTTTCCTCATGTCTAAAATGGGGATAATAATAGAAACTACATCACAAGGTTTTTGGGAGGCTTAAATGAGGTAAGTGATACAAAGTTCTTAAAATATTGCTGACACATAGTAACCATTTTTATTATCATTATTTTTATCATTTTATCATTAAAGCTTAATCATCCATTTAGTACAACAGAATTTCTATTGTTATCATCCTGTCATAATTTTTATACACTATAAGCAACTTGGTGCTGTTTCTTTTTACAGTAGAAGTGTTTTCTCTTTTATGCTTTTATTTTTGGGTGTTATGTGACTCTGTTGTTATTTTGTCATCTCTTGATGTCTCCTGGAGAAGTTTTTCATTTGTTTGTTTGGTAAATTCTTTCAAACTTTTCACCTGAAAGCAAAATCTCCAACAGATAGAGAAATACTAATCACAAGAAATAAAGATTTTCTATATTGACCTCTTGGTTTCTATAAAATATTAATATTACTCTCTGAAGCAATGTACATCCACATTGAATTTGCTGTGTAACTGTGGACCAATTTACAATTTAGACAATAATTTTTATGAAATATACTAATTTGCATAGCTTTTAGGGATTGTTTTGCTTTGTAACATCATTGGAACTTAGGACACATTTTCACAAATGTATAAAAGTATATGATTTAGGAAACACATGTAAATAAATCATGCTGACCTCCCTCAGAGTGAAAACAGGCCAATAGGGAAAGGTGATTAGAAGCTGGCAACCAGTTTAACCATTACAAGTTATGACCAACAGGTCTTCCTTCCTCATTAATTTTGTTTACATAAATAGCTTTAAGCCAAAGAACCACTGTTTGTTATCTTGTGTGTATAGCTATCAGATCAACCATTGCATAGTCAATAGCATTATGCTGCTGCCTTTGTGACCTATAGTCAAATAACTCACATTGATCATGTATTGGACTTAGCTAGACAGTGAGAATACAGCTGTGATGTTTTATTTGTAGGCTTCCAGGTTATGTTTAAGAAAGTAAATTAGAACTTTTAGAAATTCTTTGGAAATACAAAATGGTATAAGCACCTTTCCATATACATTAGTTATCTATCATTTTACAAAATAGGATGATATTTCATTCTCAATTTTAGTAATAAAATTGCTTCTTAAATTAGGCATATACAAAAATGCCTTTTAACCAACAACTAGAACCATAGTAATGAGGAAAAAATTATTATTTCCCTATGTGGTACATTAAAAAACAAGAACTTCACTCACTTTTTATGCTTAAGGATTGAAAAGCTGGCATAGCTACTTACCATGCCAGACAGTCCCCTCTTGTCAGCAGGACATATGCTTGACATATTTAGAATGGTGATAATTTGTGTCACATCATTCATCCTCTTACCCCTGTTTCTTTGGTCTAGTAAAATGCAGTGTGAGCTGGTTTGCAGAGATTAGGCTGTTGCTTATGACTGCTAACGTCAATTTCTTCAGGATCCTTTGCTTAGTGCTAGACTACTTGCTGGCCTCAAATTTTCAGTGTGTTCTCTTACAAGAAGATAGAGAAGTGAGGCAATGCTTTGTTATTGCATTTTGGTTCTATTTTGAGTATTTTAATGAAGTCCATAACTTCAGTAAAATTCATTCTTTCTCATGTACAGTGCTGCACGTTTTAATAAATGTGTATTTTTTTTAACAAATACCATTCATAAGATATAGTATAGGGTCATTATCCCAAAATATCCCCTGTGCACCTCTACAGTCAACCCAGTGCCCTGCTGCCAATGTTTGGTGATCACTGATTGTTTTCTATCTCAATGATTTTCTTTTCCAGTATGTCATATAAATGAAATCATCTAGTGTTTAGTATTTTGAGTCTGACATCTTTTATATAGCATAATGTATTTCAGATTCATCTATATTATTATTAGTATTAGGTTGTTCTTCTTTTATTATTATTACTGAGTAATAATCCATTGTATGAACATACCTTACTTTGTTCATTCATCTCACAAGTAACATACATTTCAGTTGTTTCCAGTTTGGGGTTAGTATGCATTAAGTCTCTACAAATATTTATATACAGATTTTGTGTAAATACAGGTTGTTATTTTATTTGGATAAATATGGGATCAGTGGGTTATGTGGTGAATGTTTTACTTTATAATGAACTACCAAATTGTTTTTCAAAGTGGCTACATTCCTTTATAATCCTTCCACCAATATACCAATCTTCCAGCTACTCCACCTTCTCACCAGGAGTTGGTATTTTCAGCTTTTCATTTAATTTTACTTTTAGTCAGTTTAGTACATATGTAGTGGTACCTATTGTAGAATTGTTTTAATTTGCATTTTCTAATTATTATTGTTTTTTTGGTGTTTATTAGCTAGTCATATATGATATTTGCAGAGAAATTCTGTTCAATCGTCTGCCGACTATTATTAGGTTGTTTGTTTTCTAATTATTGAGCTTTGAAAGAGAGAAAAAGAGAACGTGTGTGTATGTGTGCATGCATGTATGAGTGTGTATATGTATTCTGGATACAAGTCTGTTATGAGATATGTGATGTGTATATCATTTCTCCTAGTCTATAGTTTCTCTTTGCATTTTCTTATTAGTGCTTTTCAAATAACAGAATTTCAAAGAAAAAAATTTTTACATTGGATAAAATCAAATCTCAACATATTCTTTCATAAATCCTACTTCAGGAGTTCTATCCAAGAAATCTATTACTGACTGAATTTAGCCTATACTTCTAGAAATTTTAAAGCTTTAGATTTGTAGTTTATTCTTTAGATTTGCAGTTTCTAAAGAATCCTTCTAGGATATTAATTGGAATTATGTCAAATTTATAGTTTGGGGAATATTGACATCTTAACACTACTAAGCCTTCTAATTCACAAATAAGATGTATATATGCATTTATTTTAATTTTAAAAAATTTTCATAAGTTCCCAGCATACAGCTCTTCTACATATGTTGTTCAATTTATATCTGTCTCATAGCTTTGATGCTATTTTACATGGTATTATTTACTATAATTTTCTACTGTCCATTGCTAGCAATCAAATATGATTAATTTGTATAAGTTAAACTTGTATCATATGACCTTGCTAAACTAAACAGAACAAAGAAAACTAAAAAGAAGCAAATTACAAATAAGTAAATTACAAATATCAAATTAGAAATTTATCAAATTATATACATCAGCACAGGATATCACTATAGACCCTATAGATTCAAAGGATAATATGAAAAAAACTATGAACAACTCTATGTCCATATTGACAACTTAGATGAAATAGAAAAGTTCCTTCAAAGACACTAACTACCAAAGCCCTCTCAAGAATAAATATATAATCTGAATATCCCTATATATATTGAAGAATTTAATTTGTGATTAAAAACTTTCCCACAATGAAAATGTTAGGCCCAGGTAGCTTCCTTGAAGAGTCTACCAAATGTTTAGGGAAGAAATAAAACTAATTCTGCATATGACCTTCTACAAAACAGAAGGGAAGAAAAATTTTTTAAACTAATTTATGAGGCCAGAATTACTCTAATCCACAAATCATACGAATGCATTAAAGAAAAAAAAGAACAACATTCCTTATGAATATAGATGCAAAATTCTTCAAAATTACTAACAACTAAAATCCAGCCATATATAAAAGGATAATATATCATGGTGGTGCCAGGCAGGGTTTGCATTTGAGAATCAATTAATGCAGGTCACCCTATCAGTACAGTAAGGAGAAAAAATTACCCTATTATTTCAATGGATGCCTAAAAAATATTTAATAAAAAACAATACCCATTCATTATTTAAAACACAACCGTTGGCAATATGGTAATAGAGAGAATTAGATTCAACCTAACTGAATGGTTTTGTCCTCAAAACAAGAACATGTCATAACAGAAGTAGGAGAATTTCTCTCACCATTCATATTCAGTAATATACTGAAGTTTGTAACTAGTGCATTAAGGTCCTTTAAAAAAGCACAAATTCGAAAAAATGAAATAAGTAAAATGGTTTCTGTTTGTAAACAACAATTGTCTACATAGAAAATTGTTTTAAAAACTATAAAAACCCCACCAGAATTAATAAGTATTAATAAGCAATTATATTAAAAGTTTAATAAATGGGACTGACAACTCTGTCACTTCATAATTTTCATTGTGCAGATTAATATTTCGTAAGAATTTACAACGATTTCAAAAAGAAAAAGCAAAATTTTCTATAAGTTAGCTATAATAAGGTGGAAGTTGTGGACCAACCATGTGGTCTGAGAAAATATTCTGTGAACTGAGTTGGGATTATTTATTTATTTATTATTTTATTTTATTGAGACAGAATCTTACTCTGTTATCCAGGCTGGAGTGCAGTGGCGCCATCTTGGCTCACTGCAACATTGCCTCCCAGGCTCAAGCGATTCCTCTGCCTCAGCCTCCTAAACAGCTGGGACCACAGGTGCCCACCATCACACCCGGCTAATTTTTGTATTTTTAGTAGAGATGGGGTTTCACCATGTTGGCCAGGCTGGTCTGGAACTCCTGAACTCAAGTGATCCACCTGCCTCAGCCTCCCAAAGAACGAGGATTACAAGCATGAGCCACTGTGCCCTGCTAAGTCGAGTCAGAGGTTTATAAAAGATTGTATATGGTTCAGCAGCAACTCCATGCAAACCGTCCGAAAGACCACCTCCCGCCAGACAGGGGATGGCAAAGTGGTGTCTGAGACCAACGACACCAAAGTTCTGAGACGTTAAGCCAGCAGAAGCAGGGGGCCCTTTGGGGAGCAGGAGGCCAATAAAAAGTTCAGGGGTCAAAAAAAAAAAAGATTGTATATGTTTTTATTTTAAGTAATGAGGCCATTTGCACTTTTCCTAGAGTAAGTACGTGGCTGTGCTGGTCAAGTCTTGAGAGGCTGAGGCTATCGAGTTCCATTCATCAGCTCTTAGAAGAGCTGCCTTGGAGGCAGGCAGGTCCAGAGCCCCACACACCACCGGACCTGCACCGAGAGCAACCCTGGGTCTGGGCGCTGGTTAACTTGCCTGTGCTGAGCCGCTGCTCCTGCCAGGGCCTTCAGCTCTGTGGGAGCTCTGCTGCACTCTGGCTGCTGCACCTGTGCCTCCTCCGGGCATGGAGCCCTTTCCGGAGATGAGAGAGGTCACAAATGCTCCTATGTCTATAGGAGTCAATAGCTGAAACCACAAACAGCTCCAGTCACCTCAAGAAGACGCAGACGCTGCCAAAGCAGCCTGAGCTAGTGGTGGAGGTGCAAGCGCCTGCAGAGGTGGAAGGACACACACCCAGGGCGCCCTCTGCAGTCTCGGATGCCTGGAAGCTGCTGAAAACCCTGGATTCTATCAGGAAGCAACCGGAAAGGAGGAGAACCCCAGACTGTCTCCTGGACTGTAGCGTGACCCACTTCAATTGCTGCCCTGGAAGGAGCCTGAGGCACCCCAGTGGAGGCCCCATGCTGTCCTTGAGGACTTCTGCACTGGAACTGTACCCTGCACGCATAAAAGCCTCGAGGTCTCTGCTGTGGAGATCATTCCTTAATTTGTTCTTCCTCTCCTGAAAGTCCCGAAGATTTTTCATTTAGAAAAACTCTCTTCAGGTAATGAATAATATGCAATGTCCCAAGATCTACTCAAAATTGCTTTCACTGAAACTGTACACATTCAGTAAAGCCTTTCCCTTACTCTCAAAAGTGATGAGATGTGTGTGTCCTCAATACATATATATCTCCCCATCCTTTTTAATAGTTGCATATTGTTCCATTTTATGAATGATGAGTAATTTAATTAACCAATTCTTTGCTGAAACACATTTAGTTTGTATGGTAAATACAGCTGTCTGTTAAAAAATATTTGTGCTCTCCCTTACATGCTGCAGAATTGTTTCTGAGAAGTGACCACCCAGCCAGAGACTCTTCATCCTACCTCTCTTTTACTCGGGTTATGGCTATAGAACAGGTTCTCATTAATAGAACATGAGTGGAAGTAATATGCATAACTTCTGTGTCAGGGAGAGTAAGAATATGCATATTTTTTCCACTCTCATGTTCTCTTCTTGATTGGAAATGTCAATTTATTTTTATGATTTTCATGCTGTTTTTGCATATATTTCTCTGTGATACAATTCTGATGTATGCCACCAGGTATGCTTTGAAATGTATAAATTAAACAAAAACTAAAGTAACAATTTTTTAAAAAACCTGAGAGTGTATCACATCACTGAGAGACTTTCTCATTTTATGTTATACCTGTAAGTTAAGAAATCACTCAGAGAAAGAGCCCCAACCACCTCAACTCATTGGTGAATAGTGCATTAAAAATTGTTTCTTTTGAATCTCCAAATATAATAACTTTTAGTAACTTAGCAAATTTAGATTCTGATTTCTTTAGAAACATTTTATTGTAGATCTCATTACACAGAAAACAAGGCTATAATCACATCTGAAGAGAGATTAATTTATTTTACAAATTATAAAATTAAAAAATGGCTGGTTTATTCATTGATAAAATTTGCTAAAAAATAAACCTATAATGTTTAGATATAAATTATTACTGGGAATATGTTAGAGGAAAAAATATTTACTTTATTATAATCTATAAAAAGATATGAGAAGATAACACAAATCAAAATATGCTAGTGCAAGTTTCTCTTTTCAGACTAATTATATGAGGATAATGACATTTCATAGAAATAATGTGAGATTTAAACACAGTAATTCAGTAGAAGCACTTAGCTTGGCACATTATAAACACCTGCTGTGGATTGGCCATTATGTTGTTATCATTATAATCACAACCAAAGGAATTCAGTGATTTTAATTTTCATGTTTTCTTTGCATCAGATAATAAACTAAGACACAATAGTAGCTCAAAATGTGCTCCAGACTCTAAAGTAGAAGACATAGTTCTATGTGTGCTATCTCTTACCACAGGTGTAACTATGGGCTAGTTTCCTAAACTTTCTGAGCTTCAGATTCTGATCTAACAAATGTCTTGATATGTTTATATGAATATTTAAAAATATAAGGAGTGAAAATATACTCTATAATTTCTAGAGCATCTCATAAATGCTGAGATATGGCCAGTACAGAGAGCTAGGCGAGAAAAAGGTGAGAGTACTAGGCGCATTAGACTGGCAAAGCCAGGGTGTTATGGGTATTACATGCCTTGTAGTAAAGTTTTGCATTTGATTTTGCAGTAAGGATAACATACTAGAGTTATTAATAATAAAATAACCAATAACAGATTTTTGCCTGATTCAATGTATTTAGTTGCTACCAGAGAAAAACTATGCTTGAGGAAAAAACGTAACCAAATTTACCAGAGGGACCTGAGTGAAGTACAATTGCCAACAGGAACTATGAATAGCCAATAAGGGAATTTCTCTGTGCCTTGAGGCAGGAGGATAATAAAATGCATATATAGTTGAAGAAGGCGTATACACATATAACTTCTATGTTACATAGCTTATGTGAGAGGAATGCGATAGGGTGGAGGTAGTAGTAGCAATTGGGTTAGTGGACGTGTGGCAACATGAGTGACGTAACCTCCTTTGTAAAAGGGGATCCACATTGCTAGCAAAATTTTTATTTTTCCATATTTAGTAAATTAGAGGTACTGGTGACTAAATGTACTTCAAAAGTGAAAAGTCATTTTAAGTCCCCATATTAGCCTGAGACATAGGAGGAAATAAAAATTTTGACAAGGCATCCACATGTTCAACATAATGAGAATGAACAAAGACAAATGCAAAGATCCAACACCATGCTTGGCACATATCAGGTAAAAAAAAAACTACCAACTGTATGTTAAACATAGCAATTGAACACATCTCTTCACCTATGCACTTTGCCAAAATCCCAATAAAATGGTAATACAAAATACAAGGCACAAACCCACAAGCATAAAGGGATTTGGAAGGAAGCTAGAGCAGACAAACGATATCAACAAAAATTTAGAAGCAAAAGCACAATAAATGAGTGTTAGCTGACTTAGCTACATAGCTCTTTGCATTTCTAAGGCAATAAAATCTAAGCCGGAGGTTGAAGATAATGAGAGAGATGATGGTCAGGGCTGCTATATTCCAACCACAAAGATTGTGCAATACACAAATAGTGTATTAATTAATACACTATTAATACAAATGTTGACAAGAATGTCATTCAATAAAATTGTGCAACATGGAAGCTCTTGGAAGAAGGCCAAGAAGCAAATCAACACAAAACCGAAATAATGGACATGCTCAGGAATTAAAGGCAGTTAACACCCCTGAGGATAGTGGATATGGGAGTGAAGTTGGATAAGAACATAAACTGTAGTATTTATTCATTGAAAGGAGAAGTTACACATCCTAGATTTTCTGTTTTAACCCTTGCAGCAGAATACTGAAGAATTACTCTCTGAAGTGACTGAACTAGATAATTCTAACCGAAGAATAACAGACAGCTGAAACCCAGAAATATCATATGACAAATAGGAGGAATACACTCATGGGATAGATGCTCTATCCCAGGAACAGGTCAAGAATATATTAGGATCCAGTTGCCCTCATTCAGATCCTCATAGGACAGTGATTCCAAGCCAAAAGAAGCAAGCCAAGAAGGCCAAAGTTAACCACTCATACTCAGCATGACACTTGTAAAGCAGAGGTGTAACCCTATGAAGAATGAAGCACTGTCCCAGTCCTGAGCTTCAGAGACATGATGCAGATGTTTTGCTCAGGGAGACGCAGGTTTGACAGACAGACAGCTAGGTAGCTCACCTTAAGGGAACTGACTTTATTGGTAACAGAGTATGGGGAAGCTGAAGCCTAAGGGCACTGTCAAAAACAATGAATATTTTGGTGGTGAACAATTAGGACAAAGATGGTAGCTTCATGGAAATAACAAGCTAAAATTCAGGTCAGATAAAACCAGAAAGAAAAAGATAGCTAAGAAGAACCATTGCGGGTTTAGAACAAAGCTCCAAATCTCCTGAAAAGTAGCCAAGATTTTATTGAATAAGACTACAGAGCAATTTATGCCAAAGGGCATTTTAAAAAGTAATAGAACAATCAGTTGACAGTGCAAGCTATCTCCTAAGTGTAATACCAATAATGACACACAACTTAATAGAAAAATCACAAAAAGAGACAGTCAAAGAGAGTCATGTTAAACCTACTGTCACCAAAGGGTAATCGTGTACATGCTCAAGGTTATACCCTCTAAGGGGAACATCAGAGGCTGCACACTATAAGGAAACAGAGGTCATGAAAAAGCCCAGTTCAGATAATAAACAATTAAATATGCAAACAAAAGCAAACCCTGCTGTGAAAGAAAGAATCTTCAGAGTTGCTAAAATATATTATATAAAATTCTCTTTCAACTACATATTATGAGACCTACAAGGAAATAGGAACGTGCAACCCATATACAAGAAAAAAGTTAGTAACAGACTTTGCCTTTCAGAGGACCCAGATGTTGAAATTAGCAGACAAAGACTTCAAATTAGCTCTTATACATACATTCAAAGGACTTTTGAAAACATGCTTAAATAGGGAAATGATATGACAACAGCACATAAGCAACAAAAGAAAAAATAAATAAATTTAAACTCACAAAATTTCAAACATTTACATGTGGCACATGATCAGAATGAAAAAGTAATCCATAGAATGAGAGAAAATATTTGCAAATTATACATCTGATAAAGAATTAATATTTACAACATAAAAAGAACCCCTGCAAGTCAACAACAAAAAATACCTACTTTAAGAATGGGCAAAAACTTCACATTTCTCTAAAGATATCCAAATTGCCAATAATCAGATGTAAAAATAATATCACTAATCATTAGGAAAATTAAAAATAAAAACCGTAATGAAATATCATTTCACACCCATTAAGACAGGTATTATTAAACAAAACTAAACAAATAAACAGGCCGGGCGCGGTGGCTCAAGCCTGTAATCCCAGCACTTTGGGAGGCCGAGGCGGGTGGATCACAAGGTCAAGAGATCGAGACCATCCTGGTCAACATGGTGAAACCCCGTCTCTACTAAAAATACAAAAAATTAGCTGGGCATGGTGGTGCGTGCCTGTAATCCCAGCTACTCAGGAGGCTGAGGCAGGAGAATTGCCTGAACCCAGGAGGCGGAGGTTGCGGTGAGCTGAGATTGGGCCATTGCACTCCAGGCTGGGTAACAAGAGTGAAACTCCGTCTCAAAAAAAAAAAAAACAAAAAACAAAAAAACAAAAAAAAAACAAATAAACAAAAAAATTGAAAACCAGTGTTGGTGATGATGTTGAAGAATTAGAATCCTTCTACATTGGTAGTAGAAATAGAAAATGGTGGAGCCACTATGGAAAACAGTATGGTAGTGCCATAAAAAGTTAAAGACAAAATTTTGATATGATCCACAATCCCACTTCTGGGTATTACCCAAAAGAATTCAAAGTAGAATCTCTAAGAGACACTTGTAAAACCATGTCAATAAGAGTGGTATTCACAAAGAAAAAATGGAACCAATGCACCACCCAAATGTCTACTGACAAATGAATGAATAAACAAAATATGGTATATGCATGAAGTGGAACGTTATGCAGGCTTAACAAAGAAGAAAATTCTGACACATGTTGCAACATGGATACACATAAAAGACATTATAACAAATATAATAAGCTGTCCACAGAAGGACATATATTGTATGATTCTATTTATACGAGGTGCTTAGGATAGTAAAATTCATAGAGACAAACTAGAATGGTGGGTGCCACTGGGAGAGGAAAGCATAAAACAAGAATCTGTTACTTAATTGACAGAGAATTTCAGTACGAGAAGATAAAAAAGTCCTGAAGATGGATGGTGATGGTTGCACAACAATATAAATGTACTTAATACCACTGAACTATATAATTTAAATTGGCTATAATGGCAAGTTGTATATTATATGTGTTTTACCCCAATAAAAGAAGTAAAATGAAATTAAAAAGAAGTCAATGAAGGTATAAAGACAATGTCCCATCAAAAAGAGTATACAAATGAGAAACTAGAATTTATTAAAATGAAGCAAATGGAAATTCTTGGTTTGAAAAGAAAAACAGCCAAAACAAAAATTTTGAGGGTTCACCTTCATTGATTTTTTTTTTTTGAGATGGAGTTTCGCTCTTGTTACCCAGGCTGGAGTGCAATGGCACAATCTCGGCTCACCGCAACCTCCGCGTCCTGGGTTCAAGCAATTCTCCTGCCTCAGCCTCCAGAATAGTTGGGACTACAGGCGTGCACCACCATGCCCAGCTAATTTTCTTTGTATTTTTAGTAGAGACGGGGTTTCACTATGTTGACCAGTATGGTCTTGATTTCTTGACCTCGTGATCCACCCACCTTGGCCTCACGAAGTGCTGGGATTATAGGCGTGAGCCGCCGCGCCTGGCCTTCATAGTATATTTTAACAAACAGAAGAAAGACTTTACAAACTTGAAGGCATATCATGTAATCAGAATGATACAGGGTACAAAAGCTATAAAAAAATAAACAGAGCTTCAGATAAATGTGGGACATCATTAAGTACACCAACATACACATAATGAGAGCAGCAAAAGAATAAGAGGAAAAGAAGGGAAAAGACAAATAACATTTAAAAAACCAAAACTTTCTATATTTGATTTTAAAAAATCAACACAACCAAGCATCAACAATCTCCAAGTAGGATAAACACAAACGCATCCACAACATAGTAAAAATGTTGAAGAACAGAGACAAAGAAAAAAATTTGAAAGCAGCAAGAGGAAAAAAAAAAATACAAAGAAGCCCCAATATGAATAACAGCTGACTCCTTATTGAAACCTATGGAGGTCAAAAGGCAGTTGGATAATATATTCAAAGTGCTGAAAGAAAAAAAATTGCCAAACAAGAATTTTATTTCCACCGAAGCTCTCTTTGAAATATGAGAGTAAAATAAAGACATTCTCAAATAAACTGAGAGAACTTATTGTTAGTAGTTAGCTTATAAGAAATGCTAAAGGAAATTTTTCCAGCAGACAACAACTAACTACAGATAGTAAGTAGAAACCATTTGAAAAAAAAAAACAAAGAAGCACCAGGATTGATAATGATATAGCTAAGCATAAAAGATGTTACAAATATATAATTTCTCATTTCATAGTTCATTTATAAAGCAATTATATAACAATTGTGTATGCAATTGTATCAGGCTTATAACATATAGAAATGTAATAGATTTGCCAATCATAGCACAAATGAGAAAAGCAAAAGCAATGCTGTATTGGAGTAAGAAAATGACATCAGATTGTAATCCACAGAAACAGTAAAGAGAACCAGAACTGCTAAAAAGAAGGTTAATATAAAAATCTTTCCAACCTGTCTTCTCTCAGCCGCTATACAAGACATAAAATTATAGAAGGTAATAATTATAGCTATGTATTACTGGGTTTATAATATAATGACTTAATATATATAACAATAATAGTAATCATACAAGAAGAGAGAATAGCCTTATATAAGAGTAATGTTTCTATATATATAGTATAAATCTGAAGTCAATTATGATAAACTGAGATACATCCTGTATTACTTAGAGTAACTACTAAGAAAACAACTCAAACCTGCTGAAATAAACTATTAAAATAATTGAAATATTACACTACAAAATATTCACTTAAGCAAGAGAAAACATTAAAGAACAAACAGAGATACAAAAAAAGACATGTATATTAAAACAAAAGGTAAAATATCAAACATAAATTTGATGGCATCAATAATTACATTAAATGTAAATGGATTAAACATGCAATCCAAAGTCAGGACTATCAGATGGCATAAAAGCCTCAGATCAAACTATATGCCATCTGTAAGAGACACACTTCATATCCAAAGATACAAATAGGTGGAAAGTAAAAGGATGAAAAAAAATGTATCATGCAAATAGCAACCATATGAAAATTGGAGTGGCAATGTAATTATTAGACAAAATAGACTTTATAAAAAAAAAAAGAAACAAAGACATTATACAACAATGAAAGGTTGAATCTATCAGAAAAAAATACAACAATTATAAAAATATAAGCACCAAAAATATAGACGCACAAATTATATGAAGCAAAAGCTGACAGAATTGCAGGAAAATATGGAGAATTCAACAATAATAGCTGAAAACCTCAAAGCCCCACTTTTAATGTTGGCAAGAACAGTTAAGCAGATCAACAAAGAACAGAAGTTCAACAACATTATAAACAACTAGGCCTTGCTGACATCTACAACATCCCACCCAACAATAGCAGAATACCCATTTTAAAACTTATGCTGGGCATGGTGGCTCATGCTTATAATTCCAGCACTTTTGGAGGCCAAGATGTCGGGGTGGATCACCTGAGGTCAGGAGTTCATGGCCAACTTGGAGAAACTCCATCTCTACTAAAAATACAAAAGTTAGCTTGGCATGGCGGTGCATGCTTGTACATCCAGTTTCTTGGGAGGTTGAGGAAGGTGAATCTCTTGAACCCAGGTGGTGGGGGTTGCAGTGAGCTGAGATTGTACCACTGCACTCCAGCCTGGGCCACAGAGTAAGACTCCATCAAAAAAATAAAAAAGGAAGAAAAACTTACTACAAAGCTATAATCAGATAGGGTGTTACTGGCATAAGGACGTACACATAGATAAGCGTAACAGAATTGAGAATCCATTTGAGAATCCAGAAATAAACTCCCATACCCTTGGGGTGCTTTCTGAGGGATTTCATCAAACAAATATATTCATTTTACTAGATCCTTTCTTTTTTTTTTTTTTTTTTGTAAAGGCTAATCTTAGCTGTTTTTACTCATTGCCTTCCAACAGTATTTTATTTTTTAATTTTTATTTCCACTTTCCAAAACAATTTTAATATTTAATTCTCTCAACCTGTCTGTAGTTTCACATAACTATGCTCACTTCCTTCACAGCACTTACCACAGTCTGTAAATTATTTTAATTATTCTTTGGCTTGATAATTTTTAACTTTTTATTTTTTTAACTTTCACTTTCAGGTATTTTTTAGTTTCATCAGGGTTTGGTGTATAGATTCTGTTGACACTGAGGAAATAAGCACAGTACCTGATAGGCAGTTTTTCCATCTTCATCCTCTTCCCACCCTCAAGCCTCAAGTAGAACCCAGTGTCTTTTGTTCCCATCTTTGTGTCCACGTGTATCAATGTTTAGCTCCCATTCAGGAGTGAGAACACGTGGTGTTTGGTTTTCTGTTCCTGCGTTAGTTTGCTTAGGATAATGGCCTCCAGCTCCAACCATGTTGCTGCAAAAGATATAATCTCATTCTTCTTATGGCTGCTAGTATTCTATGTTGTATATGTGTCACACATTCTTTATCCAGTCTACTGTTGGTGGGCATCTAGGTTGATTCCATGTTTTTGCTATTACAAATAATGCAGTAATAAACATGTAAATGCATGTGTCTTTATGGAAGAACAATTTATTTTCCTTTAGGTATATACCTAATAATGGGATTCCTGGATCAAATGGTAGTTCTGTTTTAAGTTCTTTGAAAAATCACCAACCTGCTTTCCACAGTGGCTAAACTCATTTACATTCCCACCAGCAGTGTATAAGCATTCCCTTTTTACCACAACCTTGCCAGCGTCTGCTATTTTTAGACTTTTTAATAATGGCCATTCTAACTGATATGAGATGGTATCTCACTGTGGTTTCTATTTGCATTTCTCTAATGATTAGTGATGTTGAACATTTTTTCATATGTTTGGTGGCCACATGTATATCTTCTTTTGAAAAGTTCTCCAGGTATTTTAATTGCTTTATCTTTAATTGTGAATACTGTTGAGATAACACTTCATAACATAGCTTCAGGCTGTGATTAACTGAACAGCAAAGCCATGATTAAAAAGGTAACTTTTGGGAATAAAAGACAGTAGATTATATAATCAGAAAATATATGGATGGGATATATTTTTATTTTTCTGTTTTGTTTATCATCTTTTGTTTTTTCTGTTGGTCCACACGGGTCAGATTGGGAAGATCTAGCCTATGACAACAAGGAAAAGAACCTGAGGTGAATGTCCTCACCCAAAAAGATCACACAATCCAATTATTATTTAGAAGCGGTGCAGATAGAAAGATAATTTAAAAAGAGAGTAGTATATTAACCACAAGTGCTACCCAAAAGGACAGATTATTTATATTTACATGTTGAAAGGCAAACAAAACAAGACCCTCAAAAATCCCAAAGTAAAATACAATAAGCTTATGGGATATTGTAATGACATGTAAGAATAATGAAATCCATACATCTTGAAAATAATAAGAAATCATTATTTTAAATACATATAAGAGCTCAGGCTTATCTTCCCAATACTTCAACAAGAAAATTGATTTTAATTCTTGAGCATGTGTCAAACTGATCAAAATCCTAGTTGTCTCAAATTTCCTTTCTTAGACTCATATGTACTCTACAAAGGTAGAGGAAAAAGTATAATAAAGTTTCTGAAGGAGAGGTATTAATTGGCTGGGGCTCAGAAAATCGGTCTGAGGAGAGGTAAGAGCAACCTCTGGTAATGAAAGGAAGAGGCAAGCTCTGGCCCAGGAAGAGTCGCCTTGAGATTATCCAGATTTTCTGTTTCATTCTAGGCCGGCTTCTATGCTTGTCTAGGACCTTGCAAAGATAGATGTCCTGGTAAAATAGGTCAGCTGCAGAAGGCAGCTTTGGATCTCATTTGTACTAAGCTACTTTAGATACCTGGTCACTTTGGCCTTTAATTTTAAAAGTAAGTAATATCTTACTTAATTTACTACATGTATTGGGCCATGTTGCTGACTAAGTACAGCAAAGTGAATTTCCTAAGGCTACAATCCTAATCAATGGAAGGAAGATTAGTGTAACACTATGCCTAAATTGATGAGGGTGATTTTTTTCCTTAGCTTATTTTTATCTCACCTAGGGAATGCTTTGCATAGAAGGAGCAAAGAGACCCATGAGGCCTGCTATGTTGAAGCTGAAAATAATATAGCCTTCAAAATTTCATATATTCCAGTCTGGAATAACAATAGACTGGCTTCTGCCTAAACTGGTATTCTATTTATCTTTTGGGAGCAAAATACTTAGGGAAAGCTGAGTTGAAACCCTTTCCTTAATTTTACTTCTTGCCTTTTCCTATTTTCTGTCTCTGGCTAATACTGAGATTTCTTCAATTACTCTTAATTGTACAGTCACATACAAAATACACAGCCTGAGAGGGACGCTAGAAGAAAACACTTGGAAGGGAGAGACATATCTATTTACTTATATAAAAGTTCTTTACATTAGCCAACAGATGAATTATTCAATTATTATCATTAATTTATGTCAAGAATAATTATTCTCTCATACTTTATAACATCTCTGATTTTGTAAATAATAGGACATTTTAAATTAACAGGTTGTTTTTTTGATAGTAGATATACAAACCACAGAAATGAAGCAAAAAAAAAAAAAGGTTGAAAGATTAAATGAATTGATCATGCACCTAATTGTATAATGTTTATAATAAATTTAATGATGTTGCATCCTAAATAAGTATTTAGGGAAATCAAGGCATAGATTCAGGAGGATGCATTTTAGAAATCCACAATACAGTTTGCAAAATTATCCTAACACCAAGTCTTACAGTAAATCCTTTTGGTTCTATGGATTTTTGATGCTTGGAAAAGTACCAAAAGATTGGTATTGTAGAAGTGATTATTCAAAGAGTTAATTGCCTTCTAGGACAATTTAATCTGTCCTTAGGGTAATAAAAAGTGGCTTGCGTGGCATGTTACAAATTAGAAAACAATTTCTTGAAAGCATTGCAAGAAAAAGTTCTGGATTTCTCCAGTACCCCAGGGTCTTAGGAGTGTCTGACATGTGAAATATGTCAGTAAACATGTGCTGAATGAAAACTACATGTGTGTCATGTTTCATTTCTTCTTTTGCAGCCTGGAACAAGCTATCCTCGCAATGAAGATGTTATTCACTCCTTTGCTTCTTAACATATGCAAGCTCTGACTTATGATTTGTCACTTGAATAACACTAAATTTTGGAGGGGAGGGATAATACCGTAGATTGTTTTGAAAAATGTTGAAGATAAAGTTAACATCTCAGGCAAGCTAGTCACTGTCAATAGAAAACCAATTTCCATTAGCAATTTACTTTTTCTTTGTGGATACCATGGGTCCCTATCTCTCCTTCTACTAGCAGATTTGTGCTACTACAGAGTTTAGTAGCAAAAACCCAAGTAAGCAAGTTGAATTATTTTAAGTAAAGGAAAGCATAATCATGGTCAATTTTAGAATTTTTAAAAGAAACGTTAGGAATCTGAACCACCTCTTAACACGTCATGTTAATTTTTCAAATTATGAATGAGTTTCAAGAGAGATACATGCATAGGCTCTGAATTACATTGCTTTTCCCCAAAGTGACCACATAGCCCCAAGAGACAGGACTGTAATCAAATGAGTACAAACATTCCAGCTTCCATACGGCCAGTTATTTCATTTCGTGTAAATACTTAAGACACAGAAAGAAAATTGATATTTCTCATACTTCACAGTTTTAAATATGACTTTTGATGTCCCTAACATTTATCTGTGAATATGATTTAACACATATAAGAGACTATGTTAGAAACTAAGCAAGCAAATAAAAAATTATCAGAAACAATTAACATAAAGGCTAGTAGGTTGGTGCAAAACTAATTGCAGTTTTTGCTATGAAAAGTAATGGCAAAAACTGCAATTAGTTTTACACCAACCTAATAATAAATAATTTTCTATTATAGATTAATATAGTCTTATTTCAGATGCAGAACACTTAATATTGGCCTGTTTAAAGTCCCAGTAATGGAAGTGTTAGCAAGGATTTACTTGGAAAGTAACTACTTGGTAAATTTTATTTTTTTTACATTCCTAAATTGTCTAAATTTTGATAATAAACATACAGTACTTTATAATAAAAAGTAAATTTTATTAAGAAAACAAAGTGGTTTTATTAATCCACAATGAGACTAGGCTAAAAAGAATCAGTGATTTTCACAGTAGGCATTATAAAGTGATTAGCTGATTAGAGAGTTTGCCAAATAAAGGTCCAGCCCATATTTGTATTCAGGCCTTAAAATAGCATTGCCACAGATTTTTGTTCTCTCTTGTTGATTTATATTTTCATGAATTTGCCTGATCTTATCATAATATTATTCATTTCAATTTTATTATTCAATATTCATACTCAAAATACCAATGTCTAGACAGGTCTTATCAAATACTGTTTGCTTGTCCTTGTTCATATTCCCAATTTTAGAAGTATATTTCATTTATAGATTGAGCTTCTTACTTTAATTTACCCTAAGACTTATTTTCCTCCACATAAAACCTTCTTGTTTTCTTTTCTGATGGCAAAGGGTAACTTGATTGATAGAATTCAATCACTGGATTGAAAGAATGCAGCTGACTTTTATTACATTAGTAAGTCTTTTTATTAGCTTTACTTATTACATGAAAAAGACTGTAACAAAAATGTGATGATTTTAGGTATCCTACCTGGGTCCATAATTCTGTCTAAAATATAGACTTTGCAGAAAAGAATGTGAAATTTTTGGGTAAGAGTTACAAGGGAGACATTGGTAAAAGTATAAAATGAGTTTTATATAAATATGCCAATCACTAATTCTAAAACAAGATAGATTTGCCAGGAAGGCACGTGCTTGAACACCTATGCTTCATGAAATATTAAAAGACGTTAATATTTTTACTTATAAAAAGTCTTTAAATTTGATGAAATTATAGTATCTCAAGTAGGTTTTTCAAGTAGCAGAGACTCAGTATATTGTTAAACAAACCAGTTATCTAGAAACCAGTCAGTACATTTACATAACCGTATTCTGCTCACATTCATATTCTATACTGTAATACAACAATAAAGATATATTAAACAAACTGAGTGGTAAAAAACTCAGGAGTTAAGCAAGAGTTAACAAAGCAATATAGCATAGTAGTTAGAAATATAAGCTTGGGTCGGGCGCAGTGGCTCATACCTATAGGTAATCCCAGCACTTTGGGAGGCCAAGGCGGGTGGCTCACGAGGGCAAGAGATGGAGACCATCCTGGTCAACATGGTGAAACCCCGTCTCTACTAAAAATACAAAAAATTAGCTGGGCATGGTGGCACATGCCTGTAGTCCCAGCTACCTGGGAGGCTGAGGCAGGAGAATTGCTTGAACCCAGGAGGCGGAGGTTGTAGTGAGCCAAGATCGTGCCATCACACTCCAGCCTGGGTAACAAGAGTCAAAATCCATCTCAACAAAACAAAACAAAACAAAACAAAAAACCTTGATAAGCTTGATGACAGACTGTTTCACATCCAGTTTGCTACTTACTAGCTATGTGAGCTACCCTGAAGCCATCACTTGATCCTTCCAAGTCTCAAGTTACTAAACTGTAAAGTGATCATAAGAACATTAACTTTACAAATCTTCTGGGAAGAAAAACAAATAAGATAAAGTTGGCTAAATGCCAAGTCTACCCTGATCCTAGGTAAATACTAGTGACTTTTCTAAAAATACAAATTTTGTTAAGTTTGTAGGATTTATTTTTCTAAAATATATCATAGTGCCTGTACAAATTTCTTGACTGTATGTATGTATGTATGAATACATGTATGCATCTATCTATCTAAACTCAGAGAAAGGAAATGATATACATATGCAGGTATGTAATATCTTTGTCTTCCGGGAGCTCTCAGTCAGAAATGGAATATAATTATATACACCTATAAATAATCAAGCCTGTATCATGATTATCATATGAATGGTAGTACTAGAATTGCTATTAAAGCTCAGAGGAAGGAGAGAATATCATGGTCTATAGTAGGTTGGACAAATTTCATTAATGTTATTTATGATTGTTGAAGTGTCCATGGTTTCCAGACAGACTCAGAAGCATGAGCAAAACATGTAAAGAAAAAGTGTAAGACTTGTTCAAATGGTAAGTAGTAGAAATGATAATATCTTTATATTATCATTTTTGGTGTACTTATCTCCTGTCCTAGACTGTAAAGTCCTTGATAACAGAGAGTCTACCTTTCATCTCATCCAGATGCCTAGCATGGTGCCTTGCTTCCTTAACGACCCGCTGTTCAGTTATTCAAGTTTATACGTAAGATATCTGGACTAATGGCATTTTCAGACATAAGAGATAAAAACAGGTAAATAAGTAATTACAAGATCAAATGACATGTCTTATAGTAGAGGAGATACAGGGTGAAGTGGTGTTTTGGAAGCTTTCCTGAAGTAAATTACATGTAACCTAAGGCCTACATGATAAGTAGAAACGTATCAGGTTGAGAGGAATAAAGATCTATCTAAAAGGAAGAACAGCATGTGAGAGAAGCCCAAAACTGAGAAAGTACATGATATAATCAGGAAACTAAGAGAAGTTTGGGTTGACAAGAACATCAATTTTAAGGAAGGGGGTGTGGGGTGGAAAAGTCTACAGAAGCTTATAAACTATGCTATGGAGTTTAGAAATTACCCTGATTAATAAAGAACTACTGAAGGATTAGAAGACTGACATAGATTAGACATGCAGGGGAAATGAGAATGGAAACAGCAAAGTCCTTGAGGATGTGAGGGCACAAAGAGAGATGCTTTTTATTTATTTATTTTTTTTAAAGAAAAGAGCCGGGCGCGGTGGCTCACGCCCGTAATCCCAGCACTTTGGGAGGCCAAGGGGGGTGGATCACGAGGTCAAGAGATGGAGACCATCCTGGTCAACATGGTGAAACCCCGTCTCTACTAAAAATACAAAAAATTAGCTGGGCCTGGTGGCGCGTGCCTGTAATCCCAGCTACTCAGGAGGCTGAGGCAGGAGAATTGTCTGAACCCGGGAGGCGGAGGTTGCGGTGAGCCAGATCGCGCCATTGCACTCCAGCCTGGGTAACGAGCGAAACTCCGTCCCAAGAAAAAAAAAAAAAAAAAGAAAAGAATGACACTTTTCATACAAAGGGAGGGAATAATACAGATATTGTATAATTGTGGACAACCTTATCATTTTAGATAATACAAAATTATCTGAGCTTTCACTGTTTTTCCTTGGGAGAGTAGATGGGGTCATATGCTGAGAACGAAACAGGAGGTGGCACTGTCCGAGTTTTACAGAGTGGAATGTTAGAAACAGCCCTTGTGGAGAACACAAATGACAGCTGAGTCAGGAAACACTGAAGTATTTCTGGGAAGTTTGAAAATAAAAATGCACAGTGGTCTCAATTTCCACATTTGTATGATATTTTTTTTCTCCAGCAGTGCAGTAAAAAAGGAGGGGCTGGCTCGCAGATGGATTAATCCAGGACTGGGGAACTCAGTAATTGTCTGAAAGAATAAGGGAATAAATGAAGCAATAAACTGTATGAGACATTGGACTTTACTGAAAAATAATGACAATCTGATCTGTAGAAAATGAGACACCACTGAAAATTATAATGACTTGAATAAAAACATTTTAGAAATATATTTCTGGTGGAAATGCGAAAGAAAGATTGGAAATACATATAGGATGTATGGAGATTAGTTAAGTTGTTACTGAATAGATCTTATGTGAAATAAGAAATTTCTGAAGATACTAGTAGGAATGAAAAAAGAAATATGGCTCTATTTTTATTCCCAAATATTTGTTATGAAAATTTCCAAGCACAAAGCATAATTAAAAGCTTTCCTCTAAAAGCTTTATGATTTTAGCTTTTATGATTAGAACTATGATTAACTTAAATTATTTTTGTGTATAGTATAAAACAGAAGTAGAGTTACATTTATTGTTTTCCATAAGATATTCAGTTATTACATCAACATTTGTGAAAAGACTTTTTTCCATTTATCTATTTCTAGGCTTTCTGCTTCATTGATCTACCTGTGAATCCTTGTGCCAGTACCACACTTTTAATTATTAAAGTAAGTCTTGAAATCAAGCAGTGTAAAATTCTCCAATTTTGTCCTTTTTAAAGATTGCTTTGACGAGTCTAGGTCCTTTGCATTTCCAAAGAAATTTAAATCTAACTTGTCAATTTCTACCAAGAAAGCCCAAAACCTATATATATATATATATATAAATACTGCTGAGAATGGGGTTTTGTTGAATCTAAAGATCAGTTTGAGGGAAACTGACGTCTTGAAGATATCCTAATGCATGAACATGGTATATAAGAATATATAAAATTTAAATTAATTCTTGTATTTTAACATTGTATTCAGGGACTTCATTAAATTCACATATTAGTTTTAGCAGTAGTTGCTTTTTTTGGGGGGGGGTTCTTTAGAATTTTTTACATAAACCCATATTTCATGTGCTAACAGAAACAGTTCTATATCTTTTCTGAATATTCTTTCATTTCTTTTTCACCCTTTTTTCTTTTTTTTTGAGACAGAGTCTGCCACTGCTTCCTGGACTGAAATGCAATAGAGGGATCTCAGCTGACTGCAACCTCTGCCTCCTGGGTTTAAGCGATTCTCTTGCTTCTCGGACTCCTGAGTAGCTGGGATTACAGGTGCCCACCACCAAGCCCAGCTAATTTTTTATATTTTTAGTAGAGACGGGGTTTCACTATGTTGGCCAGGCTGGTCTCGTGGCCTCTTTTCCCTCTTTTATTACAATGAGTAGTACAATATGGAATAGAAAAGGCGAGGATAATAATATTTTTAAAAACGTTCAATATTTTATAGTAGGATGTTGATAGTGATAGAAAAATAAAATTCTATTCTTGACTTGCTGAAGTGTTTATCATGTGTTAAATTTTGTCGTTATTTTTTTCTATGTCTTTTTAAATGTTCACATATTTTTAAGACTCTTAATAGAGTTAATTACATTGTTTAATATTTTTCACATTTAAAGCCAACCTTGCTTTCCTAAGCTAAACACTTTTTTTGTTATGTGTTATCTTCCTTCTGTATTAAAGGATTTGACTTGCAAATGTTGTGTAAAGATTTCATGTCTATGTTCATAAAGCCTATTTGCTATTATTATTATTATTATTAATTTGCAGTGTCTCTGTCAGATATTGGTATTAGGGTTATACTGGCATCATAAAATGAATTGGGATATATTTTCTTCCTCTATATTTTTTGATAGCATTTGTATAAGATTTTGATGTCTTCCTTAAATGTTTAATAAAATAAACCAATTAAGTCATTTTGCTCAGAGTCTTCTTTGTGGGAAGATCTGAAATAAAAAAATTTAACATTTTTAATAGATATAAGTATATTCAGATTTTATTTCATCCTGAATTTTGATAATTCATATTATTCAATGAATTTGTACATTTTTTCTAAGTCATCAAATGTGTGGATATAAACTTGTTTGTAACATTCTCCTATTTTCCTTTTAATGGGCAATGCTGCCCAATAGAACTTTCTGTAATCATAGAAATATTCTACTTCTGCACTGCCCAATCTGGTAACTAATAGACATATGTGGCTATTGGGAATTTAAAATGAGGCTGTGACTAAGAAACTGAATTTTGTTTAATTTTAATTAATTTAAATAGCCATATGTAGTTTGGGCAAACCATGATGGATAATAAAGATTTATAAGTCTCCAGGAGTAACTCCCCTTTTATTCCTGGTGCTAAAAATATGTTTCTCTCTATTTTTGTCTTCCTTAATTTATTTAGGAGTTTGTCAACTTTATTAATGTTTCAAAAAACCAAATGTTGGATGCTTTAATATTCTCTATTACTTGTTTTCAATTTTATTAATTTCTGGTATTTTGTTGTTGTTTGAGACAAAGTCTCACTCTGTCGCCAGGTGCCAGGCTGGAGTGCACTGGCACAATCTTGGCTCACTGCAACCTCCGCCTCCCAGGTTCAAGCAATTCTCCTGCCTCAGCCACTGGGGTAGCTGGGACTACAGGGCATGCCACCAAGCCCAGCTAATTTTTTTGTATTTTTTTTAGAGACAGCATTTCACCATGTTGTCCAGGATGGTCTCGATCTCTTGACCTCATGATCCGCCCATCTCAGCCTCCCAAAGTGCTGGGATTACAGGCTTGAGCCACTCAGCCAGGCAATTTCTGTTCTTAAGTTCATTATTTCAGTTCTTCTCATTCTGCTATTCTTATTCTCATCTGCTCTTCTCTTTAGAATAGATTATGGGAGAATATAGGGTATTAATTTTAACTATTTTTGCTTTCTAATATAAATATTTAAATCTCTAAATTTTTCGTTAAATAATAATTTATATCCAGCAAATTATAATTTTTCCACTTAAAATATTTCTGATTTGCCTTATGGTTTCTTTTTTGATCAATACACTATTTAGAATCCTTGTTTAATTGCCAAATATTGAAGTTGTCTTGATTTCTTACTGCTATGCTTTTAAATTTTTTCCCTGCATGATATAAAGGTGTTTTAAATATATGAAGGCATTTTTATGACCCAGTATATGATATCTCTTTGTGATTGTGAATTATGAAACTGTCACAAGTTTTTGGTCTAGTTTTTCTACCAATTGATAAGAAATGGGTTTCAAAATCTTTACCTGTGATTACATAATTGTTTCTTTCTACCTCTAATTTTGCCAATTTACTTTATATATTTTGAAGCTCTGTTATTTAAAGGCAAAAATATATTTGTGACTGATATCCTCATGGTTATTTGACTTTATCATTATAAAATGTTCTCTTTTATGTGTGATAAGATTTGCTGTACTAGAGTCTGTTTATCTGACATTTATTTAGCCACTCCAGTCTTCTTGTGATTATTGGGTTTTGGTATACCTTGTAATCTCAATTAAATTTCAACCTATCTCTGTCTTTATATTTAAAATACATCACATGTAGGTAGCATATATATAGGTCTTACTTTTTTATCCATTCCAACAATTTTAATTAGAATGTTTAGGATATTAATATCTATATAAATATGACTATTTGCATTTTGGTCTGCCATCTTACAGTTTTTGTTGGTTTCCTCAGCATTTTTTTCTATATTCCTCAAACTCTCTCTTCTTTAAAATTATATGAAACTTTAAAATTTTTAAATTTAAAAATTTAAATTTAAAAATTTTAATGTTTCATATAATTTTACCTATCTATCTATCTATCTATCATCTATATTTGTGTGTATGTGTGGTGTGATGGAACCAGTGATGACAATATACATACTATCTACTATCCCAACCCACTCTTCCACTCCAATAGTCTATCTTATATTTGCCAGGTATATTACATCTACAGTATATATACTATAAGCCTGGTAGAACAATGTTATAAATTTTGTTTTCAACTGTACTTTGTATTTTATGGAAACCAAAAAGAAATCTTTTATATTTACTCAGATATTAAGACAGGAAGAAAGAAAGTAACATTAATCATAATCGAGAGCCCTAAATAGAACCATTTTTCCCCCACAATGCAGTGAAATGCATATTGCCATATATTAAAATTCCAAATTATAAAGTGAGACAACAAAACACAAGACAAAAATAACCTAAGTAACTTAGAAATGTGCTCTTATTTTTATTTTTATTAATATTATAGATCAAGATACTATAATAGGTGCTTTGAGGGACATGAAGATTAAGCCAAACTTCTGTAAACAAGCATCTGACAGCCTACTAGTTCCTTATTTTGCTTGAAATTGATTGTCTTCAATGATCTAAACTGTGTCCAGACACATTTCAATTTTTTCTTACTTTACTTGATATTTGCATACAGCTAATTAGACTCTTAAAATTATCATATTTTTAAATAATATATCTCACTCTCTTTCCCTCCCTAGAATAATTTACTTCACTAGGACAGAAGAATAAAAATAGTTTTTATTCTTATGGTCTGCCTCTAAAACTTTCCTTCATGTTTCCTCACCACAGTTGACTGAGATAATAGCAATTCCTACTGTAGTGCAGTTTTAAGCTTTATGCTCACTAAAAAGTGCATAAGATCCAAACTACTCACACCTTTTGTGTTTGTACATGTACTTTGGAAATTAAATGGCTACTTTTTTCTTTCCTTGACTTGGAGAATGTTTTTACAATAACACATTTAAGAAATATAAAGCAATATAAATAACTAGTTCTCTTAAAGAATGTAAATGCATAAAAAGGTATCTGGGTATATTATAATAATCTCACATAAATTACAAAATGGTACTGGAATATGTAATACTACTGCTGTCATTATTTACACGTATTTCAACCTCTCACTAACTGTGTTTGCTTTTGAATTTCGTATTTAATATTGAGTCGTATAAATACATATATACACAAACACACACACACGCTCTCTCACATACACAGTTGCAGATATATGATTGATTACACAAGCAAAGGAAAAAGCTCTGCTTTAGGAAAAATAGAAAAATTTAAAATACTCTCCTTTCTACATCTACATAGTACATTTGTATATTTCTTTATGCTTTAAAGATTCTAAAAGGAGCTTTAAAATGGGCAAAGATGGGATAGAAAAACATTTAACAGTAACAATGTGTTTATTGTTTGGGGGACATAGAAACATTTAAGACTCTCTCTGGAGCCTGTAGAAAATCTGAATATTTGAATTTTTGAATGTTTATTCCTACTTCTACCTTACATATGTGTTACCTGCTGGTGGTAAGATTATGTCAAATGCTGTTCATTACATGTATGCTTATTTTAATATTCACTGCAAATCTATAAAGTGAGTTGATTTTTTTATATGATTTATAAATGAAGAACTTAAGGCTCAGTGAATTTATACTAGTTCTCAATGTTCACAAGTAAAGGAATGAGAAATCAGGCCAAGGGCTATAAACTTTCACAGTCTTTGCTCATGAACATTCAATACACTTCCCCCTCCTGCTTCATGAAAGAGACGCAGAAGAGAAAGGTTATCTAAAGACCTTGTGTGGAAAATCTCCTCTATATTTAGAAAGCAACAGCTCTATTTCATGGAGGAAATATCAACAGATATGGAGGATTTAACAAATTAGATGATTGAAATAGAAAGATCTTTAAAATTGAAATATTACCCACTCAGTGTTTTGAATTGCTACCAGAAAATGCTAGTATTATTTATATTTAATTTAAAAATATGTATGTTTTGGATAGAAGACAAGTATTCATTTAATAATGATTTGTTTATATGGTCCATACCTTTAGTAAAAATTGTAGCCATTGTTCCTTGACTTTATTCAGTTATGTGTTTACTGTTAAAGTCGAGGCTGTTGGGTAACAATAAATTCTACAGCCTTGTCCAGCAGTGTGTAAAGTTAAATACAAGTCTGAGGAAGCAGTTTTATGTGGCTAACTGTTCAAATTCATCTGATGTTGGCCAAAGTCCATAAAACCTGACTTAATTTTAAATATTTAGACCTTTACCTACAAATATTAAGCATGTATCAATGGTTAGTAGGAAATAAACACAAACAAAAAAACACGAACTAGAACTAGTTTCCTGGGATTTATGAGACATGGAGATTTGTAATTTTCAATTTAGGAATAAATAAAAACCTCATGTTAAAGAGGACTTTTTTACTATGTAGCAGGTGATTAATTTCTAAGTTCACATGAGAATAGCCTAAATATTGTCCTCAAGATAAAACCACCTTCAAATAAATACAAAATGTCCTGTTTCAAGCCAAATGAAACAGAACCTGAGGAAATTTATCTCTATTCGAGTGTATAAGATATGTTATTTTTCTCCTTTAGCTTTCTTATCTCAAAAGCAATGTTACCAGTCTCATTTCTGAGGGGAAAAAAAGGTAAAAAAGGAGTTTCTTCAAAATCTAATTTTGTAATCAAAAATAGAAATGCAAAAAAAATGAGAAACATTCTTGATAGGCTTATAGACAACTTTTAGATTAGATACTTTTTACCTCAGAGAGTAATGTTAAAGTTTCCACTCTATGTTAAGATGCATATCTCAGGATTAATTTTATTAGTGTAACTAAAATATCTTACTTTCTGTGAGAAAATTGTTTAGAATAATATCAAGATATTTTGCTTTTACTAATACTTTGATGAGTTTTTATAGAAACGTTTATCTTTATAAAAATCCTTCACTTCCACTCTGACAAGAACAACTCAACTTTTTAATATATATTATTTGTGTAAAATTTTTTGAACAAATTATTTCATTGCTTGCTACCAATGTTCTCTAGCTTCTGTAAATATGTGAAAACCAGACTCATATATTTTAAAGGCATAACTCAATTTTAGGGCAAAATCGATTTGAAGATACTATTATGTCATATTTACTCACTAAAACTTGTATTGAGTTACAAAATTTGACTTATTGTAAAAACATCCCTTCATAAAACAAATATTTAGCTCCAAATCCTCTATTCCAGCGGTCCCCAACCCCACTACCATGAACTGCTACCACTCTGTGGCCTGTCAGGAGCCAGGCTGCCCAGCAGCAGGTAAGCATGGGCGAGGTAGCATTACCTCCTGAATTCCACCTCCTATCACGTCAGTGGTGGCATTAGATTCTCATAGGAGCACAAACCCTATTGTGATCTGTGCATGTGAGAAATCTAGGTTGTACACTCCTAATGAAAATCTAATGACTGATGATCTGAGATGGAACTGATGATTTGATTGTTTCATCCTGAAACCATCTCCCCCATCCGGGTCTGCAGAAAAATTATCTTCCATGTTACTGGTCCCAGGTGCTGAAAAACATTGGGGCTCACTGTTCTATACAACACACTCTGTGATAGGTGTCTACAGTGCAGAGATAACCAGAATGCTCCCTCTGTCAACCCATACTTCGATATAATAAAATGAAAGAAAATCACTGCCCCCTTCTGGAATAGCAGTAATAAAGGTAGCTGAAAAATAAAGAGAAGAGCTCTCCAACTCTAAATAACAGAATAGAAAAGCAAGAAAAAAAATTTGCAGGAGAGGAATTTGACATATACCTCAGCCAGATGATTAAAGTCAATGTGGAAAGTCATAAATCATGTTGATGGTAGGTATCTTTAATATGATATGGGAAAATGACACTTTCCCTCTGTAGTAGTCCTCCAATAACCTGTAACGTGAAAATTATCATGAGAAAAGCCTTAGATAATTTTCAGTAGTGGGACAACCTCCTAAACATCTGAGTAGTAGACCTCAAAACTATCAAAGTCATCAAAGACTGAGAAACTGCCACAGCAAACATGAATTAAAATAAATGTGACAACCAAACACAGTGTGAAATCCTGCATGAGATCCTGGAACAGATAAAGGACACTAAGTAAAAATTAAGGAAATCTTAGTAATACATGGACTTAATTAAGTTAATAATAATATATCCTATTAGTTAATTAGTTGTAAAAAATGTAACATATGAATGTAAGATGTTACTAATGGAGAATGTGGGAATGGAATATATGGATACTCTGCATATTATTTCTCAATTTCCCTCCTTTATGCTACTCTAAAACATCTAACACTTCTTTTTTTTTTTTTTTTGAGATAGATTCTCTGTCACCCAGGCTGGAGTACACTGGCACAATCTTGGGCTCACTGCAACCTCTGCCTGCTGGGTTCAAGCAATTCTCCTGCCTCAGCCTGCTGAGTGGCTGGGATTACAGGTGCTTGCCACCATGCCTGGCTAATATTTTTTTTGTTTTTTTATTAGAGACAGGTTTCATCATGCTGGCCAAGCTGGTCTCAAACTCCTGATCTCATTATCTGCCTGCCTCAGCCTTCCAAAGTGCTGGGATTACAGGCATGAGAAAGCTTCTCCGGCCAAAAACAAACAAAAAACCAAAAAAAAAAAAAAAAAAAAAAAACCCACCAAAAAACAAAAAAACCAAACAAAAAATAACTAACACTCTTCTAAAAATTTAAGTCTTTTTGATTTTAAAGGATCTCTCTAATTTCTAATGTAGAATTTTAAGTGGTGAGATGTCAGATGAAGGAGAAGAACATAACTCTGGTATGAAGAAACATGTCCAGAAAGAAGAAACAGCTGTAAATTCACAGTAGAAAAGGAGAATGACTATTCAGAGAAATAAGGAGTAGGTTTATGTAACTCAAATTTCATACATAGCAATGTTCCCCTGTAGTCTTACAGATTTCTCAGTTTGGGATCAAAAATCTTTTGTTTTCCAGGTCGTACCAATAATCATGTGGTTTGGGGTAAGCCATGTGCTCTCTCAGAGTCAGAACACTATGAACAGCTTTGAAACTGAAGTAACAATTCCTGTCTTGAAGAGCTGCTGTAAGAATCATACATCTTCTAAGAAACACAGCCTAACTGTTGTATATCTCATGGATGGTGGTGAATAGTTACCATGCATACAATGAAATTGGGCTGCTCAAAGAATTGAAAAAGTATCATGGCAACCACTTTTGTAAATTTCATTTGATGCCAATGATCACTACATTCTTTTTTTTTTCCTAACTTGGGAATTTTACTTTTTTTTTTTTAGATTGATATATATATTATTTAAATACCCGAACTCAGAATATATTTAAGTAAAAAGGGGGAAAATATTTTTCAAAATTGAGTTACTTGCTCTGTGACTAAATAATCACTGATCTGAGAATTTTTCTATGAAAATAAATAAACATGGAACATGTATATTTTTACAGACATGTTCATGATACGTATGATAGCAAAAATTTAAAAACCAAGCATTAACATTCAATAACAGAACAACTGGAAAGCAGATTTATATATATATATACACACACACACATATACATATACATATATTTTATATGCATATATGTGTATGCAGTAGGTGCACATCTATTACAGTGCTGATTTAAAATATATGTAGTAATTTTATGCTTTAAAACTTAAAGCATAACATCAAAACTACTTACTCCAAAATTATATTGTATTTTAAAGTATACAGGTAAAAAAGACACTAAACAGAGAAAGACCAAGGAAGATGGTAGAAATTATGAGATTAGAGGTGACAAAAATATTTTTTATTTTTTCTTATGTTTCTAATGTGGTTATATTGCTTTTATAATTAGAAATTCAATTTCTTAAAGTACAGAATGCAAGTTAAATGATCACAGAATCCTGATGGCACCATTTAAGAGTTGGAACAAGTATACTTCAAATTAGTATTAATATAAAGATATTATGACTTGAGAAAAGTCAAGATTAAATTTTTAAACAAACTCAGTAAAATGTTTTAATTTAATAATATAACATTATCAAATATCTTAAATAAGTAAACTGTTACAAAACCTAAAACAGGTTGGTTGGGTGCTGTGCCTTGTGTTTGTAATCCTATCACTCTGGGAGGCCAGAGTGGAAGGATTGCTCCAGGCCTGGAGTTCAAGACCAGTCAGGGCAACATAACAAGACCCTGGCTCTATCAAAAATATAAAAATAAAAAATAAAAATAAAATTAGCTGTATACCATGGCATGCGCCTTTAGTCACAGCTATTTGAACGGCTGAGGTAGGCGAATCACTTGTGCCCAGGAGTTCAAAGTTACAGTGCACCAGCACCATGGCCACACCACTGAATACTAGCATGGGTGACAGAATAAGACCCTGTATCAAAAAAAAAAAAAAAAAAAAGAAAAGAAAAGAAAAAGAAAAGAAACTTAAAATCAAAATTAATTTTCCAAAATGAAAATATACAATGCTATTTTTCAGAAATTCAACTTGTAGTTAAATAAGTTCTATTTCTATTTTTTTAATAATTTTTGTTCCCAGTGAAGCAATTTAATTTTTTCAGATTGTATTTGTTAAAATTTTGCTTATTTTTAAAAATATTAATAATAATTTGTCAAATAAATTGCATTTAAGTGGTTTCCACACTTTTCTATGGCTTTAATAATTTTACAAATATATTTTTCAAAGTAGCAAAAATATTTTTTATTAGGACAACATACACCCTCATGAATCTTTGTGTGATATTTCTAGATTATGACACTGTGCTGAAATATGTTATTTATGTTTCTTGCTTAGAGTTTCAAAATCTGCCAATCACATAATTAATGTTAATCATATATTGCAACTGATGCACTTCACCAAGATATCTTACCTTGGTAAGATATCTTGGTTAAAATATCTTGGTGATGTACTTTATATTATCATAAATTCAATTCCCATGTCATTTTACTTCAAGTTGATATATCTTTAAGATTTTGAACAATTCTAAAAATGCCCACTTTTTGGTTTACAATACTTTTGTTTCATGTTTTCTTATTTTGATTATACCCTGCCTATTTCATCAGCTTTCTTTTAAACCATAAGTCTTTTTACATCACACGGACTATCTGAAGTTTGACCTGGGTTTTAATTAATCTTCATTTAGGGAAGAAAAAAAAATTGTCATTGGTCTGAACTCATTTTATTGGATCAGTAGCAGTCAATAAAGCAATTGCTTACTGTCTCCTTGACATCTCTTTAGCATTTGATTTCTCTGATCACCAACTCTACCTTGATCTATTGAAGTGAGGCATGAGATTCAGTAGGACAGTGGTAAATTAGCTTTTACTTTATCTTTATAGGAAAGTGATTTCTGGATGTCTTTTTCCTTAGCCATCTCTTGTCAAGAGGGAAATGCCAAACAACAACTACTCCGACTTCACTATGAGGAGAGGAAAAAAAAAATCACATACAAACACAAACGTGCACACAAAATAACAGTGGGGCATCTGGCCTCTAACTCTTGCCAAGCTTAATTTTCTGTTGCTGACTTCAGAAGACTTATTTCAAAGTATGGCTTTCTAGCAGCATCTTAATGAATTGCGTTACCCCACAAGAACTTATCAGCTGAGTCTGTGGTCTTGGTTAATATCCCTTTAAACAAAAAGGTTACCTCCATCATAATAGACATAAAAATTTTGGCTAAGTAATAACTTTAGGTTTTCAATTAACGTAATAAAAACAAGTACAAGGTAGTAATTGTTTTGTCCTAGGTTCCTCCCAAAATTATGTACAAAGGAGCAAAGTCTGGCCTTTAGGGGTCCACCAATGGTCATAAAAAGTCATGGAATATTTTTTAAGGAAGTAAGTGATAAGCTACCCCTAACTCCTTATTTTCAATTGAGGAAATTGAGACCAAGAAATTTGAAGTATAGGCATTCTATAAGTTAGCAAAGAAAGACAAAGGCTATACCAATATTCATTCAATATTTAAATAATACCAGATTAGCTTATTCAATATCTTTTTTAGTCTTCACAACTGTTTAAGAGATAAATATTTTTACTATTTACATTTCACATACAAGAGAATTTAAGCAGAAATTTAAAAATTTATATAAGACACAGACATTTTGTAGTAGAACTGGTACTAAATAATCAGTCTAACCCCGGAGTGTGCATTCTAAGCCACTATTCTATAACTACCTTCAGAGTTGAAATTCAGTTATTTAAATGTCTAGGCTGTTAGCTACGTGAAGATGGAGAATTTTTTTCTATGTTTTTCACTGCTGGCTATCTACTCAATGCCTAGAATAGGTTTATGTAGATGTTCAATACATGATTATTTAATGCATTGACGTAAGTATGCAGAATAGCATAAATAGGATTAAATATGTGCTGTTGACATTCTTTAAAAAATAATTTCAATTTTTATTTTAGATTCATAGAGTATATCTGCAGGTTTGTTATATGTGTATATAGCATGATGCTGAGGGCTGGGGTACAAATGGTCCTATCACCTAGGTACCTGAGCATACCCAATTGTTAGCTCCTACTTATAAGTGAGAACATGCAATATTTGGTTTTATGTTCCAACATTAATTTCCTTAGAATAATAGCCTCCAGAGGCATCCATGTTGCTGCAAAGGATATGATTTCATTCTTATTTATGGCTATGTAGTATTTCATGGTGAATATGTATCATATTTTATTATCAGTCCACTGTTGGTGAGCACCTAGGTTGATTCCATGTATTTGCTATTGTGAATAGTGCTGCTATAAACACACAAGGGCATGTGTCTTTTTGGTAGAATAATTTATTTTCCTTCGGGTATATATCTAGTAATGGGATGCTGGGCTGAATAATACAATACAAACCGTCTCACACCTGTCAGAATGGCTGTTACTAAAAAGTCAAAAACTAACAGATGCTGGCAAGACGGCAGAGAAAAGGGAATGCTCATGCACTGTTGGTAGGAATTTAAATTAGTTCAGCCACTAAGGAGAGCAGTTTGGAGATTTCTCTAAGAAGTAAGAGTTGAAGTGCTTTTTAATTTTTGGCTTCAGGGAGGTACTTGGGACAATTACTTTTTAAAAGTAAAATCATAAAGGTCAACTATCTATTCAAAAAAATCTGAACAAAGTCTATAGTCAACATTACTGAAACTGATTTTGATTTAGCCAACTGCAGACTATTTAGATATTAGTTCACATGTTCCTTTCTTCATAAGGCCTTCCTTATGTCCTGTGTCATTATAAAATCCTGACCTTTTTCAGTTACAAAGCCCTATACTTCACTTCATCTGTCTTATTAATTACTTATATTCCTGTACTGCAAAACAATGTTTCTGTCAATGATGGACCCCATGTACAACTGTGCTCCCATGAGACAATAACATTGTATTTTTCCCATTCCTTTCATAGGTTTTAATTTGTTGAGATACGCAAACACTTAACCATTGTGTTACAATTACCTACAGTATCCAGTATAATAACATGCTGTATAGGTTTGTTACATAAAAGCAATAGCTCATATCATATAGCCTAGGTATATAGTAGGCTATACCGTCTAGGTCTGTGTAAGTACACTCTGTAATGTTCACATAACAACAAAGTTACCTAGCAATGCATTTCTTGGAATGTCTTCACTAAACAAAGCATGACTATATGGTGACTTACGTGTCTTTATGATGCTCCCTCAATAATTTCATAAGAGCAGGAACTATATCATTTTTCTTTATTGATTTTCAGCACCTGGTAAAATGTCTTTCAGAGTAGGTATTAACTGAATAATTCTTGAATAAATGAATGGCCATAAATGAATGACTACAGAAAGTATTTAGAATTGTGTAGTAAAAAATGTGGCCTTGGCCAAAGAAAGTTTTTACCTTTGCCCATGGCTTTTGGGATGTACTACACGTCATACCTGATAAAAGTGTCTGCTTAAGGCAGGGGCTGGCCACTCCAGAAAAACTAATCATGTAATTTAAGGTGGAAACTTTGGATCTTGTGGTATCAATGGATCTGCAGATTGAGTTTTATCATGTGGATAATCAATCTGTCATGATTCTGTAACAAAGTCACAAATAAAAATTAGAACACTAAAGGTCACCTGAAGCCGAGGTGAGCTTCCCTGATAGGCAAACTCTACATACTGACACATATTGATGCTGGGAGGCTCAGCATCATAGGAACGACCACAGAAGCTTCTATTCTGGAGCCCTCCCAGCCGTTCCTATGCATCTATTCTTTTGCCTGATTTTAATCTGTAGCCTTTCTCTGTAACAAACTATAACTGAGGCCAGGCATGGTGGATCATGCCTATAATCCCACCACTTTGGGAGTTTGAGGTGGGCAGATCACCTGAGGTCAGGAGTTCAAGACCAGCCTGACCAACATGGTGAAACCCCATCTACTAAAAATACAAAAAGCCGAGTGTGGTGGTGTGCACCTGTAATCCCAGCTACTTGGGAGGCTAAGACAGGAGAATCACTTGAACCTGAGAGGCAGAGGTTGCAGTGAGCCAAGATCATGCCACTACACTCTAGCCTGGGCAACAAGAGTAAAACTTCACTCCAAACAACAACAACAAAACTTGTAACCATAAGTATAACAGCTTTCATTGAGTTCTGTCAGTCCATACAGTAAATTATTGACATGGGAGGTGGTTTGGAAAACTACCCCCAAACTTGCATCTAGTGTCAGAAGTGAAGGTGGTCTTATGGAATATTGTGTTCTCAACCTTCAGTATGGCAGCCTCTGGATAAGAAGTCTAAATGATTCCCACAGTGCAATGATCAGAACAGGTAGTATCACATTCCTTAGTATGTGATATGGTCTGCAGACAAATGTATGTTTGAACTCTGGGAAAGTAACTTAACCTCTCAGGTTTTAATTATACTACCTATGATTTTATAATAATAAGAGGACCTTATTTTGTTTGAAAAATATATGTTAAGAATATTTGATTGTTGTGATAGTAACATATCTAGGTACTATATGATAAGAAACACAATGAGACTATGTATTTTAAATGTGTGACTGTCTCTAAGAACTGGTACTTGACAGTGAATGATTTCATTCACTTTTACATAGCTTTATATTGTAATTTAGATGTCTTCTTCTGTGGTCAGAGCAAAATTTCCATTTTAGTCAATTTAAATATTGCAGAGTCATAAGTCATCCATCTTCCTTTCTTCCAGCAGTAATTATATGTGAGCTATCTCAGAAAAGGATGAATCCTACTTTTAAATATTCACAAATAAATACAATTCTAAAACTTACTTCAAAAAACTCATCCTAAAATTAATCAAACTTTAACCCACTTGCAGGTGTTACCTAAGTGGCAAAATAAAAATAATACTTATATCACGTGGTTTAACCAGAATGTTTAATTGATAAACCCAGGATTTCACATTTTCTTGAAAGTTCACAGGTAATCCTAATGGGCAGCATTGTTGTTATGGATGAAATGTTTGTGTCCATCCAAATTTCATATGTTGAAATCCTAACCCCGAATATGATGGTATTAGGACATGAAGCCTTTGGGAAGTAATTTAGGTCATGAGGGTGGAGCTCCCACAAATGGGATTAACATAAATGGGATTAATTCCCTTGTAAAAGAGACCTCAGGGAGTTCTCTTTAGCTGCCCTTCTGAAACAGAAAGATACAACAAAAAGTTAGCAGTCTATGACCCAGAAAGTGTCCCACACTATAACCCAATCATACTAGCACTCTGGTCTCAGACTTCCAGGCTTCAGAACTGAGCAAAATAAGTGTCTGTTGTATATGAGCCACCCAGTCTATGGTACTCTGTTATATCAGCTAAAACTGACTAAGACAGCTGCTTTGGAGGTACAAAGATTGAGAGAATCCCAAAGTCATCTGAACACCATTATATAAATGTTAACATTTTCCCCCTTGATTCATAGTCAATTGAGGTTAAGTTTTGAGTTGAGCACTGGATGTAAGTACAGAAAAGCACTTCTGAGAACACTCATTATGGAAAATAGCAGCTCTGGAAAGTTAAGTATGGAAATGGATTATAACAAAGTAAACCTAAACTAATCTGAAATGGCTTGGATCAATGTTCGCAGTCAAATCTTATGTCAAATTGTTAGCCTCAATGTTGGAGGTGAGCCTGGTGGCTGATTAGATCTTTGGGGTAGTTTCTCATGGTTTAACACCATCTCCCTTGGTGCTATCATCCCTATAGTAAGTTCTTATGAGATCTGCTGGTTTCAAAGTGTGCAGCATTCCCCCATCTCTCTCACTCTTTCTGTGGCCAGGTAGGACGTGCATGCTTCTCCTTTGCTTCCACCACGATTGGAGTTTCCTGAGGCCTTCTAAGAATCAGAAGCCACTATGCTTCCTGTATAGCCTGCAGAATCGTGAGCCAATTAAAGCTCTTTTCTGTATAAATTACGCAGCCTCAGGTGTTTCTTTATAGCAGTGGTGTTTCTTTACAGAGAACAGACTAGTACATAATGAAGAGTATTATGTGATGCCTGAAAAAAAGAATATTCTACTGGAGGGAAGAATACTGAAAATAAAATAAGAATAATAGATGAATAATAAACAGAAGTCAGAGAGGAAGAATTTTTCAGTATTTACTATTGTCCAGATGAAAAACAAAATGAGTCTGGGAAACATTGGTATAAGCAGGAGATGTATTACATTGTGGGGTATGGGGTTTTACATGACTTGGAAGACATTTTCCTTAAAATTTTTCATGCTTTACCTATTAGTCCACATTACTTTTCCTATTAGTCCATATTCTTTAGGATAATTTTATCATTTATTTGACTTCCCAGAAACAAACATTAGTCAATATGTGTGAGAGATACATGAATATTCAGGACACTGGGAACAAATATTTTATGTAAATCATGAAGTGGCTTCTAGTTTTATATGTTGATCTCATATAAGTTATGGCTATGGTAATACAATGAAATATATTGTTTTAAACCTGAGGACTATACTCAGGGTGATGATGATACTAAGATATTATAATGTCACCTTCCACTGTTGAGTGTGGAAAACTAGCCTTACCCTCTCAAACTTCTCAGATCACATACAATATGAGAAAACTGGCTGAAATCTAATTCTATTCCATAGTAAATAGAGTGTCTCAATGTGTTTCCAAATCTATATAATGTCTCTATGAGGTACACTTTATTATTCTTATTTTCCAAATAGAAAAGCTGAGACCTACAGAAATTAAATGACTTGCCACTACCAGAATATAAGTGGCCAATTTGGGCCTGTAATAGCTCATTTCCTGAACAGTGCTCTTGCCCCAGGAGTATATACTAGGTATCCATCACAGACATACATAGACATGGATGCTTGATTATTTCAACATACTTTACAGTTCGCAGACATGGAAGGAGCCTGCAGCATTTTCACTAACATCCACAGTCCTCAGTGGCTTAATCATTAGGCCTCTGGTTAAAGAATAAATCAGTAGCCTTAAAAAACAGACCATTGTGGGTGAAAAATTATTAAGATTGTTACATGCTTGAGGACTGATATATTGACATTAGTCCCTTAGCTGTGCTAATTCACTTGGCTGAGTATAAAAGAGAGAAAATGATAACAATTAAAACAAAAAAATATACACGCATATATACAACAAAAACAAACAAGCCATAGGATATCTCTGGAAAAAAAATCAAAAGCTTGAAAATAAATAAAGGCATAAATAACTAGGACAATTAACTATAGCATTTTCTTACAGATAGGAGAGAAAATAATGCCTAACGGTTGCAAATTTGTCATTCTGTTAAATATTTGGTATTTGAAATATAACACATATATAAATAATAGTAATACAAAAGATTAGACAAGTTAACTCAAAGAGAAACTTTATTCATAAACAGAAATGAAACTAGAACATTTTTCTAGATGTACAAAGCCAGTACATTACCCTAAATATGTTGTTTTCTCAAGTCTACCCAAACAATATTCCTGCAAACAATATTGTTCTGCAGATTATATAATTAATATCTTCCAAAGTCACAGCTCTTTTGTTTCTAACTGCTCACTTCAGTTGAAGATGCTCCATTCTCAATTATATTCAAAATGTAGAATAACCCTATTGTTATTAGAGAGCAGCCTTCCTCCTTTTTAATTTCTCATGTTGACCTATGCCATTTGTTTCATAAAAAACAAAAAAATACAAGCAAATTTTGTAAAGCTAACTCACTGTACTATACATTCTTAATTGTATTGAATATATAGAATAGCCCTATTTTTACAAGATGGTAGTGTTCTTCCTTTTTAATTTATCGTGTTGACCTATGCCATTGTTTCATAAAAACCAAATAATACAAGCAAAATCTGTAAAGCTAACTGTACCATACATCAATGTCAAATCTATTTGGATAGATTATATTTCCTACATGATCATGTTGTACATGATTTAAGTACTTCAGACAAAATAGCTTTAGCCCTAGCTAGAAAACTACTAGTTTATTAATTAATAAAGAAATCCTTGTGCAATACCAATAATTAAATTTTTACCACACACTGTTGTATTAAAGAAAGATAAAGAGGAGATTGACATATAATGAATACTAGGAATTATGTGAATGATCTTTAGGTGCCTAGTAAGAAAAATGCCACCAACAGATGTTTATGAAAGGCAAACAAGCTTTAACATGATCCATATTCAATTTGATACCCATATGCTAATTAGAGATCTATCTTTTTAAGAATAAATGACTCAAAAGTATATTTATGTATTTAATTTTAATTGATAATATTTGTACATATTTATAGGGTATTGTGATATTTTGTTACATGCATAGAATGGTTAATGATCAAGTTAGGCTATTTAGTATATCCATCACCTTGAATATTTTCCATTTCTATGTGTTGAGAACATTTCAAGTCATCTCTTCTAGTTATATTGAAATATACAACACATTGCTGTTAACTGCAGTCACTCTACTCTGCTGTCAAATATTAGAACTATTTCTATGTATCTGTATAGTTGTATCTATTAGCTAACATCTCTTCATGATAATTTCCAACCCCACACACCTTTTCTTACCAGTCTGGTATCTATAATTCTACTCTCTGCCTCTATGAGATCAAACATTTTAGCTTCCACATATAAGTGAGCACATGCAATATTTTTTTCCTGTGCCAGGCTTATTTTACTTAACATAATGATCTCCAATTCCATCTATGTTGCTGAAAATGACATAATTTCATTTTTTATGGCCAAACATACAACCCTTTTTCTTTATCCATTCATCCAATGATAGATACTTAAGTTGATTACACAGCCTTGCTACTGTTAATAGTACTGCAGTAAATATGGGGATGTAGGTATCCCTTTGATGTAGTGATTTCTTTTCCTTTGGATACACAAGAGTGGATTGCTGTTAGTTTTATTTTTAGTTTTTAAACAAATCCCCATACTGTTTTCTACACTGGATGTACTAATTTACATTCCCACCAACAGAGTATGAGTTCCCTTTTCTCCACATCCTCACCAACATCTGCTATTATTTGTCTTTTAAATAATAGCCATTCTAATTGGGAGTCAGATGATATCTCATTGTGGTTTTGATTTGCATTTCCCTGATGATTAGTGATGTTAAACATTTACCAAATATGTCTATTGGTCATTTATATGTATTCTTTTGAGAAATATTTATTCATTTCCTTCACAGTAACTACTTTTAAATGAGATAATTTGTTTCCTTACTCTTGAGTTGTTTGAGTTCCCTGTGTATTTTGAATATTGGTCCCTTGTTGGATTAACACTTTGCAAGTATTTTTTTTCATTGAACAGACTGTCACTTCATGCCAATGATTGTTTCCTTTACTGTACAGAAGCTTTTTCATTTAATATGTCCAATTTATCTATTTTTGGTTTTGTTGCCTGTGCTTTTGAAGTCTTAGTCATAAAATATTTGCCTAGACCAACATATTGAAGTCTTACCATTAAATTTTCTTCTAGTAGTTTTATAGTTTCAGGTCTTTTATAGTTTCATGTCTCCAAGATATATTTAATTAATTTTTGTATATTGAGAAAGGTAGGAGTCCAGTTTCTTTTTCCTTTTTTTTTTTTTTTTTTTGTTTTTGCTTTCGAGATGGACTCTCGTTCTGCCACGCAGGCTCGAGTTCAGTGGCACTATCTTGACTCACTGCAAGCTCCACCTCCTGGGTTCAAGCAATTCTCCTGCCTCAGCCTCCTAAGTAACTGGGATTACAGGCACACACCACCATGCCCAGCTATTTTTTAAAAATTATTTTTAGTAGAGACAGGATTTCACCACCTTGGCCAGGCTGGTCTCAAACTCCTGACCTCAAGTGATCCACCCACTTTGGCCTCCCAAAATGCTGGGATTACAGGCATGAACTACCTGTAAGCACCTGGCCCAGTTTCATTCTTTTGCATATGAATATTCAGTTTTCCCAGCACCATTTATTGAAAAGAGAATCCTTTCCTCCATGTTTCTTCTTGGGACCTTTGTCAAAAATCAGTTGTTTGTAAACACATGAATTTATTTTCTGAGTTCTCTATTCTGTTCCATTGGTCTATGTGTGTTTTCATACCAATATTATGCTATGTTAGTTGATATAGTCTTATAATATATTTTGAAGTTAGGTAGCGAGATGCCTACACCTTTGTTCTTTTTGCTTTGGATTGCTTTGTATCTTGTTATCGTTATTCTATATAAATTTAGGAATTGCTTTTTCTATTTTTGTGGAAAATGACATTGACATTTTGATAGGGATTGCATTGAATCTGCGTATTGCTTTGGGTAGAATGGCCATTTAAAAATATTAATTATTTCAATCCATGAGAATGGGATATCTTTCCATTTCCTGAATTACTTTCATCCTACTTTTCCTTGTAAAGGTCTTTTACCTCCTTGGTTAAATGTATTCCTAGGTATTTTATTTTATTTTATTTTTTGTAGCTATTGTAAAAGGCGTTGCCTTCTTGATTCCATTCTCATCTAGTTCATTACTAGAGTACAAAATTGCTATTGATTTTTTTCCCAACTATTATGTTAAGTGCAGGGGTACATTTACAGGATGTGCAGGTTTATTACATTACACAGGTGAACATGTGCCATAGTGGTTTGCTGCACAGATCATCCTACTGCCCAGGTATTAGCCCAGCATTCATCAGCAATTCTTCCTGATGCTCACCCTCCTCCCACTCAGGTTTGCTATTTTTAAAACAGATTGAAGGATTTGTGTTTGAGAAAGGACAGTGACAAGGACTATGAGTTCCTGGCAAGTTTTCTTGAGTGAGTAAAACCTATAATTAAGGGTCACATTTCTTTCACCTGGTAGATAAGGGGAAATGAGGTTGGATATTAACAAATACAACATTCATTGATAAAAACCCCTCTTGCTAGTGTTCCTTAGAATGAGAGCATTTGAAAAGGAATCTAAATTTTCTTAATGGAAAAGAATATTACTCATGAGTAATCTGCAGCCTAAAGATAGTTTAAGTGACTTGTCTCCAATTACTCAGCTGAAATCTGTGTTTCTAGCCCAGTGCTATTTTTACTACACTACGTTGAAATGCCTCTGCATCAAGTCAAGTAGCATGAAAGTTATAAAAACTACATACATTCCTTTCCTTTGCTCTCCTTACAACCTACTGGGTGAGAGAGCAAACATGATAATTTATGGACTGATTCATTAAATTACATGAGATGGTCCTTGCTTAATTCCTCAAATATGTTATGTAGGTAATATGCCTTTCAAGATGCAAGCATTCATTTGTCTCTAGGGCATTGAAAGGGCTGAGTTTCAATACCTAGTGATAAAGTCAGTATGGCACAAGAGTGCAGAAAATGATAAATTAATCAGGGTTTTATGGGCTTTACATTTATGATATGTTAATATTTAGAATTTCTTAAAAGATAAAACAAAGTAATATATGAGGAGGAATACTTTTTCTTTCTTTATATATATATTAGAAAAAGCATTCCTACTCATATGACTTTGTTTTATCTTATAAATACCTATAAAATATATATATATATTTATATATATTATATATTTTATATATATTTACACATATTTATATATGATATATATTTATATTTATATAAATACATTTATATATATTTATATTTATATATATTTATATATAAAAATATATATATATACACACAAATACCCCAGAACCTAAATGCAATAAACATGTTCTCCAGAACCTAAATGTTCTTCACATGTACCCCAGAATGTAAAATGCAATGAAACATATATAAATATATTTATATATTATTTATATATAATATATTTATCTAATGTTATATATTATATATAATACATTATAGATATATTTATATATTTATATTATCTATATATTTATATTATATAAATATATCTATCATATATAAATATATATAATATAGTATATATATTTATGTAAATATATTTATTAAAATAATTATTTATGCAAATATATTTATTAAAATAAATAATTATTTATGTAAATATATTTACATTTATATATTATATATATTATTGCATTTTAGGTTCTGTGGTACATGTGAAGAACATGCAGGATTGCTGCATAGGTACACACATGGCAGTGTGGTTTGCTGCCTTCATCCCCATCACCTATATCTGGCATTTCTCCCCATGTTATCCCTCCCCAACTCCTTACCCGCTGCTGTTCCTCCCCTAGTCCACCCTAACAGACCTCAGTGTTTGATGTTCCCCTCCCTGTGTCCATGTGTTCTCATTGTTCAACACCATCCTATAAGTAAGAACCTGTGGTGTTTGATTTTCTCTTCTTCTGTTCAGTTTGCTGAGAATGATGCTTTCCAGGTTCATCCATGTCCCTACAAAGGACATGAACTCACCATTTTTTATGGCTGCATAGTATTCCATCGTGTATATGTGCCACATTTTCCCAACATAAAAAACCCAAATGCGCAGTCTATCATTCATGGGCATTTGGGTTTTTTATGTTGATTTTATATCCTACACATTTATTGAATTTGTTTGTCAGTTATAAGTAGTGCTGGCTTTGAAAACTAAATTAGGGAAAATTACCTACTCTTCAATGTTTTAGAATAGTTTGAGGAAAATTGGTGTTAGCTATTAAAATTACCTGCTCTTCAATTATTTAGAACAGTTTGAAGAAAATTAGTGTTAGCTCTTCTTTATATGTTTGGCAGAATTTGGCAGTGAAGCCGTTGGATACTGGACTTTGTTGTAAAATGACTGATTCAATATTATCACTCATCACTAGGTTCTACAGGTTTTCTCTTTCTTCTTAATCTTGGCAGATTAAGATATCCAGGAATTTATCAATTTTCATTAGGTTTTCCAGTTTGTTAGTGTGCTGTAATTTATAACAGTCTTTGATGATCTTTTGTATTTCTGTGATATCAATTGTAACGTCTCCTCTTTGATTTCCAATTTTGTTAATTTGGGTCTTCTCTCTTTTTCTTCATTAGTCTAGTTAGCAGTTTATAAATTTTGTTCATCTTTTCAAATAATTAACTTTTCACTTTGTTAATAGTTTGCATTTTTTCTAGTTTTTATTTTGTTCTGCTTCAGTCTGTATTATTTCTTCTAATTTTGGGTTTGGCTTGTTCTGCCTTTTCTTTTTCCTTGAAGTCCATTGTTAAATTATTTATTTGAAATCTTTCTCCTTTTCTGATGTAGGCATTTATTGCTAAAATTTCTCTATTTGCACTACTCACTCGTAAGTGGGAGTTGAGCATTAAGAATACATAGACACAAAGAGGGGAACAAAACACAAGGGCCTCTTGAGGGGTTGGGGATGAGGGGAGGGAACTTAGAGGATGGGTCAATAGGTGCAGCAAACCACCATGGCACACGTATACCTATGTAACAAACCTGCACATTCTGCACATGAATCCCATTATATATATACATATATATATATATATATAAAATTTTTAAAAAGACATCAATTTCAAAAAGAGAGAGAGAATAACAAGAAAGATAATTGGTCCCCAATTGTCAAACCTGCTGTCACTTGGATCTGAGACTTCCCAGCTTCTAGAAATGTGAACAATACATTTCTGTCATTTATAAATTACCCAGTCTAAGATATTTTGTTATGGTAGCCTTGAGGGACCAAGGCAGTTGGTAGAGAGAGTACCTTTCCAAAATAAAGGGGGTGATGGAAACTTTATAAAGAATATTATATGTACTAGGTAGACAAACAACTAGGTATTTTAATCAATTTACTATAACATAACATATTGTACAGGAGAAATGAGACTCAAGAAGAAAAGCCCAAGCATTTCTCCATATTCTCATGTCTTATTTAACAATTCTAGTGGAGAAACTAAGCTCTTTCATCAACCCAGTCTTTGGTTTAAACCCTGGTTTGAGCACAGTTTTAATAAAATTTTGTGATCTTATACAAAGTCCTTGACTTCTCTGAGCTTCATTTTGTCCCCTTGCAAAATAAAAATAACACCAGCGTATACCTCAGAGGGTTATTATAATGGTAAAAAGAGGAGAATTGTAGGGAAAGTCTGAATCTTCTTAGAAATTACAGGTGACCCTTGAACAACGTGGGTTTGAAATACATGGGTTTACTATATACAAAGATTTTTTTTTCAATAAAAGTTACACAAAGTGTGCCTGACTGTCCTGCTTCCCTTTCCACCTCCTTTACCTCTTCTACCTCTATTTCCCCATCATTATAATGATGAACTGCAAAAATCTGTTTAAAACATTTAACCTAGTACCTAGCACATAGTGAGATATCTCCTCCGTTCACCATATTATGTGATGATTGAAGGGATCAAGTTCTAGCAAGACACACCTTGGGATAATGACATAATTAAAAATGAACATGAGAAGCCAGTAGATAACATACACACACTCTGTCTCTTTCTCTCTCTCTCTCTCTCTCTCTGAGACATGACCAAATACACAGATGTACACACACCTGGATGCACACAAAGAAGACCGAAGGAAAAATAAAGAATAGGCTTTTAAATTTCATGAACAGAACAAATATACTTTGTTAACATGGCTTAAGTAAAATAAGACGATGCAAATTAGAAGGAGATATATCAAAGATTTGTGAAATACATTGATGCCCATGATTGTGTAAAAGACATTGACAAGTTTGAAATTTGGAAGCAAAAGAAAGCAGTAAAATCTTACTAACAACCAGGCGAGGTGACTCACACCTGTAATCCCAGCACTTTGGGAGGCTGAGGTGGGTGGATTATCTGAGGTCAGGAGTTCAAGACCAGCCTGGACAACATGGTAAAACCCTATCTCTATTAAACATGAAAAAAAAATTATCCAGGCATGGTGGTGTGAGCCTGTAATCCCAGATTCTTGGGAGGCTGAGGCAGAAGAATCAGGAAGGCGGAGATTGCAGTGAGCTGAGATCATGCCATTGCACTTCAGCTGGGGCAGAAGAGCAAAATTCCATTTCAAAACAAAACAAAACAAACCCAATAATCTTATTACCACTTTCAGTCTTTTCTCTAATTGTTTTATTTTCACCTCCTTTGGGATGAAAACAGAATGTTGGTCTCCATTTTGCCATGTACTAGGAAACATGACATCATCAAGAAGCATAAATGAGACTTGGTCATCCTTTTTCTGATTCACAGCCCTATAACTGAAGTTATGTTATTGCTATCCTTCTATCTTGCCAGTGTTTCTCCTTCAAGAAGTGTCTGCCTGCATATAGGAATTCTTGGCTCTAATCATATTGTTTAAATACATCTTCTAAGTGGGCCTGTGCTTTTATGCATACAAAATAAAAGGTCTTGACCAATTTGTCTCTAACAGAGAACTCCAACGGACGTATATTTTTGGTACCTCTGTAGCACAGGGAGTCTGCATGTTTTGCTTTTCCTCTTTGTAATCTCTTTTCCCTAGAATTTAACCTTGAATAATGCCAATCTGAATTCTACACCTTCAAATGAACCCCTTCTAAAGGTTACTATCTCTCTTCTTCCGTTATCCTACAGTTATTAAAGATACAGTAGGATATTGGGGAAACTGGGTTTGTGGTGGTTTTACCAACATTTTAAAAGTGTGCTGGGTTTTTTCCAAGGCTGCATTATTGGCTGAATAGTTATTGCTATGTTTTAAATGTGTACACCTAATTTCACATACTGGAAACTCAATTACATGTTGTTAGACCCCAAATTCATATGGTGTTAGTACAGGGGGTCTCTGAGAGGAAATAGAGTTAAGTAGTCTTCAGGGTGGGACCCCATGATGGGACTGTTGGTTTTGTAAGAAGAGGAAGAGAGATCTGAGTTGACATGCATGGTCTTGCCCTCTTGTCATGTGATATCTTCCACTACTGAATACAGCAAGGCCTTCACCAGATGTCAGTATCATGCTCATGAACTTTCCAGACTCCAGAACTGTAAGAATAAATTTATTTTCTTTATAATTACTCAGTATATAGTATTCAGTTATAGTAACAGAAAACAGATTCATGCAGACAGTTGGTACTGAGAACTGGAGCTGTTGCTATAGGAAATACCAAAAAGTCTGGACACTCTTTTGGAACAGGGTAACAGGTAGAGGCTGGGAAAATTTGGAGGAGCAGGCTAGATGAAGCTTGCTTTGCCATGCATGAAGTATTATGAGAGATTTTGGTGAAGAGAGGAGAACTGTAGGGTAATCTGAATCTTCTCAGAGATTACAATTGACCTGTGAACAACATGGGTTTGAAATGCATGGGTTTACTATACAAAGATTTTTTTTTCAGTAAAAGTCACACAAAGTGTGCCTGACTGTCCTGCTTCCTTTTCCAACTCCTCCTTTACCAAAACTCTGTCTCCATTTCCCCAAAGACAGTAAGACCAACCCTTCATCTTTCTCCTCCTCTTCAACCTACTCAATGTGAAAATGACAAGGATAAAGAACTTTATGATGGTCCCCTTCTACTTAATAATGTTAAATATACTTTTTCTTCCTTATAATTCTTTAAGTAACTTTTTATCCTACTTTATTGTAATACAACATATAACACATATAACATTCAAACTATATGTTAATGTACTGTTTATGTGATTGGTATGGTTTCTACACAACAGTAGGCTGTTAACAGTTAAGTTTTGGGGGAGTTCAAAGTTATACATGGATTTCTCACTGTGTGGAAATGGTTAAAAGTTCAATTGTACTTAAGAGGTTGTGACAAGAATACTAGTCTATGGTATTCTGTTATGGTGACAAAAAATTGATTAAGTTGCGTTAGTGTTGTTTCTTTTCTGAGATGTAATCTATTCAATTATTTTGAGCATTTTGAAGAATATTGATCATTTTTTTTCTTTTTCTTTCTTTTTTTTTTTTTTTATTTTGAGATTAAGTTTTGCTCTGTCTCCCAATCTGGAGTGCAGTAACACAATCTCCACTCACTACAGCCTCTGCCTCCCTGGTTCAAGAGATTCTCTTGCCTCAACCTTGTGAGTAGCTGGGATTAAAGGCACCTGCCTGGCTAATTTTTGTATTTTTAGTAGAGACAGGGTTTCACCATGTTGGTCAGGCTGGTCTCGAACTCCTGATCTCAGGTGATCCACCCACCTCAGCCTTCCAAAATGCTGGGATTACAGGTGTGAGCCACCATGACTGGCCTGATAATTCTTTCATTTAAAAACCTTCTGCTCTAGATAATAGCTATGTGAAGACATCTTTACAAACTATGTGTGCACATATACACACATCCTCCCCACCCCCCGTAGCATTTAAGTGTTAAAATAGATTAAAATCCAAGAAGCTTACACTATTTTTTTAAAGACATAGCCTCATTCTTTATGATTAACCAAGATAGAAGCACTTTTATTATTGTAGAGCAGTGATACTAGATGAATCTCTCACTGAGACACTCTTTTCCTCTTAATGATGTAATTCCTTTGAATATAAAATGTGACACATTTAAGAGTTCTGCCACATGCGTGCTCCTTAGAAATTTTTAGTTCCTCAAATTTTGGAAAAAAAAAAGACACTTGAAGAAAAAATAATTTAAAATATATCAAAAACAATAAAAGCTTTTTAAGTGGGAGAAGGGTGCAAAATAAAATGGAGGCATTTTCAGAATCCTCAGAGAACAGTTGTCTGTTTTTTATCTTTTAAAATAGGCAGTGCTTACTGGACAGAGGGAATTTAAGTCAAAACTAAAGATCCAATACATGGTCTTTTCCCCCCTCTCTTTTGCTCTTTTCTGGATTCTGAGTAATATTGGAATGAGAAAACATTAGACCTTAAAATTAATTGGCATCTTCAGCTTCCAAACATGGTAGTTAAGGGAGAATTCACTCCTAGTAAATACATTAGTGGTCACTGCAAGTGGGTATTTATGTTGGAAGCAAAAATGTGCGTAAAAATAACTTGGGTAACTGACGTCTTAGTGACACTATTTGAGAAATTTCCCTGAATCTCCCCTGCCTTTACATTTCTCTATCACTAGTCTTGGTGTCCTCCTTAATCCACAGAAAATTTCACTCTTTTTTTTTTCAAACACTTGTATTCTTTCCTCACCGTGATTTTTTCCTCCTTATTGTCTCTCCAATTCTTTATGTGTTGGTTCCAAATTAATTCTGCTTTTAACTTTCCATTAGTTCACTTAGTTAATTAGATTCCTTGGAAAATTTTCATTTCTTCCGTTTTGGGTGGGCATTTAAAAAAAAAAATACTTTTCTCAACATTTTTATGTCGTTATCTTGGCCTTAGTTGAAAACAAAAGCTTCTGGACAGTGAGGATGGTTTCTTCTGTATCAAGATTTCAAATAAAAATATATTTGCATATCTCATCAGCACATATGAGGTTTAAAGATATTTCAGCGGCTACCTAGTGTACCCCTGTCTTCAGATAAGACTTTTCCTAAGACTTTCATCCTCTGAATATGAGATTCTATTTTTAAATATCTCTAAAGGGATAAATTCTCTCTTAAACATAAATGCAACTACACAATTGCATAGTCACTACTCTTCCAGATAAATGCAAATGAATTACATTTTGTTTAAGATGTGTAATTTAGAAATACTTATGAGTCCCCCTATATACCCCCTAGGGATATACAGTTAAGAGAAAATTGAAGATTTGTTTTTTCTCTTTAAAGCAATAAGTTGAGATTAAACAGGGCTTAAACATTGATCTACAAGAAATCTTCAAGAAATTTTGTCCTCTCCCCATGAGCCTAAGATTTAAACATTAAATATTCTGGAATGAAAAAGAGGGGTAAAAAGTGTTAGTCATCACCTTATGATATCTAACCAAACAGGTAGAGACTATTATGGTACTCTCACAAAGAGCTTTGAAGTTAGAACCGAAGGAACATGACTCTAGTCTTAACTATGACATTTATTTCATCAGAGATACAAGCTTTTTGAATGTTGAATTATGTAAATGTGAAAAACAAACATACTAATGTCTACTCCTCAAGATCGTTGTAAGAATTAAAGAATGATTGTATATTATAGATGTAATTTTCTGTATAAATTGTTATTATATATAAATAGCTATAAGTTCAATTGTTAGAAATTTTTTAAAATTATTTCATCCAAAAGGAAATGATATGATGAACTGACAGAAGATTCTATGACTTTGATGATCATTCATATTTCATCAGAAGCTGAGTTCTTGGGCCTATTACTTATTCTGCAGGAGAACTTTCAGAATTTTTTTTAAATTGTCTGTGGGATTTCCTGATATTGCAAAACTCAGAAAATACCTCTGTAAGATGCAGAAAATTCTCTATTTTCAGTCTGCTCTTTTTTTTTTTCACCACTCTACATTGGTGTTCACAGGCTTTGTGGCTTTGTACTTTTTTCTATTTGGGACCAACATTTAATTGGTAAAAAGAGTTACTGTAGGGCTCAATGTAGCAAACTTTAAGCTTATTCTACCACTTTTGTTCCTTCTCAGGGAATTTGAACAAGAGATCAGATTTATAGCAGAAGAATCACCTCCCAGGTTTTATTCTGCTTGAATCAAATGGAAAGCTAGTGATTTTCACAAGAATATTCTCCCGTCTTGGATAGCCTTATAAGATTCTTTTCCTTTTAAAGTCAAGCACTTTTTATTACGGATGTCACATATCCCACAGTGCTGGCAATAAATTTGTCTTTTCAAATTAAAAATGAAGTTTGAGGGTTTGATTGCCCTGTCATTTAACAACATTATTGCAATGAGAAACTTCTTCCTTTCACTATATACCATTTTCTGTCATGCTGAAACAAGGAAGCAATACACTTTTCAGTTCAGAGTTCTTAATGTTGTTTTCATTTCCATTGTATCATTTTAAAAGAGAACAGCACCTTTGAAGAAATATTGTATAAATAAAAGCATTTAAAAATGTAGCACCAAGAAAACAAAACAGAAGAGCCAAGGGCAGAAAGGAGGTAGGGAAACTACCTCTTAGTGGCAGTGATGGCCAGTTTCTGTTATATAAATAGCTTGCTAGTCTCTCAGTTGAGGAAAAAGTGTCACATGTCAAAAGATGTTCTGAGCACTGAAAGGTACATAAAGGACAAGAGAGAAATGAGCAAATGGGAAAACAAAATATAGAAAGCAGAATCTGCACGCTGACTTGCATTAAGTTGACTGTCTTTTGATGTGGCTTTCCCCTCATGGGCAGGTGAGGTGGATAAGCACAGCCCCATAGTGTTATAGCTTCCTAATGCTATTTATTTGCAATTTATTACATTCCTAGTAAAACAGAGTTCACAGTTAGCAATATTTGCATTTGGCAAAGTACAATGATACCAGGTTTTATTAAAATATAATCTAGATTGGTGATGTTGCAAAAGGAAATTGTAGAGATTATGAGGAGATGCCAAACTGGGAGCCTTCAAAGCGTTTCCTCTTGCATTGGGCATGACTTGGCAGGACACAGTAAGTATACTGTAAGTATGTCTTGATTTGATACGATTGAATGAGGCTACCACACAAAACACTGAAACATTGTATCTTTATATCCTTTCATATACTCTAGACCTAAGAATTGTTCCTGTGTTGGATAAACTTTAATTTTTAATAGTGTTTGTGTGTTAGTTGCCATAACAAAAATACAAGATCACTCAATACGTCGGCTGGGTTGGTTTCTCCTAAGGTCTTGGTTTCCTTGGTTTGCAGATGACTACCTTCAAGCTGTATGCTCTGTGTACACAGCATTCTACCATCTCTTTCTTATTTGATAAAGATACCAGCCATACTGAATTAGGGTCCCACCCTTATGATCTTATTTAACCTTCATTACCACTTTAAAGGCCCCGACTCCAAAGAGAGTCACATTAAGAGTTAGAACTTCGGCCAGGCACAGTGGCTCATGCCTGTAATCCAAGCACTTTGGAGGCCAAGGCGGGCGGATCACCTGAGGTCAGGAGTTCAAGACCAGCCTGACCAACACAGTGAGACCCCCGTCTTAAAAAATAAAATAAAATGGGCGGGCGCGGTGGCTCAAGCCTGTAATCCCAGCACTTTGGGAGGCCGAGGCGGGTGGATCACAAGGTCAAGAGATCGAGACCATCCTGGTCAACACGGTGAAACCCCGTCTCTACTAAAAATACAAAAAATTAGCTGGGCATGGTGGCGTGTGCTTGTAATCCCAGCTACTCAGGAGGCTGAGTCAGGAGAATTGCCTGAACCCAGGAGGCGGAGGTTGCGGTGAGCCGAGATCGCGCCAATGCACTCCAGACTGGGTAACAAGAGCGAAACTCTGTCCCCCCCCCAAAAAAAATAAATAAATAAATAAATAAAATAAATAAAATAAAATAAAAATAAAAATAAAAAAAGAGAAGAATTAGAACTTCAACATATGTTTTGGAGTTGAGGTGGGAGACACAATTTAGTGTATCACTATCTCCTTTGAATATGATCTATTCCAAATTTCCAAGCAGAATAATATATTGGGAAGAGGATTTACTTAGGCGTCATGCAGAACAGGGTGTGGATTCTTGCTGCTCATTTATTACTCTAGCTTGACCTCAAACAAGGTAACTTAAATCCATCTCTATAAAAATCAGGTTATTAATAATTGTACAGAAAATTTGCTGGGAAAATTTGGGAAGATAAAGTATGAAAAATAACCCAGCACAGTGCTTGGTAGGTAATAGTTGCAAAATTTTCCTTCTGAAGTTTATCTTTGAGGTGATGGATTCTCAGCATTACCTCAAAGGCCCAGAGTGTCATTCTTGGTAGCATGAGTCTTGAACTGCTAAAAATTAACATTTCAATCTATCTAAGCCATTCTTTCACTGTCAGTTCCTCATGCTGTCAAAACAAACAACAAAAAACAAAAGCAGCACTACGGGTTAACTTCTAATGTCTTGTAAATGGAATCCTTGGCTCTTAAGATAGGATTTACTTTGAGCAACTGGATTCATTCATTTTACTCTTGAAATATTCACTTGACAAACATTAGATTTGCTATGTATTGGTCACTGTAGCAGGAACTGTATTAACACAAAGATTTGTAACTTGTATTGTGTCTCGATCAAGCTTTGCTCTGAAATGTGCTATGGATACGAATATACACAAAGAACAAGGAAAAAATTATAAGGGTATAATATAAAGAAGGGTTAGAGATAGAAATTAGCTTGAATGGATTAAAGAAGGATCAGTTTTAGCTATATGAATTTTGGGTAGTTTTCCTAAAACCTCAGATTTAAAATAGCTCTTTAAGTATGAAATTGTTTTTAATAGTAAGTGGAGGAGAGGCTAATAAAAGAAGGAATAATTCTTTGAAACTTTATTCACACTTTAAATATAAAACAGAAATCTTTACTTCTCTCTCATATGTCTCCTTCAGACTGGCTTTCTCACCTAGGTTTTAGGCAATGGAGATCATAATAGTAGCTTGGAAGAGGAAAAGCAAGAATGGCTGGAGGAAAAGCTCGCAAATGCAAATGTGAATGTTACTTCGTAGGTTAGTTTAAGTAGTTAAGAGCTCCTTTGAGGGAGGAACCCTGGGCTTGCAGAACTATTCTAAATTAACTATAGAGTCTCACCATCTTTATCTGCTAAGATTAGGTAACTTATTTTGCAAATATTTTATTTGAAATCTAATGATAAAAGCTTATACTTTTAGACTTTATAAACTATACTGAAAGAGATGCCTATAGTTTTTCACTTATTTAAAAACAAGATCACTTGGATAAACTTATATTTATTTGAATCCCAAGAGAACAGCTTTTCAATATTACCATAGCCTTCTCATGATGCAAAAACATTTCAGCAAAATTAAATTACCACAGTTTTCCTTGTTACCATGACAAGGTTTCCAACTGTAAGAGACCTAAAGGTGCTTTATGCCTTCTCTTAGATCGAATAATATTGACACATATTTCAACAGAGTACTCTTAATTCTAACAAATAAGAACCATATTGCGTACTTGAGTAAGGCAGACACATATTTGTAACACCATCAAACGATACGGTATTTCTGAGGGAAAAGCCTATTTTTCATTGTTTTTCATGAACTTGTCCTAAAATATCTTTACCCTTTGATCATGGATATTGCCATTTCAGGGGCATAATGTAGTCTCTAAAAAGCAGTTTTATTTTCTACTTTTACATGAAAGGTTCCTCAGGATATTTCCAAGTAACATCTGTAATTCCAAATTATTTCAGGTCAAGTGAGGCAAATCTGAATAAGCTGAAATTTTGAGACAATTTTTAAAAGTATTATCATATGATATATCAGATATACTGAAGTTGAGGTGAAGTTTATATATTTAGGTGAGAAAATGCATGCACGGCTATAATGTCAGACTGGGATTTCCCATGGAAGCTGCTCAGTAAGCAAAAGAAAATTCTTCCAAATTAATCTGACCTTGAATAAGGAAGCATATTTTTATCAATCAACTGTAACCAACATTGACTTTTGGGTTATCCAGATTGTAGCATGCATATTCAGGTAGATAATACAGTTGTCAGATGTAGTCTTTGTGATCCATAGTCTGTCACTGTGTATCAAATTGCAACCTGCAGTGCTTTTCTTGTTTCAATTTTATATAGCAACTTGTAATACATGAGTCAAATCTGCCTTGCTGGGTTAAAAGGAAAGGAGAAGAACTGGAATGCAAATTATACTATAAATTAGAAAACCTAAATCCTAAGCAACTAGATTTTTAACCATAATATAAAATAATATCTTTCAATCAAATGATATTCTGATACATAGCAGTGCTTCTCAAACTTTAATGAGCATAAAAATTACCTGGGGATCTTGTGAAAAGACTGATTCTGATTCAGTAGATTTGATGTGGAGCCTGAAATGTTACATTATTAATAATTTCTCAGATGAGGCCAACATGTTGCTAGACTATGAAATACATCTTGAATAGCAGGTTCTACAGTATGGTTGTATACAACATATTATGACATTTCATAATGAATTTTATTATCTGAAGAAGTATAATGCCCCAAAATAGCCACAATAGTGTCTACTAATTTATCTTAAATAAATTTTATAATAATTATGCAAACCTTTATTATTTCATTGTGATTTGTCTTACAGTTAGGCTTTCTCCTAGAATCTGTTTTCTTCATGACTGTGCAAAAAGGAAATAAAATAACATCAAACTATATGATTACAAAAATTCCTGTAGATGACACAAAATATTTAGGGAATGTTTACAATTAATATTTTAAATTCCGTATTCTCCATCTTACGGAGTACAGTGGGGGAAAAAAGAAACTGTACTCTAAAATTAGTGATGCTATGTACTATGGTTCAACACTGATGTTGATGACCACTCCTACTTGATTTGGGCTCTCCTCTTCCTAGGAGGTAGTGCATGCAGTGATCAGTGGTGCATTTCACCTACAAAAACCTGCAGCATGACACTACTCAAGAAATTGTATGTTGGCAGTTTGTTAAGGTATTTTATGAAAAGAGGTACCACAAGTAATGGGTCACTTAGTATTTTCACTTGCAGCAAAGAAAGTTACGATGTACTTCCTCATTCTCTTGACATTGTACTTACAGAAGTTGCAGTTTCATGTAAAATTAAAGAAAACTTATACATCCCCAACTACACCCACTCTTTAATTGTGTATTATTAAATGATTCAATGTAATGATATGTGAGAGTTTTGTTTCACATGGGTAAGAAATTACAAAGGCCTTATATACTGTTCTTCTGAGAATTTAGGATAAGAATTGGTTTAATAATACTGTCTAAATAACTTCATTTTCTAAAGGGTTATAAGATATAAGAAAATGTTTTTAATCATAGTTTCTTCTTTATCTTCTTCAAACTTTGTTCTTTATCAAAACCATTAATTCATTAAACAAGTCTTCATTAACTAATTAAATAGGCATGTGTCATAAAAACATATAATATTGCAGGCTAGTGTTAAGAGCTGAAAATAAAGGGCAGCTCCTGATGTCACAGACTTAGGTACTCTTGAACCTTTAATGGAGTCACTTTCCATCTAGTTACCCAAATTTTTCCAGCAATGTTTAGCTATGCCAGTTGACAGTAAATAAAATAAAATAAAATAAAATAAAAACACTTTGGCTTGTAAAACTAAAAAGTCAAGAAATCAGGCACAGCTCTAATCAAGGGCTGAAACAGTGTTATTAGAGCTCAGCTTTTCTACATTTCATAGTTTTGGCTTTTCCTATACTGTCTTAATGTTCATATTCCATAAAAAAAATTCCAACAGCTCTGTTTAGATTGTCTCAAAACAGTATACGAGGTCCTTTTTTTTTTTAACACTGTGAAAAATAGTTAATTGTTTCTTTTTCGTTATAACCTGTTCATATTCCTATCACTGAGTTATCAACCAGGACCACTGGAAATACAATGCCCTGATTGGCCAGAACTGATCCATGTGTCCACCCCTACTGCCAGAAGTGAAGTAAAATTCACCAGGAGTAGATTAAGAGGTGGGACAGTCATGGAAGTGCATGGCTCAGACTTTTTTATATCAAGACCACACTGACTGACAATTCCAGGTGCTGCCCCTGTGGATCTACCACTGAATCTGTACTGTAGCCATCCCAGACAGTCACTGAACACAATGAGGAAAGGGAGGTATTGCAGTCCCATTCCTAGGAGACGATGGATTCCTCCAGTGAGTGACTTTGGCTCAAGGATCCCCCATTGGCTAAGTTGAACCTTTCTTGAAATGTTATCGCAGTCCAGCCCTCTCCCTGTTACTCTTTCCTACAACAGATGTCAAACCTCATCAAATTCTGAAAGCTTTCCTTCTCTCACACCCTTCACCAATAAACCTCTTTCATATTTAATGTGGCCTTAGTATCAATTTCTTGGAGGAACCAGACTAATGCAACAGTGGATGAGAAATAATTTTTTGGTGAAAAGCTGGGTTTCTAGTAGCAGGAAAATGGTAAAGAGAAACTAGGAAACAAAAATAACAGATTTGAAGCATGAGTTATCTGTGAATTGGCCTTCTATGGCTTAAATAGCTGTCCATTTTCTATAATATGTGTTTTCAGGAATCTTCTTTGCATACCAAACAATGTTTGCTTGTACTATGTCTCCCTTAGATTAAAAATTCCTTTAGAGAGAAAATTACATGTCTTTATATTTTTGAAACCTTTTTTACAACTGTATCAGTGAAAAGGTACAATATACATGCTCACAAAAAAGGCTTTCATATATCTGGAAGATACTGTGAATTAATAGACAACTAAATAACCCTTATTGGGGTTCCTATCTGTAAGATACTGTGAATTAATAACCTAAATAACCCTATGATGAAGCATTCTTTCCAGGTTGAAAGGTTATCAAGGCAAGTATTTTATTAGATCTTTCTTATTACTCACTCCTGTGGTTACTCTGTTAGTTTTGAATTATTGTATGAAGTGAGGAAAGAAAGATTCCTACAGTAAAAAAATTAGAAAATGTCCCAATCCTTTTATAACTCTGAATGATATAGACGAATAAACAGTAATTTTTATTGGTCTTTTATGTTTCAGATAATATAAAAGCGAAATCCAAAAAGTTTTATTTTAAATTTGTAGTTTACAAAACAGTCTCACCTCCATTATCTACTCACAATGTTGGCAAAACACCTGTTTTAGTATATTTGATGAGGAAGTAAAACAGAGAAAAGTTAAGTGACTTGTTTAAAGCCAAACAACTGACTCAAGTAGTATGCACTAGAGCTTTCTAGTCTTGTAAATAAAAACAACTCCCCTCTTCTAATAGGGTCCCGTTTTGTGAACTCACAGGAAGCAATGGCCTCTTAACAGTGGCATTGATTACTGATGCTTGAAAATTGTTGAAATTATTATTAATGTTCGAAAATATTAACCCAGTGCATTGCCTCCCCCCTTAAATCTCATCCCAGCAGCTTATTACTTTGAGACTGAGCCCTGAGTTTTATCAATCCATGACAAGAGAGTACAGACACACTCTTCTTTAAGCAAGACAATGGACTTTAGGAACAGGCAAGAGAAAAGATTTTCTAGTACAGCACACTACAGCAAATACTAAGCCAAAGGTGGGCTTCCCTATAAAAGAACATATATTTTAATATAATAGGGGCAATAGAAAAGCTCTACCTGATACCAGAGTATCTTGGGGAATAAAACAGAGACAAGGTGACATTATAGCCTGAGGTTTGGGTATGTCCAAGTCCTGGTCAGATATGCAAATTGTTGAGAGAAAAACGGAAAGCAGAGAGGATAGTATTCCATTCCCTTTTTGAAATCTAGAAAGAGGAATCTGTGTAGGGTGATTCTTGAATCAATATGGACCATCCTTTGCACAATTAAGAATATCTCTCTTTGTGGTGAGACTTGAGAGGTGACCTACTTCCCAATACCCTGAATATCACCAGTTAGGGTTACATAGAAAAAAACTAAGCATTTATGCCCAAAATCTGAGTAAATTTACAACCTCCCCTGCATATCACAATTTTACGTTTCCTTTCTTATCATTATTTCTAAACCGCAAACATAGAATTAAAGGTATCTTAAATTTAATTCAGATATTGAAGAGATGTAGCATCCCATTCGAGATTACTGATTTTCCAAATCAGCATGCTCAGTGGAGCAGGAGTTTTGAGATATGAATGTCCAAGATTAAAAATGTACCTCAATACTATAGAGTAACTTATTAGTTACTCTATAACTGAGCTTGAAAATTTTTCTGCATGTCTGTTTATTCATTGCAAAACAAAGACAATACCTTCAACAGCAGGTAATAAGAAGATTAAATAAGATATTACATATAAAATACTTATGAAAGTGAGTGTTCTGTAAATTGCTACTACTAGTATTACTGCTGCTGCTGCCGCTGCTGCTACTACTCATGGCTTCGCTATTTATGCATGAGATAGGACAAAACATGAACCATTGATACAGATGGAAACTGAAGTGTTCTCCTGCCTATATTCTTCCACCTTGAAATTGAGCAATCTCTTCACGTAGTTCCATAATACCTTCTATCTCATTCCTCAAAACAAAAAAAGACAATAAACGTAGTAGGAACACAAGTACAAATACACAATATAGCACATTTCACAAACTCCAAAGTCAGGTATAAAGTAAATGCTTGTATGTTTTTAATGATCCAATATTCTATCTCAAGTGGCTTAAGTAAATTATTCAAAAATATATAAAATATTCAACATGATATTTAAATTTGAACCCAAATTCTTGTGATGTAAGATTAAGTTTTTCCATTCTTTTTTAAATTTTTATGCTCCCTAAACTTCTATATTGTGACCTAATGGCTCTTCTCAAATATTTCCAATCTCTCCAAATGCAGGAAATCCTGAAAACATTGTCAAAAGCCTTTTTTATCACTAAATTCACAGGTCATTTATGTAGACTCAAGAGGTTTTTGCTAGTCCCAATAAACATCAGGACTTCCAGATGCTACTCCAACTTGGCTGTACCTCTCGACCTCTTGGAGTTTCACTCATCACTAATTTTCTGGTCCAGTGGAGCATTACAAAACTTCTTCCCAACCCTTCCACAAACTCAGAACTCAGCTTAAAAGTGAAAAATAGATGCCTTGGTGGTGCAAACGAAACACACACACACACACACACACACACACACACACACACACACAAAGACCTCTCCCAACTGCATCATAAACAGTAAGAAAGTAATCCTGATAAAGAAACTCTAAAAAATAAATGCTTTTTCCTTTATATAATGAATTATAAGGAAAAGAAAATAAGAGTGTCTCCTAGCAAGTATACCCATGTGAACACTTACTGGTTTTATTCATGATTTTGTTGTGTTTGCAGTAAATGTTTTTTGCTTCTGTCATGTTATTCCATATCTGACTTCCCAGATAATTAACCATTTGCCTCCTTTTTATCTTCCCCTTGACAACTCAGTTTTTACAAAATCAGTTATGTCAAGGATTCTGACAATCTAAATGACAATAGATTTAGATCAGATTAAGAGGATGAAATAAGAAGATGGATTTCTGTTAGGGTATTATTTGTGCTCCTCATTTACTTTTCATAAAGGCTGTATGCGTTTGATATAGACCAATCTTTCTAATAAATGCTACTAAGTTACTGATTCAAGGAAAAGTCATAAAGCTTGATTTTTGAGGATATCTTACTTTCTTGTATTAAGAAAGTCTTGCAATTTGTGACCACAAAAAAAAAAAAAAAAACAAATATAAAATTGGATGAAAAAAAGAAAGTCTTGTAAAAGGAAACCTTTTACTATATTTTAAAATTGAAATAATAAATACTCATGATGCTGATAATCAAGAACACAATTACTGGCTTCTCTATATAGAAAGAAATTAGTAAATTCTTATCAATATTCCAAAATCCATTGAAAATACAAAATGGCACAGTAAGTTCACTTTTGTATAAATTTTTCATATGTATAGTTCAAAAGCAAAATACTTATTCAGTATAGTATTGCTTTCCCTCCTCTCAAATGAACAATCCATTGTAAACACAGAGACCTCCATCTAACACAGAGAATAGAAAACTGGATTAGAAAGGACTCTTCTTGCAAACAAAATATTTATAATATAACTTTATAGAATATGGGTTAAAAACAATCATGCCGTGTAATCATGAGATTACAAAATAATTTCCTTTTTTCTGTTTTAGGGCTAATGCCACAATCTGATGAAATAGATTTTCAAATGATCCACAAGGAAAGTGATAGGCATGGACTTTGTCCAGATATCTTTGGAAGATGGGTGAACATTCATGGTCATCTATTTTTCTTGCACTCTATGAAAATCAAGGGATCCAGAAAAACAAATTATTTTTCTGGTTATTAAATGCTTCTTCAAGAGTTAAGTATACCTTTAAATAATTTTTGCTAGAAACCTTTTATGATACAAGATTTTTCCATGCCACATATGCCTACTGAGAAATAAGGTCATTGCAAACAGTCACATATTTCATACTAGGTAACAGAGTTCTGTTTGTTGTTTATGTTCACATGATTTTTCTTTCACCCATATTTTCAGGTTGATTGTCCTTAACTGGTCTTTGTATTCCTATTTTCCCTCTAATCTAGGTAAGAAGTGAAATAAGCCAAGTTTGTTTAGAGTTTTGTAATCAAAGGGAGACAATAGGCATAGTTCTCTTATAACGGAAAAAAAATGACATGAACTAGAATATCTGAAGAAGACTTCATGGAGGAAGTGGAATTGAGTTGGCCTTTAAGGCTTAGAATAATTTATATAGGTGAAGAGATTAGAGATCTATAAAGAGAATGTGAAGGACTAAAGTTGGAAAGCAACAAGGATTGAAGAGATAACAATGAAAAGATGAGTCTCACTGGATTGATAGTCTGTGTGGCTAAAAGGGGAGCTACAGTTCTATAACACTTTATCTAAAATTTCAGAATTTTAAATATTCTGAAAACCCAAACTTTTTAAAATCTAATATAAATAATTCTATTATAAGGTTTAAGAAATGCATAAAAACATAATTAACACTAAACTTGTGATAATTATGTAAAATATATTAAAGATAGTACATCTCGTACATGATTTCCTTTATTCTTATAAGATAAATATTCATTTACACAGACAGATATCTACTGAGGTTGTCATCTGTGGCAAGGCATTGGAAGTACAAACCAAATAAGACATGTGCTTGTCAAGAATGGATATATGATACAGATAAGTTAATTTTTTAAACAAGATATAATGTAAGTGATTTGATAAAAGTATTTTCAGAATTTATCTAGATCAACAATAGGAAATGCTTCCAAGGAGCAAGCATTGCCTGAGGTGAGGTTTTAAGTTGATAAGTATGCTTTAGCTCAATAAAGGAAAGGACATTATAATCTAAAAGAATATTATAAGCAGAGCTGTGGAAGACAGGGGCATGGAAGGAAAGTGGAAATGATTAGGATAGCTGTAATGAAAGATTTATTATACAGAGAGGAAAAGTATGAAATAGGGTGTGTATTTTTGTGGGGAAATGAAAATGTGGCAGGCAAATCAGGTAAACCAGTGGTTTCCAACTGATAAAGACTTTGTTCCCCAGAAACATTTGGCAATGTCAGGGCATATTTTGTGGGTTGTTAAAATGGGCAGGGAATTCTGCTCTCATGTAGTAGATGAAGTTAGTGCTAAACATTCTACAATGTACAAGAAAGTCCCCCACATCAAGGAATTATCTGGCCCAAAATGTCAGCAGTGCCAAGTTTGCAAATCCTTGATGTAGACCTATGTGTGTAAACCCAGAGAGTCGGAGCTTTATCTGGAAAGCCCTCATAAATCATTGAAGAGTTTTAGGACCTGCAATAACATATCATTTTCATTTACAAACATCATTCTGGCAGCTATTTTGGGGCTGGATCAGAGAAGTCAGGGGAAATATCATGGTAGCAGGACCTGTTTTTAACCTATTACATCAATCTAGCAGAAAAATGATGGTGGCAGCAAAGAGGAAAAAAGGAAAGAGCTAACAATGAGAGATAAATGAGATGAAATTCAGAGGGCTTAGTGACTGTATGTGGCTATAAAAAGAAAGAACCTAAAATGACTCACAGATTTCTGGATCCAGTAACTGGAATAAAAGCAATGTTATTCAAGCCGGCAACACAGTGAAGAGAGCAATGTTGAAGAGCAAAGTTAATGAGTTTGATTTTAGATCTCTTAAATTGTGTTACCTGAAGGACATACGGAGTTTACCAAATGTTTACATGCATGAAGTTGGGCAAAGTAAAATGCAAGGAACCAGTAAATGCAGTAAGGAAATTGCAAGAACAATTTTAGTGCTGTGGTGCCAATGGTGATAGGCATAGTCTTGTATGAGTGAAATTTGGGGCATTGATGAATAAATAGGGATAAAATAGTATTTACTTCTCAAAAGCACTCTTTATGTAGATAAGCAAACTGAGGCTCAGTAAACCTTAATAAATTTTCCAAGAACACAGGAATAGATTCAAATTCACACATCTATAATCTTCAGAAAACAAATCTTCCTTTCTATGACATCATGTTATACCTATTCCACCTTGTTCTCTATACACCTCTTTGCTGCCTTCTCCTAAAAAGAAGAGTATTAAAATAATAGAACACAATTAAAGACATTAGTTGGACCATGTTTACAAATGTACATGGTCAGTGAATGTTAAAAATATAGTCTGCCTCTTCCTCTTCTCTATATTGCTGGATAGATAAATTTCTTAGGCTGTACTTTGGAAGCATGTTAATTATATAATTTGTTTCCAATCTTTTTCTTCTCTAGATGGAGTAATTGAAAGATACATGGTAAGTAGGTAGACCAATTGACCTAGTATATAGGTGTGCACACATCTATATAGCGGGTTTATTTATATTCAGTTTAATGCTTAGGATAAGGTTACCAGAGGTCTGACTTCCAGATAAGTAAGGTTACCAAGATTCTGAATCAAAAAGGGACAAATGTCATCCAGATACATGATCAGGTTATTTTATACACACGCACACACACACATACACACACCCCCCTCTATATATGAGGTCCTTCAATCTATAATCTATCTACCTAACATACTTGCACTCGTGCGTATACATTCACGTACATAGGCAGTTGAATGCAGTGGGTAAGAACACTGGCTCTGTGTTCTTAACTTTCTCAACTGTAACCTCTGGCAGAATACTCAATCTCTGTACCTCACTTTTATCATCTGTAAAATACAAAATAATGAAACCTATTTTAATGAGTCGTAATTATTAAATGACACTGTACCTATAGAACACTTAGAACCATGATTATCATCTAGTAAAATTCACAAGAAACATTAGCTACTTTTCTCCTTCTTCTCCTCCTCTCTCCTCATGCCAATCCTTCCACAGGATAATATATATATATAAAACCATATATATATATATATATACACATATATATATATGTGTATATATATATGTGATTTTATATATATATTAGTGGTTTCAGGTTTCTATAATCTTTGGTAGACCCAATATATAATTTCAGGGAAGAGTGGCAGGTTCCAGTTAGGACTCAATATTTAAGCCCTCTAATCTGATTTTCAAGAGAGATCTACTTCAAGGTATTCTGCTCCTGCAAAGCTACTAATTACGTGGTGTTCATATCTCATTTGGTTACTGTTCTGGAGTATTTCTTCTCAAGAACCTTACAGCATACAGAGTACAAATGGAAGGATAAACTGTGTCCAGTCATTTCTCTGTGGCCATTATTACAACATGAATGCTGACCTCAGGCAAATCTATCTGATACAAGGAGGGTTCTGAGGAGAAGCAAGCAGACTTAGAGCAACTGAGGATGCGGGAGTTGGTTGTGAGTGTATTTCTAGGCAAAGAAGCAGTGAGTTTACCTAAATTCTGTTACTATCTCCATTACACATGAACCGGTTACCTTTTTTAAAAGACTACCTTTTGAGTTCCAGCTTCTTTATTAGCAATACAAAAGGGTCATATTAACAATCTGAAATCTCCTTCAATGCTTAATTGCAATGACTATGCCATAAAAATATAAAACTTTAATTTTGGCAGTTTTAGGCTGGCCAGGCACGGTGGCTCACATCTGTAATCCCAACACTTTGGGAGGCTGAAGCAAGTGGATTATCTAAGGTCAGGATTTCTAGACAAGCCTGATCAACATGGTGAAACCCCGTCTCTACTAAAATTACAAAAAATAGCCAGGCGTGGTGGTAGGCACGGCACCTATAATCCCAGCTACTGGGGAGGCTGAGGCAGGAGAATTGTTTGAACCCAGAAGGCAGAGGTTGAAGTAAGCTGAGATTGAGCCATTGCACTGCAGCCTGGGCAGCAAGAGCAAAATTTCGTCTCAAAAAAAAAAAAAAAAAAAAAAAGTTTGAGATTTAGGGTAAGGATGCCAGAAGTCTGACTTCCAGATAAGTGAGATATCATGAATCTGGATCAAGAAGGAACAAATATCATCTGGATATATGATTATTCTGAGAGATCTTACTTGTTTAAAGTATTATATTAGAAAAGAAAAGAAGAGATCATACTAAATTAACTTATATACTGACAAAATATGTTGAATAGAGAAACAGGAGGTTCGCTCTGAATTTGTGTCTGTCTACTCTATGCTCAACACATTTGATTTCTCTCAAGGTGTTGCACCTGTATTCTATTAATATTTTTATACAAACTATTATAGATTTAAAAATCTTAGCTAAGTGAGGTTATTCTATATTTTGAATAGTGAGCAAAATGAACAATCATGAACTCTTAAATTCAGGGTTGTGGCTGTTATTATGTTACTAAAACATTCATAAATATTTGAAGATTAAACAATGTTTGCTCCAGAATTGCACAAATTCAAAGTTAGTACTATAAATAACCAGCATACCTTCAGACTGATTTAATAAACTCAAATATGTCAACAGAATTATATGTCCCAATTACATTTTTAAAAATATAAAATTGGTCTGATAGAGTTTATACAATTTCCAGTAAGTCATCTTAAAACAAAACAATTCTGAAAATCAAACTCACAAGTTAACAATTATTCACTAGAATGAGGTCATTACTGTATTCTATGTGTTTTGAATGAAAAATTGATATTTTTTCTTAAATATAATTTGAAACAATTAAAGGAATTCAACATCAAATTTTAGAATAGGCATATTGTGTATGAACAGAAAATGAAACACATTATGTTCTCATTCATAGGTGGGTGTTGAACAATGAGAACACATAGACACAAGGAGGGGAGCCTCACACACTGGGGTCTGTGGTGGGGGGGACTAGAGGAGGGACAGCGGGGAGTGGGGAGTTGCAGAGAGATAACATGGGGAGAAAAGCCAGATATAGGTGATGGGGAGGAAGGCAGCAAACCACATTGCCATGTATGTACCTACACAACAATCTTGCATGTTCTTCACATGTACCCCAAAACCTAAAATGCAATAAAATATATATTTAAAAATAAAGAAAAAAAAAAAGAAATTGTGAATAGCCACTTCAAGAAAAAAAGATTCAAAAATTAAAGAAAATTCAAAACTGTAATTATTAGTATATAATAAAACCAGAAAAGTATCTTGTTCTTTTCCTAACTCTAGGTAATACCTTTCTGAAAGATCTTGAAGTCTCCATTCAACTTGTTTGTAAAGCAATATAATTGTAAGTTTGCATTTTATTAACAAGGATCTGACAATACTAGCCCATTTCCTGGCAAGTCCAAGTAGTTCTAGAGGCCACTTAAACATAAAGATAATCCAGAATTCTATTTTTTGGCTAACAAATTTTAAACTGAATGAGACCCTATAATAAGTGCAGGATTCTACCTAACTATATTCATGCATAAGTAAAAGCCAACTTTGATTTGGCATTGGTGTAAGAGGTGCACCGATGTTTGGTTTAACATGTAGTAGCCTCTTACCTTCTCTCCTGTCTATCCCCGATCATTACCTATTGTCAGTCAAGTAGTTTCTAAGCAGCAGCATGATGGTAACTGCTAATCTGACTCATCGCACTTCCTTAGATCAGGCTGGTAAGGAGACAATGAGCTCAAATGAATTTAAAAATTTTATTAGACATAGCACAGGAGACAGCATGAGCTTTTTGCTCAATCCAATTCTCCTTTGCCCTCAAATCTCATTGGGTTGATATGGAGTGGGAATTGGCAGATGCTGTATATACAGTGTGTCTGTCACAGCTGAGGAGTCATGAGCTCAGCAAACTCTTAGTTTCTTTGTTTCTTTTTTTTTTCTCCTAATCTTACAAAGAGGCTGCAAAAAAAAAAACAAAAAAAAAACCCTCATCATTCTTCCTTCTGGAAAGAAATATTGTCTTAATAGGAATGTGAGCAAATCTTCTCCAGGGAGGATAGGGAGCATTCTTTGTACTATAACATAAAGTCTTTGGGAAGGGAGATATTACCCTTTAATATTGCAGAATATAAATAAATCTGAACAAATTATCTGTTAAGGTCTACATGTGAAGAAATGTGCAAGGTTTATGGAGAATTGTCTCCGCTTCCCCCAGCTAATTACCTTTTCTCTACCCCATATCTGCTACTTGTAGCTTCCTAGACTTATATGATATTGTGATTTCACTTCAACTAGCAAACTTTTATTTATATTTTAAAAATTATCCCAGAGGTCATCCTTCTCTGTGAACCCTCCCTAGACAAGCTACTCAGATCTACTGTTCCACTTCTATATGCTTTTTGCATTTTGCCTATATGCTAATCTTGGCAACTATGGAACTAGTCTTTCTTCTCTACTACAATGCAGACTCCTTATGGACAAATATAACTTCACAGGTTAAACCATGACTACCTATTTTCCAACAGAAAGCTTGATGACTTTAATTAATTTACTTTTCTGAATCTGAATTTATCTTCTATAAAATGAGCCTGTAACCATTTAGCCTCTCATGAAATATATTTCGTAAAATTAGAGTACAGTGGCATCTTGGAATCTCACTTCTCTTCTCTTCTCTTTAATACTTACTCATTGACCAGTTTTGCTAAGGGTATTTTCAGCAGTATGTTTTATTGATATGGACTGCTTCTCCCACATCTAACTGAAAAAAAAAAAAGCATGAATTTTACACATATCTAAGGCCCCTGTTTTTTTTTTTTTAAATATAGCATTGTATAAAGCTCATTGTCTAGCATTTTTCAGATAATGTCTGTGTTCTGAAAATAGTTAAGAGAATGTTTTCACTGTTCTGTGTCTTGCCTGTTCAGAGCATTTTCTTTTTTATTGAAAATGAGTGAGTCAAAGTCATAGCTACTTCTGATGAGCATTTCTTTTATTTATTTATTATTTATTTATTTATTTATTTATATTTTACTTTAGGTTCTGGGGTACATGTGCAGGTCATACTGGGTTGTTGCACAGGTGCATACATAACCAGGTGGTTTGCTGCCTCTATTCCCCCTTCATTTATATCCAGCATTTCTCCCCATGTTATCCCTCCTTACCCTCCCCCGTCCCTCTCCAACTCCCACCTTCTACTACCCCCAGTGTGTGATGCTCTCTATGTCTTAACCAGGTCACGGTGGCCTTTGTGTTTTTGTTTTGCCTTATTCTTTTTTAAATATAAAGGAAAGTGATATAGTTACTGCATGTTCCCCTTAAAGGTCTTTTCATATTCCATATCTGTTTTTCAAAATGAAAGAAAAAGAAAAGATTCTGTTTCTAATCACTCAGTCATGGTAAAGTCACAGATTTACTTCAGATTTTCTCTTTTCCACTGCATTCTTTTTCATTCATTAGAAGGCAAACCACCTTGATTTTCGTATTGCTTAGTAGCATAACTTATATTTAGCTCCTGGATAATCTGTGATTTCCCATAATCTTCACTTTTTAAAATCTTTTTTAATGTCTTCAAAATCAACAAAAGCCCACAAATAAAACATTTTATTTCTGTTTCAGGTTTGTAATGGTATACCCATGAAGACTAACTTTTTAAAGTATAAGCATTCATCCTTGAAAACATAACATTCTCAAATACACAGATGACTTTAAGTGCAGCATTTTTCTACAACTGACATTCAGCTTGAGAATCATGAAATTTACTTAACAGGAGATAAATGCCATGACACTAAAATGCAAATATTTCATCCTTTTAAGTTTGTGGATTAGAGTATTTCTAATTTAATGGTAGAATTAGCTACCTCATTCAGGCAATTGGAGATTATGATCCCATGATTTACTATATTTCAGCTCCCTTTCTCCTTTAATTGAAAGAACATGGGCACTACTATTGGTAGCCAACTGACATCTTCCACTATGTTTTCTTAACAGTTTTCAAATATTCACAACATAAAATTATTATTAAATAAATAAAAAGCCATGAGCTTAAGCTCCCTGAGGCCTCCCCAGGCATTCTTCCTGTACAGCCTGTGAAACTGTGAGTCAACTTTTCTTCATAAATTATCCAGTTTAATGCATTTCTTTACAATAATGCAAGAACAGACTAATACACTGAACTTCCTAGAAACAGTGGTATAATACACACTCTTGCTCTGTCACCCAGGCTGGAGTGTAGTGGCACAATCTCGGCTCACTGCAACCTCTGCTTCCCAGGATCAAGTGATTATCCTGCTTCAGCCTCTCAAGTAGCTGGGATTACAGGTGCATGCCACCATGCCCAGATAATTTTTGTATTTTTAGTAGAGATGGTGTTTTCTCATATTAGCTAGGCTGGTCTTGAACTGTTATATGATGCCCCCACCTCAACCTCCTGAAGTACTAAGAACACAGGAGTCAGCCACAGTACATACTCTTTTTTAAAAAGTCAGAAAGAAATCAAGCTATTGACTAAGGTTACTTGTTAAAGGAGCTGAAATAGAACTCAAATTTATATCTCCATGAGAGATTCGATAGCTTGCTACCATATCTTATACTTTCTTCAAATAACCTCATTGTTGATTAAGACACTGAGTAAGACACATTGATAGGCACTGGAAGAAAAGTATTCATTCATTTCTTTATTCAAAACTATTTACTTTGCATCCTTTTTAAATATAGCAGTAAGGTACCTACAAATAGCTACAGCTTCAAAGATGAGTTAAAAACAGTTCCTACTACAAGACCACAATATGATGGGGAAAAGAGACACAAAGGTCAAAGCGTAGTACAGGATGATAAATGGTTATGCCAAGATTAGGTGGAAGCCAGAAGAAGGAACAATACTGTTATATGAGAAAAAATAGTTCAGGTATTTTGAACAGAAGTTCACTAGAAAAGAGAGAATATAAACAACACACACACAAATATAAAGGACATGAAAACCATAGGATGTTTTCAAAAGAACATTAATTTGGCATAATTGGTGTTTATTATGGCAGAGAAGGCTGAAACAAGGAGAGTTACGAATGGGTAGTAGTTTAGGACCAAGCCAAGGACATTGTCTGACATGCAAAGTTATTTGGAATTTATGATTCAAGAACTGGAGATCTGCTGAAAATTTTAAACAATATAAGGCATAAGCATAGTCAGATATGACATAGGCATAATTCCTATTCTTGGGGTCTTAAAATCCGGTAGAGGCAAGAGATAATATATAAATACTAAAAAATAAATAAAATTATATTACAAATACTTTCAGACAACTAGCACAGACAAGAGATACTGCATGACTTCAGAGAATGAGGAAGGCAACATGAACAGTGTGGAATTTCTATGAACTTTTTAGGAAAGGAGGGACGCAGATGCAAAAAGTAGAGAGAGATAAACATGCGTGTGTGTGTGTGCATGTACACACCTTTGTGTTAAATAAAATATATCCATATGCATAGACATAAATAAAAACTGTCTTGGCAAAAGCACAAAATTGTTAGTACATTTGTTATTGACTGACTGTGTTAAAATAATATGAAGCATACTAACACATATGTTTTTACTTGTCCTTTGTGGCTTCTCTGTCTGGAATTGTGATTCAGGCTTTATATTGTCTCAAATAGTTCAAATCTATCACGTAAATGATGAATGGCTCAGAAAATCTTTAAGTAAAGAAGTATATAATCAAATAAACCAGGCCTGCTCAAAAAAAGTCAAATAAAACAAAAACAGGAGGAGAAATAGTCTGGATGTTTGAGAGTAGCAATGGTAGGATGACTCTGAAGTCACTTTCTTGGTTCCTGGCTTCCTCCTGTCTCTTAAATAGTGATGTTCCCCAGGATTGTAAGCTCACTGCTTATCCTAGGCTACAAGTTGTCTTGCTCTCCTTTTATAACATTTACTATTATCCTGTGTGTACAAGGGATACGGCAAACTCCATACATTCAAAATGGAATTCATTATTTCTCACAAAATCTGATCCTCTTTCTGTATTATGTGGTCACACTTTCAACTTAATCACCTAAGTCAAAATCCCTGAAGTACTCATAAACCCCTTTTCCCTGTGCAAGCCATACCGTAGCACCCCCTTTAATAATAACATTTTAGTGATTTATTATCTTACTATGAATTTTGAGATTTCTTTATATATTCTGAATGTAAGTCCTTTGTCAGATGTGGGATTTGCAAACATTTTGCCCCAGTCTGTAGCTGATTATTTTTATACTCTTAACAGTCTTAACAGCATCTTTTGAAGAGCAATCATTTTAAATTTTGGCAAAATTCAATTTATCTAGTTTTTTCTTTAATAGATTGACTATTTATGTCATGCCTCTGAATATTTTCCCAGTTTATAATTCTTTCCTCTGCAAACTTCATTCTGCTATTAAGGCCAATAAGTAAGTTGTTAATTTGGTTTTTGCATTATTGTTTTAAAATTTCTTCTTTCTTTTTATTTTCTATTTCTGTGGTAAGTCTTTCTAGTTTTCTGATAACTTCAAGAATGTTTATAATTAATTCTTAAATATTTTTTAAAAGTTGCCCAGACTGGGTGTGATAGCTCACGCCTGTAATCCTAGCACTTTGGGAGGCTGAGGCAGGTGGATTGCCTGAGCTCAGGAGTTCAAGACCAGCCTGGGCAACGCAGTGAAACCCTATCTTTACCAAAGTACAAAAAATTAGACAGATGTGGCAGCAGGCACCTGTAGTCCCAGCTACTTGGGATGCTGAGGCAGAAGAATTGCTTGAACCCAGGAGGCAGAGGTTTCAGTGAGCCGAGATCATGCCACTATAGTACAGCCTGGGCAACAGAGCAAGACACCGTCTCCCCACTTCTAAAAAAAAAAAAATAAGCCACCTAAAGTCTTTGACAGATAATAACATGCGACATGTATGTCAAATGAACTGAGATATTACCAATACTAATGTTTCAGCCTTCACCCTGCTCCTAACCTCCCAGTGTTTGGAGTCTCCAATGTGTCTGATCCCCCTCTATATGTTCATGTGTACCCATTGTTTAGCTCCCACTTAGAACTAAGAGAGGCATGGTTTAATGGCAAGAAATAACTACAATATAAAGCTTCTCACACTTCTAGCCATCTTCTTTAATCACCCGTTTCATTTATAGCTTTGTGAGTAACTGACTTCTGTGATATTTATGTAGGCTTGACTGAAGAAAAATCCCCTTAAACTTTTGAATAGTTTGGTATATGCCTGTTAAAGTGAAAAGAACAATCAAGTCTATTTCCTCTGATTACTTGCAATTTGGTAGCCAATTTTATTACAAGCCCCATGGGAGAAGCACCAGGGAGCCCTGTTTGCTGACCGTATCAATTCTTTTTCAAATTATTCAACACATTTCAAAGTCTCAGCATACAAATTCCTTGCTTTTCTTCACATGAGGGTAAAGAAAGGGTACATAAACCTTTAGAAAATGAGGCCTCCGAAGCAGCAAGAATAATGCTATTGTCAATATACTAAAAGCTGTTTTAACTCTTCTATAAAATTCTTATAAAAGCAAAAATACCTTTAATAAATGCAGTGACCCTGATATAAATAAAAGATTACTATATTCATACCATTACAAATATTCTAAAAGGTTTCATGGGGTACTTCACTAATTTAAGTGATCTCTGTAATGAAGGACTCCAAGGTTTTTCATTATCATAATTTTATTGTTGACCCACCAAAGAGAAGGAAGGTAATATAATCTTAAAATTATCCTCACTGTCTAGTATTCATCAAGGAAAGGAATTCAAACAGCCCATACCTCTTGAAAAGTAGTGGTCTTCCAGTAATACTTATTTAAAGTTGCCATGACTTAAATAGTTTTGCCTCTGGTCTAAATGTCATTTCAAACAGGAAAAAAGAAAAAAAAAAAAAAAAAAAGAAAACAACAAAAAACAATCAGGAACTTTAAAAAATTACGGAAGAAACATTTCAAACTCAAGAGGAGAGTCTGGCCATGGATATGCAAATAACCATGTATTACTGCTGAGTTTTGATCTGCACAGACAAAACCAAGCCCTGGTGCTCAAAATAATCCAGTAGTTAAAATGATCTAGATTTTCAATTCTAAGATGATAAATCATGGCAAATATAAGAAAAAAGACAGCATTTATAGATGAGTTATATATATTAATCCATAGTTGTCACTATGCATTACGTACAATTGGTATCTCCCTTGTACATTTTGGGATGTAAGCACAGGCTAATCTGCAGATGGAGCAGTGTTTACCACGTGTCCAGAGAGAAATGAGCAGCTTTCAGTAACGCCTAATTTGAGCCATTCTGAGCATCTGAATATTGAATTTCATATCGATGTAGGGGATTCTCATTTTAGTTATCACTAGTAATTCCTACAGGGATTTTTATCTTGAACTGTATAAAAACAAGTTATGAAAATTTTACACATACACACATTTCTTAGATCAGTTTCCAGTTCCTCCTCATTAAAGAAATAGAGACTGGCTTAGCTCTAAACCTCTTCTCTCCCCACTCCTCTCCCTCTCTCTGTGCTATATGACTCACTATTTTTAGGTCTTAATATAAGGCCTGTAAAAACACTATATACTGCCTTGGGATGTAGAACACAAATTTTGAATATGACCAGATAGAAGTATTTATGTCTCTTTGCCGAAAACTGATTCAGAACTGTGTGTGCATGGGTGTGGTGGCTCACACTTATAATCCCAACACTTTGGGGAACCAAGGTGGGAGAGTTGCTGGAGTCCAGGAGATAGAGACCAGCTTAGGAAACATCGACAGAACCCAGTTTCTACAACAACAACAAAAAAATTAAAAATGAGCAGGTGTAGTGGCACACACCTGTACTCTAACAAGTTAATTTTAAATATAAAGGGTAAGAATCAAAATTCACCTTTTCTATATGGATATCCATTTCTTCTAGCATTATTTGTCAAAAAGACTACTTTTTTATGCAATTGTCTTTCCATTTTTGTCAAAAATCAATTGATATATATGTGGTTGCATTTCAGACTCTATTCTGACCCACTGATCTATTTGTCAATCTTGATACCAATACCTCACTGAATTAATTACTTGTAGCTTTATATTTGCATTTTTCAAAGTTGTTTTGGCTATTCTAGGTCTTTTTCATCTGTATATAAAATTTAGTATCCTCCTGTTAATTTTTATCAACAACAAAACTTTTCCGTGGGCTTAAATAGATAATGCATTGAATCTATAAATTAATATGGAAAAAACTGACGTCTTAATAATATTGAGGCTTCTGAATCATGAATATGTTGTATCTTTCCATTTATCTACATCTTCTTAAGTCTTTCTCAGCAGTATTTGTTAGTTACTAATCTATAGATCCCGTACATATTTTATCCCTATTTTTGTGCTTTTGTAAACGTTATTTCACTTTTTTTTCAGTTTTTGAGTGTTGTCATTATATAGAAAAAAAAATTAATTTATACATAGTAGCCTGAATTCTTGCTAAACTCTCTTAATAGTTCCAGAAGCTTAGAAACTTTTCCTTGTCGATTTCAGCAGATTTTTTTCAGCTAAACTATAATGTTATCTGCAAATAAATAGAGTTTTACCTCTTCCTTTTAAATGTAGATACTTGTCTTTCTTTTGCTTGCCTGTTTTGCATTGGCTAGACTTTCTCATACAAAATTGAACAGAGTGATGAAAGTGGACATCGTTGTTTTTTCCTGACCTTTGAGAGAAAGCATTCATTCTTTTGCCATTATGATACTAGATTAAGTTTTGCAAGTGCTCTGTATTAGATTGAGGAAAAGTCCTTCTATTCTTACTTCGTTGCCAGTTTTTATAAGAAATGGAAGTTAAATATTTTCAATTTTTTTAATATATCAATTGAAAAGTAATATTCGTTTCTTTCTGTGTTAATATGTGGGATTACACTGACTACTGTTTCAATATTTGATCGAACTTACATTCTGAAATACCACCACTTGGACAAGATGTATTATCCTTTTAAAATATACGTTTGATTTGATTTGCTAAAATTTTAAGAACTTTTGCATATATATTCATGAAAGATATTGATCTATGTTTTTCTTTTATGCATATGACATTTTAGTGTCAGATCAATGTTGGCCTTATAGAATAAATTAATAAGTACTCCCTCCTCTTTAGTATTTTAAGATTGTATATATTTGATATTACTTTTTTATAAATGTTTATTAGAATTTTGCAGTGAAGGCTTCTAAGCTTGAAGTTTTCTTTCTTGAAAGATTTTTCAGTTACCTATTAAATTTTCTTAACAGATATAGGGCCATTCAAGTTATCTATTTCTTCTTGAGTGAGCTTTGGTTTTGTGTCTTTTAAAATATTTTTTCATTTCAACTAAGTTCATTGTATCTATTGATACAGCACTGTTTATAATATTCTCCTATTATCTTTTTAATATCCATTAAATCTTTATTGTTCCTTCCTTCGCATTCCAGATATTGGTAATTTGTATCTTCCCTCCCTTTTTCATAATTATTCTGGTTACAGCTTTATTTACTTTACTGATCTTCTTAAAAAAACCAGCCTTAGTTTCACCCATTTTCTTTATTTTTTTCTGATTTATTTAATTCATTTTAGCTCTAATCATTGTTATTTCTTATAGTGTGTTTATTTGGGGTTTCATTTACTTGTCCTTTCTTAGTTTCTTAAGACGAATGCTATGTTATTTATTTAGATATCTCTCATTTCTAATGTAAGTATTCACTGCCACATTTTCTGACTTCTCTGATTTCTTCTTTCACCCAAAATTTATATATAGATGTCCTATTTAGTCTATAAAAATTTGAGAATTTTCCAGGGGTCTATGATGATTTCTACACTTGATGTTAGCCAAAAGGCCAAAAAGCGATTCTATTATGATTTCTAATTAAATTTCATTGTAAATACTCTGTATGATATCAATTATTTAAAATTTGTTAAAACTTGTTTTATGGTGTAGAACATGGGAAAACTTGGGAAATACTTCCTGTGCATTTGAAAGAATGTACATTCTGCTGTTATTTAGTGCAATGTTTTATCAATGTAACATAGGTTAATTTGGTTGATAGTGTTAATCATGTATTTACTGATATTCTCTCTACTTTTCTAAAAATTACGAAGACATGAGTTTGAGGACTCCAACAATAATTGTGAATGTCACTATTTCTGCTTCAGGTTTTTTTCAGTTTTTATTGTATATATTTTGAAGCTCTGTTATAAGGCATATAAATATTTAAAATTGTGTTCTATTGATGAACTGACCTCTTTATCATTGGGAAAGGACCTTCTTTACTGTTGGTAATATTCTTTACTTTATAGTCTACTTTATCTGATGTTAAGAAAGCAACACTGATTTATTTTCATTAGTTATTATGTTATGTTTTTATATATACACATGGTATATATGCTTTTACTTGTAACCTTTCATATTTGTACCTTTATATTTTAGACAGCCTTCCTGTTAGGGAGCATATAATTGGTTCTGACCTTCTTTATCCAATCTGCCAATCTCCGCCTTTTAATTAAAATATTTAGACAATTTATATTCCACGTGATTGCTGATAGTGTTAGATTTACACCTACAATCTTACTATCTGTGTTCTTTTTTTTCCACCTATTGTTTCCTCTTGTTATTTCTCTTTTTGCCCTGTTTTGGGTTCTCTTTTATGATTCCATTTGTTCTCTATTATTGGCTTACTAGCTATCATTCTTTCTGAATTTTTAAAATAGTAGTTTCTTCAGGATCTGTAATATACGTTTTTCACTTACCACAATCTACCTTTGAGCGATATTAGACCAGCTCACATCTGATCTACTACCTCACAACAGTACATTTCCATTTTGCTCTTATTCTTTGTGCAATAACTGCCATATATTTAGATCAATGTGTGTTATAGGTCCCATAATACTTGGCTATTTTTATCAACCAACAAATTATATTTTAAACAGATTCAAAAGCAAGAGAAATTATTTGTTGTTTTTATCCATGTAGTTCCATTTCTTTCTTTTGTGTAGACACAGATTCCAATCTGATCACATATTTCTTCCTCTTAAAGTCTTTATCATTACTTGCATTGTAGATCCACTGGTGGTGAATTCATTCAGTGTTTTACGTCTGAAAATGTCTCCATGGATAAAAAATAAAGATATTTATAAAAATGTTTAAAAAAATAAAGATATTTTCATGAGGTAAAGAATCCTAGGTTAACGAATTATTTGTTTGCTTTTCTTAGTGCTATAAAGATACTAGTCCACTATCACGTAGCTTGCATTATTTGTGAAGAGAAATCTGCTTCCATTTTTATCTTTGTTTCTATGGAAACAATTTTTTTTCAAAATTATGAGCTTTTTGACGATTTTTCTTTATCCCTGTTTATTAAGAAATTTGGTTATAAAATGCCTTGTAGTTTTATTCATATTTCTTGCTTGTATAGTACTGACTTTCTCAGATCTATGGTTTTAGTTTTTGTCAAGTTTGGAATAATTTGAATATTTATTCAAATGTTTTTGTTTTCTGTCTCATCCTCTTCTCTCTCTCTCCTTCAGGAAACACCCAGTTACATGAATTTTGCAGTACTTGAAACTGTCCCATGACTCACTGATTCATACCTTTTAAGTCACATTTTCTCTGTTTCATTTTGGATTTCTATTACTACATCTTGAAATTTACTAATCTTCTATTCCAAATGTATAATCATCCATTATTTCCATGTAGTGGGGTTTTCATTTCAGCATTGTAGGTTTTATCACTAGAAGTTCTATTTCAGTCTTTTCATAATTTCTTTATCTCTACTCAACATATCCAATCTTTCCTGTAGTTCCTTGAACTCACGGAATACAGTTACAGTATTTATTCTAGTATCCTTGTCCACTACTTCTGTCACCTGTGTCAGTTTCAGATTTTTAGTTCTCAATATGAATCACGTTTTCTTGATTTTTTGGTTTACTGTCCATTTTTGATTGAACACAAGATAACTTGATTCATGCTTTTATGTGCTAGATATTTTTGTCTGCCTATAAATACTTTTGAGCTTTGTTTTGTGAAGCAGTTATTTAGAAATGGGGTGAATCTTTATGTTAAGCTTTGTTTAATGGGACCAGAACAGCATTTGAGGCTAGATTTAATTTTTCCACATTAATGAGGCGAAGCATTTCTGATAAGCTTACTTTATGACCTGTCAATCACTCTGGCTGATGGGAAGAGTCACTACTTCCAGTCTCCTGTGATCTCTGAATTTTCCCCTCTAATCCTTACAGGTGGCTTTTTACCTGGCCTTGTATAGTTTTCTCATAAGCATGTGCTCATTAGTGTTCTCACCTGAATAATAGAGGAAAATATTCTGTAGATCTCTAAAGTTCTTTTTGGCTCCTTCCTCTTGAGAACCATTCCCTGGGAATTCTAGCCAACATGACTCCCAGAATTCCCAGCTTGCTCTCTCTCTTTGGCCCAGGAAGACACCTGGGGTCTGACTAGAACTTCCCTGTGCCACAATCTGAAAAATTCTTTTCAGACTATATCTGAGACAATCAAGCGCTCACCCAATTTGTTTCCTATCTCTCAGGAAACATTGTCCTTTATTACTCAATGCCCAATGTCTTGAAAATCATTGTTTCATGCATTTTGTCAGTTTTGTTATTGTTTTCCTTGTTGTAGATAAAAGGGTAAATCTCATCTCTGTCATGTCCCCCTGTCTGCAATGGAAAGTCTGATTGAAATTTAAATAACATTATGTCCATCCTCTCCTTAAAATCTTCTCTTTCCATTTCAGTAACAGCCAAAGCCCTAACACAGGTCTACAGGCCTTACATTAACAAGCTCCTGTAATCATTCTGAACTCATCTGTTACTACACTTCCATTCACTTATCTGCTCTAGCCACAACGTCCCCCTTGCCTTCTGTTAAGTAAGCTAGGCATGCTCTCCTCTCTTGGCCTTTCGCCTAGATGTTTCCTCTGTTTCAAGTGTTCTTTCCCTAGATAATCACCTAGTTGGCTCTTCAAATATTGAGTTTTCAGTGAGGAACTCTGTGGTCATGCTATGTAAATTTTACAACTCAAATCTGAGGTTCCTTATTCTTCTTTCTTCCTTCATTTTTTCTTCTCCTATTCCCCTATATGTTATATTCCCCTATATGTTATATATTTATTCCCCTGTTATATGCACATATTCCCCTATATGTTATATATTTAACTTTTTATCCATTTATTTTATCTCTCTTCTCCACTGAAATATATGCTCCATAGGGGCAGAGACTTTTATGCTTTTCCAACTGTATCCATAGTGTCTTCAACATGAGACATACTATGAATATTTCTGGAATAACTGAATTATGAATATGTACATAATTATTAATCATTTGTGAGAGAACAGTACTTTTTCGGAGAGCTTGAAGGATATCATTTTGGACAGAATAATGCCATTCCCCCTCCTCAAGATAACCACATCTTTGTCCCTGGGAACTAGAAATATGTTATGTTACAAGGCAAGGGGAAATTACAGTTGCAGATGGAATTAACGTTGCTGAATAGCTGAAATTGAGATGAGGAGATTATTTGGTTTTACAAATGGGCCCAATGTAATCACAAGGTCCTTATAAAGTGAAAGAAGGAGAAGTATGTGTCAATGTTAGAATGATACAATGTGAGAAACACTTCACTGGCATTGCTGGATTTAATGATGGAAGAAGGCCATAGCCAAGGACAGCAGGTAGATTTTAGAAGCCAGAAAAAAAGAAGAAAATGGATTTCCCCTTAGACTTTCCAAAAAGAAACACACCAATGCTGACCACTTGATTTTGGTCTAATGAGATACATTTCAGACATTCAACTTCCAAAATGATAAGATAATAAACTTGTGGTGTTTTCAGCCAATAAGTCGTGGTAATCTGTTATAGCTGCAAAAGTAAACTAATACAGATATTCTTTTTGTCTCCAATATTTTTAAATTTATGACAAAATTATCTGACACAATTCTATTTTCATTTCCCCTGCTAGGCCTGAGGTGACAACATTTTCTTTTTCTCTCTCCTTCCCCTCCTCCTCTTCCTTCTTCTTCTTATTTTTTTTTTTTTTTTTTTTGAGACAAAGTCTTGCTCTCTTGCCAGGCTGGAGTGTAGTGGCCTGATCTCAGCTCACTGCAACATATGCCTCCCAGGTTCAAGTGATTCCCTTGCCTCAGCTTCAGGGGTGATTACAGGCATATGCCTCCACACCTGGCTAATTTTTTGTATTTTAGTAGAGATGCGGTTTCACCATGTTGGCCAGGATAGTCTTGATCTCCTGAACTCGTGATCTGCCTGCCTCAGTCTCCCAAAGTGCTGGAATTACAGGCATGAGCCACTGTGCCCAGCCCATTTTACTCTTTATAAAGACAGGTTTTTCCTGTATTGACCAAGCCGATCTCAAACCTGTGGCCTCAAGTGATCCTTTCATCTTGGCCTTCCAAAACCTTGTGATTACAGGTATGAGTCACTGCACAGGCCCCAGAGACAACCTTTTAATCTAGAAATCAATACCTATACTTCTGGGACATATTCTTGTTACTTTGTTTTCAAAAAAATAATTTTCGGAGGAGATCCAA